>NC_139515.1:49426228-49931228 GCF_947247035.1 Vipera ursinii
TATTTATACTTGGCTAGTTCTATGAATGTGTGTTGGGTAACAGATTCCTTCAAAACCCCCAAAAGCCCAACACCAAAGAGGGGGAAAAAGTACACCATCTTATCACAATCATTTTTAACTCGTGTAAGTCACAGTAAAACTGTATTCTTTTAAAAATACCTTAAGCTTTGTGACATCCACAATACACCTATTATACTGAGCAGTTGCCAAAGTTTTTCATTTTCATTATTTCGGAAAAGCTTAATTTTTATATTAAAATCAAATGGACTGGTTTATATAAACCCTAGTTTATATAAATAAGGGACACAGTGGCTCAGTGGGTTAGGACGCTGAGCTTGTTGATCAGAAAGTCGGCAGTTTGGCGGGTCGAATCCCGAGTGCCGCATAGGAGAGTGAGCGCCTGTTACTCATCCCAGCTTCTGCCAACCTAGCAGTTTGAAAGCACGTAAAAAAATGCAAGTAGAAAAATAGGGACCACTACGATGGGAAGGTAACAGCGTTCTGTGCGCCTTTGGCATCTAGTCATGCCAGCCACATGACCACGGAGACGTCCTCAGACAAGCGCTGGCTCTTCGGCTTTGAAACGGAGATGAGCACCGGCCCCTAGAGTCAGAAACGACTAGCACGCATGAGCGGGGAAACCTTTACCTTTACCTTTCAGTTTATATAAGAGAGTTAAAACCTGTGGCTATCTAGAAGATCTGAATTAAGATTAACACCATCACACAGCATTAGCCTTTTAGCTGGGATTGTCTAGACCTGTACCTCAGAAACAAGCAAAGGACCACAGCAGCAGCAGGAGGAGGAGGAGGAGGAGGAGGAGGAGGAGGAGGAGGAGGAGGAGGATATACTACCTGATTCCCAGTGATTTTGAGTGGTTTCAATAAGAGAAGATGCAGAGCTTGGGATTGGAGTTAAGAAATGACTCAGCCTAGAATTGTTAAGTATCCACAAATTCTCCAAGTCTAGCCCCCGCATTGACTTTCATTAGTTCTTATCTAGTGCCAATATAGATCATTACTGGCCCAGATTCTTGCGTATAGGCTTGAATAATAAATCTTCTAAAATGGAATTGACATGTGATCCTGATTCTGGCTGACATTTTTCAAAGTAAAAACACTGAAAAAATAACTATTAAAATATAACAAATACAATGGACCAAAAACTAAGCAACAAAAAGCAAAACACACTACTCAAAGACCCTAACCAAAAGCCTGGATGAAGAGCCAGATCTTCTAGTTCCTCCGAAATGTCATGAGTAGCTGTGAGCAGTGTCTTCTAGACCAGGAAAGAGTTCAGTTGGTGCATGACCAAGTTGTACAAAAGCCCTCCTAGCTATGGCTGCAACTATTCCTCAAAAGAACTTGCTCTCCAATTATGTTTGGGTTAGTGGAACCTATCCAGAACAAAAAGTGGAAAATCCCCAGAACGCAGAAGCCCTAACATTTGAAATCTCATTCTTGCTAGGTTGAACGGAAGCCTGGTCTTCCCCATCCACAGCATCCAGACACTGAGATAGAATCTCTATAGCAGCATCCCCAACCTTTTGGGCACCAAGGACCAGTTCTGTAGAGAGCGCTTTTTCTGTGGACCAGCAGGGTGTGGTTTTGCATGCTGCCTGTATCCCCATGCAGAATGGGCATCGCTCACTTGTGTGGCCCATTTCCTGAAGGGCCACGGACCGGTTGCAGTCTATTGACCAGCGGTTGGGGAGGTCCCTGTTCTATAGCACTACTTGGTAAATAGAACCCAGTTCTCTCCATTTTAGTTTAACATGTGAAACAATTACATCACAATGGCTATCCTGTTTAAAACCAGAAATGTGGAAGAAGAAAACAAGCTGTCTTTGAGTTTGGTGGACATAAGACAAATATTCTCATAAGTGTTTGCCTTCAAATAACAGTTACCAAGCAACCATGGGTTATGATAATGAGTCCTTCTATGAGGACTTTGAGATGATATAACCAGAGTGGCCTTAATGCCACTTTTAAAGCAATGCTGATAGCCTAGGAATTGGTAACCTTATTACACAACCGATTATTACTGTCATACTAGGTAGTACTTAAAGAAGTTTTTGTTCAAATCATTTGGTGGGGTTTCTGGTTGCCCACATCTGATTTAGTCCATTCTTGGATTTTGTGTTCTTGGATTTATCATGTGGTCAAATTATTATTTATTATAATTTTAAAATTCATTATATTGGCAGATGTTTTTATAATTGTAAAATATTGCTATAGCTGTGCAATTATAGACAGAATCATCATTGAAATTCTTACTTAGCAATGCTGTTGTCAAAAGAGATATGAAATGGCAGTTAAATTCTGGTTAATCTTAAATAAAATCTTGAGAAACTATTTTAAATGGAACCTTTTCATATTGTCTTAAAATACTTTTTTAAGAAAAAACAAAGGTAAATTTGGGGTATATATCTACTGCAAATCCCTAAATACAGCCAAGGGCTAGACATGCTATGGTATAATAATCCCAATTCATCCAGAATACCAAAATGGAAGTGAAAGTCAATTCAAAATACCTAGCATATTCATGTAGAATGTCATGTATACAAAGAGAGCCATGAAAAATACTTTTCCATATCTATATTCACACTAAATGATGGATATATATGATTTGACTTTTTCCCCCCTTCCAAGTTCTTGTACCCTGCAGCATGATGGGGGGAAAATTATCAATGTTCTTGCCATTGTTGTAACAGGTGGCCTATTTAAATATGAGCCAGTAGTGTGCTGCAGCTGCCACAAAAGCCAACACAGTGCTAGGCTGCATTAACAGAGGGATAGAATCAAGATCATGTGAAGTGTTAATACCACTTTACAATGCCTTGGTAAGGCCACACTTGGAATGCTGCATCCAGTTTTGGTCACCACAATGTAAAAAAGATATTGAGACTCTAGAAAGTACAAAGAAGAGCAACAAAGATGATTAGGGGACTGGAGGCTAAAACATATAAAGAACAATTGCTGGCATGGGATATGTCTAGTTTATGAAGAAAATGATGACGGGTGACATGATAGCAGTGTTCCAATATCTCAGGGGTTGCTACAAAGAAGGGGGAGTCAAGCTATTCTCCCAAGCACCTGAAGGCAGGCAAGAAGCAATGGATGGAAACTAATCAAAGAGAGAAGCAACCTAGAGATAAGGAGACATTTCCTGACAGTTAGAACAATTAATCAGTGGAAAAACTTGCCTTCAAAAGTTGTGAATGCTCCAACACTGGAAGTTTTTAAGAAAAGAGTGGACAACTATTCGTTTGAAATGGTATAGGGTTTCCTGCCTAAGCAGGGGCTTGGACTAGAAGACCTCCAAGCTTTATTATTATTATTATTATTATTATTATTATTATTATTATTATTATTATTATTATTGTTATTGTTATTGTTATTGTTGTTGTTGTTGTTGTTGTTGTTGTTGTTGTTGTTGTTAAACTTTTATTCATTAAACATGAAACTCAGTCAACTGAACACTCAAATTGACTGGTACTAATGGTTGACACGGGTTGCTGCCAGCATCCTAGGTATCAACCGGGTATCAATAATAATAATAATAATAATAATAATAATAATAATAATAATAATAATAATAATAATAATAATAATATAATAATAATAATAATTGTTATTATTATTATTAATATTATTATTATTATTATTATTATTATTGATCAACGAACAGTCAGCCAGATGTTCAGACTGGATTTAGCATTTCTGTCTACCTATCGAGTCCTGTGATAGGCAGATGTGGATGTTTGATGGTATTACAGATATCGTTGCAGGATGGAAGCAGTTCCTAGTAAGGCCACCTTTTGCAATTGACTAATGGCAAATTTGTCAATGCCAATGGTGTTCAAGTGGTGCTCCAGTAGTTTTGGGATTGCACCCAAGGCACCTATTACTATTGGTGCTACCCTTGCTTGCCTGTGCCACAGTCTTTCTATTTCTATTTGTAGGTCTTTGTATTTTGTTATTTTCTCCAGTTCTTTCTCGTCTATTCTGCTGTCTCCAGGCACTGCCAAGTCCACTATCCAGACTTTTTTGTCTTTCTTATTGACAATTGTTAAGTCTGGGGTGTTATGTTGCAGATGCTTGTCTGTTTGAATTCTGAAGTCCCAGAGCAGTTTAACGTTATCATTTTCTATGACTTTCTCTATGATCCCACCAGTTCTTGCTTAGAGGCAAATGATATTTCTTGCAGATCTTCCAATGCACCATTGTTGCTACTTTGTCATGCCACTGCTTGTAGTCAGTCTGTGTGATAATCTTGCAGCAGCTTACCAGGTGGTCCACTGTTTCTTCAGCTTCTTTGCATAGGTGACACTTACTATCTGTTGCTGTCTTCTCAATTTTGACTTTGTATGCATTTGTCCTTAAGGCTTGGTCTTGTGCAGCCAGAATTAGTCCCTCGGTCTCTTTCTTCAATTTTCCTGCTCTTAGCCATTGCCAGGTCTTGTTATTATCCGCTTTCCCAGCTATTTTTTTTAAATGTACTGGCCATGTAGTACTTTGTCTTCCCATGCCTCTATTCTCTTCTTCATTTGGTCTTTCTTGTAGGCCAGTTTGGTCTCTCCAGTAGTCAGTAAGCCTTCCTGATATACTAATTTCAGTGCATCTTCATCACTGTCCTTCAGATATTCTTCCAAAGCCATTTTTTCTTCTTCAACCATCTGATGTATTTGGAGCATTCCACATCCACCTATTTGCCTTGGTAGATAGAATCTGTCAATGTCCCTGCGTGGATGAAGGGCATGATTCATTGTCATTATTTTTCTGGTCTTCCTATCCATTGCTTTTAGTTCTGCCTGAGTCCAGTCCACTATTCCAGCTGTGTATCTAATGACTGGAATTACCCAGGTGTTGATTGCCTTCATGGTATTTCCTCCATTGAGTTTGGACTTTAAGAACTTCTTCACTCTCTTGATCTATTCACCTCTAATTTTTTCCTGACTTCAATGTGTTTGATGTTGTCAGCTTGAAGGATACCCAAATATTTTCATCTAGACTCTTAATGTTATTTTCATGGGGCATCTTGATTCCTCCAGTTCTCACTATTTTTCTTTGTTTGATAGTAAGTGTGGCACATTAGTCCAAGCCAAACTCCATTGCAATATCTTGGCTATATTTATGGACAGTGTTGAGCAGCGATTCTATTTCAAATGATGTTTTTCCATATAGCTTCAGATCATCCGTGTAAAGGAGGTGGGATAGTCTGGCAGATGTTTTTGATGTTTGATAGCCATGTCCTGAGTTATTCAGTATTGTTGACAGAGGAAACAGTGCAATAACAAATAGTAGTGGTGATAGTGAATCTTCTTGAAATATTCCTCTCTTGATATTAACCTCTCCCAGTCTTTCACCATTGACCTGCAACTGTGTCTTCCATTGTGCCATCGATCTTTGCACAAATTTTCTAATGTTTCTACTGACTCCTGTTATTTCTAGGCACTTGATTATCCAGTCAAGTGGCAGAGTCAAATGCATTTTTGTAGTCAATCCATGCCACATTCAGATTGATCTTCCTTTTCTTGCAGTTTTCCAAGATCATTTTGTCTATTAGGAGTTGATCTTTTGTTCCTCTGCTATTGGGGTGGTTTCCTTTCTGTTCGGGTGGAAAGAGATTGTTTTCAATTAGATGCTGTTGGACTGCATCAGCTACCACACCAGTTAGCAATTTGAAAGTTGTTGGTAAGCAGCTAATTGGCCTGTAGTTGCCTGGTGTTGCCCCTTTTGCTGGATTTTTCATTATTAGGTAGGTTTTCCCAGTTGTTAGCCACTTTTCAATTTCTCCTCCTTGTAGTATATTATTGAACTGCTTGGCAATGAGTGGGTATATAACAGTTAGATGTTTCAACCAAAACCCATGCAGTTCATCTTCACCTGGTGCTGACCATTTTTTATTTTCCTTGCTGTTTTTTCTACCATTTTTGTTGTTATTATTAGTTCTTTCATTTCAACTTCTTTTTTATTTGCATCCACCTCTTTTAACCAAGCCACATCCTTGTTGTGTTTCTTTGGGTTATCCCATATCTGCTTCCAGAACTGCACTGTTTCTTCCTTGTCAGGTACTGACTGATTCATTGCCGTTTCTCCATTGATGGATTGGTAGAAACATTTCTGATTTCATTGAAATTGGAGGTTCTGCCTATAATTTGCAATTCGAGCTTCATATCTACGGATTTTCCTGGCTATAGCTGTTATTTGCTGTTTTATTATTTCCAGTGCTTCCTTGATCTTCCTTGTTTCTAAGTGGTATTTCTAGATTAGGTATTCTTTGGTCTTCTTGTTCTTCAGCTTCTTTTCTTTCATCTGTTCTAGCTTGCTTGCATGTGATTTTAACTTGCTGATCTTATTTTCTAGTCTAACCTTCCATTTTTGTGGTGCACTGTTTGTTTGTTTTTCTTCTTTGTTGATTTTGCATCCCAGATATTCAGTTATAACTGCAGCTGTGTTGTACATTATTTGGTTTGTTTCTTGCAGTGAATTGGTGCTTATACTTGTTATTGCAGTATTTGCATCTTTTAATGCGTGTGCTAGCTGTTTCTTTGGAACAAGCTTCAATGCAGGCAGCCTTATTCTGTTGTTTTTGTGCTGTCCTAGATGCTCAGTTATTCTTTGTTTCAATTCTTTTATTTCTTTAATTAGAGGGCTTTGTTCTTCCCGAGGAAGAGGTGCCTGATTTCCAAATGAGAACAGTTGTATATCTCTGCTAGATTCCTTCACTGCCAACTCCCCCTGGCTTGCCTATACATTCTGAATTACTTCTGGCAAGGCTTTAATTTCTTTGCCCTGGGTAAACCTTTGCAGTTCATCCAATTCTGTTTCTGTGAATACTTTATTTTGTATTATAAATCAGTGTTGATCTGCTAGTCTCTGTTCTGTTATTTCTGATTCTGGATGTTGTTCTTTTCAGAACTGGTGCATTTGTTGTTGTTGTTGTTATTATTATGTTGTTGTTGTTGTCATTACTATTATTACAGTATCATTATTATTATATTATGTTTTATTTCTTTTAAATTATTTTTTAAACAGTAACATATTAAAAATAAACAAAAAATAACAGAAAAACTGGTTAGCATGGCAAAGAATGCTACAATATCTGCAAACAAAAACATGCATACATTTGTAAGAAAATTACCCGTTTTCCCCACTCTTCTAGGTTTTCTGGGGAAGATTTTGGAAACTGTAGCCTCTACCTGAAACATCCTTGGATAATAAGGCTAATAAGCATCATGGGATCCCATTTTCACAATATTTTTTTGAGAAATATGTACCATATATAACATAATATATGTAACATAATATCAGATATATACACCTAGAAAATGCAATAGAAAATCCTAGCATATTTTAGACAGATTTATCACCTAATATGTATTTCTCAATACTGCTGCTATTTGTGTGAATATCTAATTTTATAGGCAGTTGATGAGACTTCATGATCACAGTAAAGGTACGGAAAAAAATCAAGCAGACAGATGCCAATTAACTGTAAATCTAGGTACTATAAAAATGGAATAGCAATTAATTTTTAAAGATATTTCATTTACTGTTTACTCATTCAACTAACATCATTTTAAGAATCTCTTTTCTCTGCTGTACTGATTCATAATTTCCTAGGAGGCTGAGAAGCATTCTGAATTTTTACAATGTATAATAGTCTTCCTTAATGGATTTCTAAAAGACTGTCAACCAATAAATTAATGATGAGAATTTTCTTCTGAGAGTAAGATCTAAAATTTCTTGCACTATCAGAAACCATCAAGAAGTCCAATGAGCACATAATCCTTTTTGTTCCCCAGGATCAGCACTTTGGATAAAAGAGTGGAATGGCCAGTGGCAATTTGTCCTACTCTCTGAGAAAATGGTCCTCAATTTTGCTTCCAGCCTTCCCTTTCACCCAGTACAAAAGAACTTATCTATATTAGATGAATTCCAGAAGCCAGCAATATAGATCCCAGGATGACAAATAATGTGGAGTAGGTTGACCTAGAAGACCAGGTCATACATCTATATAACCCTCAGAGCCTATCTGAGTTCAAGTGTGGAAAAACAACATTCTAATTCGTTACCATTTGCAGTCTCCTCCGTTACTTGTAAAAGCTAGGATAGACTTCTGTGGTGCTGCAGTGCTGGTGCTGAAACCATTGCCACCTACTCCACGTTCCACAGGAGGTTGTAGAAGAGGCTGTGAGAAAATAAGGAGAAACACAAAACAAGAGAGCCACTTAAGGGTGCCACATTGCTTTGCAAAGCAACTTGGAGGATTTGCTTTGGCTTAACTTTCATCAAGCAAAGCTCTCCTTCAAAAATTTGCCCTAATTTATATCCCACTTTTCTTCTGAGAGTTCATGGTGGTTAGGGAGAATTAAATTTGATCGATGGATGGTAATTGGTTCAAAGTCATTCAATCAGTTTCCATGTCTGAGGATGAGCTTAAGTTGTCACTCCCTGTCCTAGTCCAAGACTATACCACCTTTCTCATGTTCAGATGGAAAATACATAAAACCTATAGCCTTAAATGAGTCTTAACATACTTTTTAAAAGGAAAAAAATATTTATTTATATTTTTTATTATTATCAAATTTAGAAATTACTCACCTCATTCTTAGAGCACTTTTAGGGTGATATACAATTAAAAAAATAAAAATGTGAAAACCATATGAAAATGAATAAAAGGAGCCAAGTAAGGCAAGGATAGAATAAATTAACAGTTTAAAAGATGGGAGAAGAACCTTCAAGACATCAGCATCAACATGCTCCTCAGTGAGCCTCATCTGAGTCGGCAGAGCCAAGTCATCAAACTGGTTCAAAAGGCCAAACGAGCAGGGACTGTCTCACATCTGTGGGGAGGATATTCCAAAGGGTGGGTGCGACAGGAAAGACTGGACTCTGCCAGTCAAAATTCTTCAACTGGTGTGGTCTGTAACATATCTTCTTTGCCTAACCAAGTGAGATAGGCTGATGTAATGAGGTTAAGACAGTTCTTTAAGTAACATGGCCCCATGTCTGTAGGGCTTCAAAAGTCATAACCAAGCAAAAGAGAACCCAAAGTGTTTGGCACAGCTGAGATGTTCCATGCACCATCTTTGGAGCACCCAAAATTGCTCACACAACTATATTCTGTAATAGCTGAAGCTTCCAGATAGTCTTCAAGGGTAGTCCCATGTAGAGTTCATTGCAGTAGTCCAATAAAACATGACCAGGATATGAATGTCTGAGAGAAGAGCCTCCTGATACATGAAGGAGGATCACTGGCACACAACAGGACGTTGAGCAAAAGCCCTCCTAGCCACAATTTCCACTTACTCCTTGAACAGGAGCCATGAACCCTGAGGACCCCTAGATTATTGGCTCTTTCTGGAGTAATGTAACCCCACCCAAGACCAGAGATTATAAACTCAGAGGTACAAAGGTGGCCCCACCAAAGCAACTTCAACTGGCCAGGGTTCAGCTAAAAATTCAGTTTCCCCCAATACAAGGGGGAATGATTATAGCACCTATCTTGCTTCATCACCATACAAAAGACCTCCAAAGAAATCCTAAAAATTGCTTACTCCCAAAATCTGCCTCCATATTTTGGAAAAGGAGAGAAAGGCTATGACCAAGGCAGCCTTTGTCTAGCTTGTTGCCCTGCATAAATGTCTACATACTTATCCTTTTTAGTGTTCATGCTTGCCATTGTGGCTTTTGAACTGCTAAATCTGGCATGCTTTTTATTCTGCATTTGAGCTCTTTATTTTAATCATGCCAACACATTGAATGATGGATTCTCAGGAATTTGGCAGTTAGATTTTTTTTATTTTTATTTTTATTCCCATTTATATCCCACCCTTCTCTGAAGACTCAGGGCGGCTTACAATCTAAGCACAAATCAATGTGCTTAGCAATGAACGAAGAATTTAGTGAGACCATAGATTGTATCTTCAAATGCAAGTCATAGGTATGTTACCATTTTTGAAACAGCATTCCTTGGCCTGAACCTACTTTTCTCTGCTCACAAGTACAATCCATATTACTGCAACCCCTCCACCAATATGATGTAACCAATGGCTCATGTCACCACTAGTGGTAATGCATTTCATCTGAGATGCCTCTGGGAGAGACTGCTGTAAAAAAAAATATGGGATAGACACAACTAGTGAATCAGAAAAAGGGAAGTCAGCATGAAAAACCAGCCAATTGTTTTGATTGCGTCTGTTGGGGGGGGTGAAGGGTTGAATCAGCAGCTTAGTTGCACTACAGAACAATGGATTACACTTCAAGGTTTGGCTAGAATCAGGAACTAATTACATACTAACAGGGTGTTAGTATACTAATATGGGTGTTCTTGCGGTGGCATTTCTTTCTTCTTTCTTTCTTTCTTTCTTTCTTTCTTTCTTTCTTTCTTTCTTTCTTTCTTTCTTTCTTCTCAGTCCTTGTGCTTTAGTGAAAACAAACTGCAATAAAACTTCAAATGAAGAACCAAAATACAATAACAATTCTAATGCTGTGTTTTTAGGGGGAACATTGCATTTAAAGTACCAGAAAGTTGTATAAGAAATCAGTGTTCAAATATGCACAAAGCTTTGTCTGTTCTTAGTAATTTGTATGAGTGTATTCTTAGATGATCAGGGATTAATTAATTTTTAGCAAACAGGATATATTTCATTTTTCTGTAACTTGAAGGCATCTTGTTATGCAAAGGTTAACAGCCTTTTCATCCCAAGTTTCACTGAACTGTGAATGACAAAGTTAGTTTACCATTACCCTCAAAATATGTTCACTGCATTTCAATAGTCAGGATGTAAATTATACCTTATGTACTACAAAGTATAATGTGTTTCTAGGATGAAAATTTTCCACCATCATGAAGTATATCTGGACTCTCAAAGTAACTTGGTAGCAAACTGATAATGACACAACGAGCAACACCCTCTGGTTAATCAGTCCCATTAACAAGCAGCATATCTAGAATGTCTTATATGGGTCATTGCCCTCTTGCAGGAACTCATTTTTACTTTACTTCACATTTATTTCAATGTATGGCATTGAAGGTAGAGAAAGAAAGATGGTACTGAGCCATAAAGAGATTTGCTTGGTTTGAACTGCACATATTATAATTATGGTTTATTCAGTGTGCATAAATCTATAAATTTATTTTATTAATTTAATTTTATTAATTATACATTTATTAATTGTGGTTTATTCAGTGTACATTAATCAATTTCACCTGATAGGTTATGCAGAAGTTCAATAGTTCAATTTTGAGAATACTCAAAATTGATTGATTGATTAAATTTGTATGTTGCCTATCTCACTGACCAAAGTGATTCCAAATTGAGGAAGATTACAATAGACATACTGTAGCTTCTTCAAACTCTGATCACATATTTGGTGTGGAAAGTTGCTGTCTGGGTCACCACTCTTGGAGTCTTATATGTTTAGTGTATTTACTTGGCCCAATGCCTACCTGCTTCTTTGTTCCAAATTCTTTAACTGACAAGAGAATTCATTTTCATTTTCCATATTGTAGATGATCACCAATTAATTCTATTCCCTCATGTAAGCCAATTATAAATGGAAGTAGTATGAAATGTTGAGGAGGTCTATGTCCAGTAGTGGCCAAAATCGTGGAAACCTTTTGGGAAAAGTGTATTTTTGAGGCTTGATGGCTAATAACACCACTTTTTTTGGAGTAGTACCATAAAATTATATATCAATGGAAAGATAATTTAATCAAGAATGTAATGCAATAAAGTTTGTTCAATTATCTGTACTATATTCTATGAAAGGTTATAGCCAAACAACCAGAAAAAGGAAGCACAACTTGCTTAGGTTGATATCAGGTAGCTTTCCTTCATCTGATTGTAGCCAATGAGCATGAATGTTTAGAGAGCCAATCAGGTGTCAGCTTGTTTTGGCAATGAGCCAATCAGATCAAAGTAGGATTCAGCTATTGATGTCATGTAGTGAAGCTGAGAGGAGGACATTTGTCAGTGTGTTGTGTGATCCCTATCAAATTGGTTGGTTTTTTTTGTGTTCTTTCATTTAGTGAGCTTGTAAAACAAAATAAAATTAAAGTAATGGTGCAAAAGAGTTGACTGGTTGCCCAGAAAGCGATGTAAAATAGTATTATTAAGTGAACAAGGCTACAGTTATAAAGAAATTAGAAGAAAAATTGGTGGAAACTTAACCAAAGGTGGCATTTCTACTGTACACTTTTCCCAAAGGTTTTCCACAATTTTGGCCACTACTGTAACTTCCTAAATCAACAGGTATGCTCAGTGGAATGTTTTATGGGTTTCCACAATTCATTTTTATAAATTTATTGTTTCTTCACAACCCATGAGTTTTACATGAGTTTTCCCCAAACCCATCTTTTATATGGATGTTGCCTTTGGATTATATAAATTCATATCTTAATTTCTTAGTATATAACTGTTCAGCTCTGATGGCTGAGAATTACAAACTCAGTATATCTGGAACACACTAAGATTGAGGGAAGGTTGGTAGAAATGTAAAAACTAATCTGAATGCATATTCCTGTAGTTTCGTATTTCAAGTACTTCCAAGAAGGTGTTTAAGATCACTTTCATTCTTATTCCATGTTTAATTTTAATATTACATTTTCATGGACCAGTGATTGACAACAATTAGGCCAACTAACAAATAGTTTTATATCATGGCTGCAAAATAATCTGTCTTTTCAGGTAACTGAAAACGGAAGCTGCAGACTTCCAGTTTTTGGTGGCCGATGAGATGGATGGAAGAAGCTGGCGCTCCGGCTTCCCAGTCCTATTTCGCTTTGCCCAGGGACTCTTAAAGGGCAACAAAGAAGGAGGGACACTCCAGGAGCTCGGATCAGGTGGAGGTTGATTGGAGTGGACTGAAGAAATCCTCTGAAAGGGTGGAGGAAAGGCTGCCAGATGAGCCAAGGCAGCCCAAATCATCCCCAGGCAGAGGGAAAGCAAGGAGCTGCAACACTCCGCTAAACAGCTGACTGTCAACAGCATGCTGAGACTGGGTTAGCCAGTGCCTTTTTCTTTTCCTTGTAGATTATAAAACATTGAGCCCCTGATGGGGAAGAGCTAAAAAGCAAAGATCCCCCAGAAGAATTAATTTAAAAGCGGCAAGCAACTACAAAAGGGGAAAACACATAAAGAATATTAGACATTGATACTAAAAAATTCTTTGGAACTATGTGACCTTGAATAACACCTGCAAAACACAAAGTGCCTTGGCACGAAATTACAAGGGAAAAGACTTCTCATAGCTATATTTGTTGACTTTGGCTATAACTAAACAGAAATTATTTGGAGAAAGTGAATGCTTTGCATTGGGGACTTGACTGGAGGAGGTGGATTTTGCCAAAAAACAGCTGGCTCCCTTTTACATTCTGGACTTTATTCTAAGATTGTTGGCTGTAAAATGAGTACATCAAACATTACTAGACTTATGAAGAAGACCTCTTCTGCACCCTCTGTTGGACAATCCAGCCCAACAACCCAGGGATCTATTGAAACAATGTTGCAGTGTGAGAAAATAAGCACTGCCCAAAATGAAATGCAGAATTCACTAAAATTGATTCAAGAGATGATGAAAAAAATGAAGAGATACAAAGTAATTTTGAGAAATTAAATGAAGAAATCTTGGATATACTATAAAGGCACAATTTGAAGCTCAACATCAAATGATTATTAAAAATGAACAAAGAATTCAGAAAATGGAAAATAAATCAGAGGATATTGATAAAAAATGGAAATGTTATTACAAGAAAATGAAAAATTAGAACAAACTAATCAAAATTTAAAGGGAGCTGTTGCAATTCTGGAAATGGACAAGGCGGAATGCTATTTGAGATTTCAAAATATCCCTGAGGGCAGAGAAGAAAACATAACAGTTGTGATCATTGAGCTTCTGGCAGAAGCTTTGAAAGCAGACAGAGCAGAGATGCAAATGGAAATAGACGGAATATTTCAAATAAACTCAAGCTATGCAAGGAAAAATAAACTACCAAGAGAAGTACATGTAAGATTCATAAAGAAAACAACAAGAGATGAAGTACTGAGAAAAGTGAGAGATGAACCATTACAATATAAAAATAAAGAAATCATGGTTTTAAAACAGATACCTAAGAAAGTAAGAGACACCCCAAAACACTACCATTTCTTAAGTACAAAGCTGATTGCAAAAGGCATAAACTTTAGATGGTTAATGCCGGAAGGCATCTTAATAAACTGGAATAGTACAAGGTATCGACTGGATTCAATCTGGATAGCAAGGAACAAAAACAAAAGGAAGAGACAGCCCAAGGAGCAACTATACAAATAGGAGAACAGAAAGAGAAAGATGAACAAGAGGGTGAAGGTGAAGGAACTGCCAGAGAACAGGATTACACGGTCGACTAGACCTAAACATAAATAATGGAAATGGAAATGGAAAAAGAAAATGGAATTTTCTAAGTGAATGTAAATGGACTAAACTCTGCATCAAAAAGAAACAAAATTTTCAGGAAACTACAGAAATGTCAAAACTCGTCCTGCAACAAGCAGGGCAGGTGCCGAACACAGGAACGAGAGACTTCTGCTGCAGTCAAGAAGCACTTTATTCTTCAGAGCAACGGCCGCAACAAGAAACAAAGCCAGCGTTGGCTGCTACCTGCAACCAACGCTGCTATATACACACCCGAAAACCCCACCCAAACTCCACCCAAACATGCCTCCGCCCTCCCACTCTCTATAACTTCCCCACCCCTCCCCTACCAGGCCTTTCGCCCGTCGCTCAGTCAGGTAAGCCCCCTCCAACGTGTCGCCACCACCGTGCCCTTTCCCCTCACCCACTCCCTGCTGCGCCCACCCCCGAACCCCCCTGTCATCGTCCATGCCTGAAGGCCCCAGCCACCCGGTCACCGCAGCGGGGAGGGACCCATCCCCTAACGGCGTTGCCATACAGTCCTGCGCAGGCATGGCGTCGGAGTCTGACGCAGTCCACCGCGAGGCCGAAGCTCTCGAAGCCTCCCAGGCCGCAGAGACGCTGAGCCAGCTCGGGCCTCCACCGGGCAAGCCGCAGGCCGGGGAACTTCGCGCAACCATGCCGCCGGGCGAGCACAGCAGCCGCAGCGCATCCGGAGGTGGCAGAAGCCGCGGCTCGAGTCCCGGAGATGCCCGAGCCGAGGAGCCGCGCGCAGACGCGCCGCCGGCCGAGGTCAGCAGCTGCGGCGCGTCCGGAGGCAGCAGAAGAGGCGGCGCGAGTCCTGGAGCCTTCCAAGCCGGGGAGCCGTGTGACGACGCGCCGCCGGGCGAGCACAGCAGCCGCGGCGTGTGTGGAGGCGGCGGGAGAAGCGGCACGGGCCTCAGAACGTTCCGAGCCGCTCTGGAGCCGGGTGAGGTCGGCGGGAGGGAAGCAGGGTGTGCCGGGGGGGTGGAGGGGCCCCCCTTCGAGTGTCGGGCTTCCGAGGCCCGACATGCTGCCCCTTCTACCAAGGCCCCACCTGGAATGCAAGGAGAGAGAGGTGAGCAGTCTGTAACATGATCAGCAGTTCCTCCCTGGGTCTCCCCCGGCTTCCCCGGGTGTTTCCGGTGGAAAGCGCGGAGAAGGCGTGGTGCACACACATCCCCATCCTGTACCCAGGTGGCCTCCTCCATGGGGTACCCCTTCCAGAGCACTAAGTATTGCACCCGCCCCCTCCGTTTCCGGGAGTCCAGGATCTCCTGTACCTCATAGTGGTCGCCGTGCACAGGCCCTGGGCCGCCCTCCCCCGCCGCCACAGAGGCAGTTGTAGCAGGCTTCAGCAGGCTACTGTGAAAGACGGGGTGTATCTTCCCAAGTAGGGGGGGTAGCCGAAGTCTGACGGTGACAGGATTCACTACCTGTATAACCCGGAAGGGTCCGAGATATTTGGGCCCTAGCTTTCTACATGGCACTTGTAGCCGCAGGTATTTCGTGGAGAGGTAGACAAGATCACCTACTTTAGGAGGTGCAAACGGCCGTCTCTTCCTGTCTGCTTGCTCTTTGTAAGACCCTGCAGCTCGCTCTAATGCTTTCTTAGCTATCCCCCACACCTCCTCCAACCGGTGCATCCACTCCCCAGGTGTGCAGGATGCCGGGGCCCCCTGGTCGCACCCCGCGATAGGAACGAACTCGTAACCAGAGACCACTTTAAAGGGGGAGAACCCGGTGCTGCTATGTACTGCGTTGTTGTAGGCCACTTCCGCGAAGGATAACAGATCCACCCATTCGGACTGTTGGTATGATACATAACAACGCAGGTATCGCTCCACCGCCGCGTTTGCACGTTCCGCAGCTCCATTTGTGCTTGGGTGGTACGCCGAGCTCAGGCCCTGTGTTGCTCCAATATAACGCACGAAATCCCTCCAGAACCGGGCCGTGAACTGCACGCCACGGTCGGAGATGATACGTCGTGGCACCCCGTGGAGACGATATATATGTTGGACAAACAGCCTGGCCAGCTGACGGGCTGAAGGCAACCCCTTGCAGGGGATAAAGTGGGCTTGTTTCGAGAACAAATCTACTACTGTCCACAAAACGTTATATCCCCTGCTTTCCGGTAGCTCGACCACAAAGTCCATGGCAATGTCCTGCCAAGGTCGTACGGGGTCTGCCACCTGTTGCAGAAGGCCTGCCGGCTTATTAGTAGAGGGCTTGGTGGTTGCGCAAATGCGGCACTTCTGCACGTAGTTTTCAATGTCTCGTCTCATGGTCGGCCACCAGAACTGGCGGCAGGCCAGATGCAGGGTTTTCACGAACCCGTAATGACCTGCCTGCCTAGCGTCATGGCATTGATAGAGTGCTTGATCCCGTGCCGCTGCAGGCACATACAGCCTGGCCCCGTGCCAAGCTAAGCCGTCCCGCAACGAGAGGGTGTCGGGGTGCGCCTGCACCCATTCATCAGTCGCCAATGCTCCCTTACAGGTCCGCAGGAAACCGTCTGTCACGGCGTTGGCCCTGTGCTCCGTCTCCTCCACCGGGCGGGGCGGCGGTACCAATGCCTGTACTACCTCCTCTTTCCGACAATCGTATTGTGGTAGCCGAGACAAGGCGTCCGCCAGGAAATTTCTACCCCCGGGCACATACTTGAGGCGGAACCGGAAGCGTTGAAAATATTGGGCCCACCGTACGTGTTTCGGGGACAGACGGCGGGGTGTTTGCAGGGCTTCCAAGTTTTTATGGTCCGTCCAAACCTCGAACTCCTGGCTAGCCCCCTCCAGAAGGTGTCTCCAAGTCCCCAAGGCCCAGCGGACCACGAAGGCCTCTTTCTCCCAGATAGCCCAAGCCCTCTCCGCGGTCGTTAGCTTCTTAGAGGCGTAAGCGCAGGGCCGCAATCCTCCCATTGCATGCCGTTGCAGAAGGACAGCTCCAACAGCCACGTCGCTCGCATCAGCCTGTACTACGTAGGGCAGGTCAGGGTTCGGGTGTTGCAGGACGGGCTCCTTAGCAAATTGCGCCTTGAGCGCCTCAAAGGCCCGCTGGCATGTAGTGGTCCACGCAAGCTTCTGCCCTGGCCGCGGCAATGTTGCCATCTGTTTAGTCCGCAGTAGATCCGTGAGCGGCAGGGCAATGGAAGCGAAGTGTGGAATAAATTGTCGATAGAAGTTAGCGAAGCCCAGAAAGCTCTGCAACTGTTTCCGGGTCCGCGGGGCCTGCCACTGTTGGATAGCCTCCACCTTCCCCGGGTCCATCTCCACCCCGTTGGAGGACACCTGATATCCCAAATAGTCCAGCCGGGGCTTGTGAAACTCACATTTGGAGAGCTTCACGTATAACTGGGCATCCCTCAGCTTGGTCAGCACACTCCGAACTAAGACGACATGCTCCTCCAGCGTGGGCGTATATATGAGGATGTCATCAAGATAGACTAGGACCCCCCGGTACAAATGGTCATGCAGGACTTGGTTAATCAACTGCATGAAGACCGCGGGGGCTCCTTGCAGTCCAAACGGCATGACCCTAAACTGAAAGCTCCCCAACGGGCAGTTGAAAGCCGTCTTCCATTCATCACCAGCTTTAATCCGGACACGGTAGTACGCCTCCCTGAGGTCTAACTTGGTGAACACCCGGCCTGTAGCCAAATGAGCTAAAAGGTCCTTCACCAAAGGGAGGGGGTACAAGTGCTCTACACATACCGCGTTAACCCCCCGATAATCAACGCACAGTCTTAGGGTCCCGTCTTTCTTCTCCCTGAACAAGACAGGGGCCACCATCTTAGATCGAGCGGGCTGGATGAACCCCCTCCGCAGGTTCTTGTCTATGTATTGACGAAGCTCCTGCATCTCCCGGGGTGCCATTGCGTACATGCGGGGTTTCGGCAGTTTTGCCCCTGGCTCCAGTTCAATAGCGCAGTCCGTGGGGCGGTGGGGTGGCAAGGCATCACACTCCTTCTCATCGAAGACATCTGCGAGATCGCTGTACTCCCGTGGCACCTGTGTCTCAAGCCCAGTACCCACCCCTGCGGCCCCCTCTGGCCCACCAATCCCCTCCGGACCCATGAAGGAATGCTTTTCAGGAGGCTGGGGCCCTGTCCCGAGGCGGAGGTGTCGGCATCCCCCCTCCCACCAAACCGTGGGGCCCCACCTGTCCAACCACGTAAGCCCCAGGATGACCGCCTCCGTCATAGACGGCACCACGACAAACCGGAGAGTCTCCCAGTGTGTACCCAATTCCATTCTCACCGGTGCCGTTACATGCGTAATGGGTGCTCCACCCAAAAGGGACCCGTCTACCTGCTGAAATCGGATAGGTTTGGGAAGCCGCTGAAGGGGGATACCGGCCTCCCTTGCCATCACCAGGCTAATAAGGCAGCACGTGCTGCCTGTATCAATCAAAGCCTTACACTCCCTCCTCTCACCTGTTCGTGGGCTTATCAATACCACAGGCAGCACAAAAGGGCACACCGGAGCGCTTACCATCGGGTCCTCCTCGTACTCGTGATCCTCAGACCCATCGGATGTGTCAGTCTGTCCATCCGCCGGGCCCACTGGACGCACCAGTGTCGATGTTCGGGGTGTCTTGTCGGCCACCTGGTACGCTGTTCTGGAGCATTCTGCAGCTCTCCTGGGGGTCGGGACCCGCGCCACCGGAGGGTTGGGCCCCGGTCGTGGCGGAGGTAACGGGCAGTCCACTGCCCGATGGCCCGGTTGGTCGCAGCGGAAGCAGCGGATTGTTGGATGGGGCGCCGGTAGGGGGCCGGGCTGTGTCGCCACCGGCTCGGGCTTCCGGCTCTCGGTCTTCGGCCCCTCCGGGGTCCTCCAGGCTCCAGGGCCCACTACTGGCCTGCCCCGGGTGTCCTGCAACCCAATGTCTAGCTCCACCGCCACCCGGAACCAATCCTGAAGCCGTGCAGGAACCCCCCGCACCACACATGCCCGCCGGAGAGCTCCATCAAGACCGGCCCGGAAGTGGTGCACCAACAAGCGCTCGGGCCACGAGCGTAACCTGCCCGCAACCCTTCGGAACTCGAGCACATACTCCTCTGCCGGCCGTCCCCGCTGCCTGATGGCCAACACTTCAGCTTCCGCGCGATGTAAGCGGGATACATCCTCGAAGCGGACGCGCAGGGCTTCCAGGAACAGCCCCACGTCCCCGAGCTCACGGGCGTGGTCACTGTAGAGGTCCGCTGCCCAGGTTGCAGCCTCTCCCTGAAGGCACGCGGTGACCGCCACCACCATCGCCCACTGTGATGGATAGGCATGGGCATACCCGTCCAGATGCTTAATCACCTGCCCTAGGAACATGGCCAGGCGGTCGGGATGCCCATCATAGGTTGTGGTGAGCGGTGGGGGTCCCCACACCACACCCGGACCCCAATGCCCAACAGGTGGACGGGTCTGAGCCTGGGACACCCCCACCGACCTGGGTGCCGGACGTCCAGGGCCTCAGTCAGGCGTTGGCCAGGCATCACGCCCTCCTTGTGCTCGTGTGGATGGGCCCCGAACGCCTCCCTCCCCAGGCACCTTGAACTTTGGGCTGGCCAGTCGGAAACGGGACGTTGCTGACTGACTGGGTGCCCCCCCAAGAGACCACTGTCCCGTGTCTTCTTCAGGGCCCATGGCCACCCAGGAACCGCCGTCACGTGCCCCGACTTCTCCAAACCTATCGCGCAGCACGTCCATAGTCTGGCTCCCGGGTGCGGTTGAATAGCTGTATTCCTCGCCGTCGTCATCGGTCAGCCGACGCTCCCTCCAACCCAGTGGAGCCCCACTGGGCCGGCCCGTTCGTCCTTGCTCAAGCCCCGTGCGCCCCAGGATCGAGCTCAGCCACCACTCCCCCCCCTGGGTCTGGCTACTAGCACCCTGGGACTCCACCGCAGGGTCTGTTGGTGGCACTTCCCGCACTTTAGGCCTCACAGCAGGTTGGACGTCCTCCACGTCCCTCTCCGCAGGGGTTGTCGCCTCCGCCCCGGCCACGCCAGCCTCCTCCGATGCAGTCTCCAAAGCGGCCCCTTGCACACCCTCTGCCATGGCGCACAAACGGAACACAGCAGAAAGGCAGTAAGGCCGCAATGCTAAGGCAATGCTGGCTTTCTGTCAAAACTCGTCCTGCAACAAGCAGGGCAGGTGCCGAACACAGGAACGAGAGACTTCTGCTGCAGTCAAGAAGCACTTTATTCTTCAGAGCAACAGCCGCAACAAGAAACAAAGCCAGCGTTGGCTGCTACCTGCAACCAACGCTGCTATATACACACCCGAAAACCCCACCCAAACTCCACCCAAACATGCCTCCGCCCTCCCACTCTCTATAACTTCCCCACCCCTCCCCTACCAGGCCTTTCGCCCGTCGCTCAGTCAGGTAAGCCCCCTCCAATGTGTCGCCACCACCGTGCCCTTTCCCCTCACCCACTCCCTGCTGCGCCCACCCCCGAACCCCCCTGTCATCGTCCATGCCTGAAGGCCCCAGCCACCCGGTCACCGCAGCGGGGAGGGACCCATCCCCTAACGGCGTTGCCATACAGTCCTGCGCAGGCATGGCGTCGGAGTCTGACGCAGTCCACCGCGAGGCCGAAGCTCTCGAAGCCTCCCAGGCCGCAGAGACGCTGAGCCAGCTCGGGCCTCCACCGGGCAAGCCGCAGGCCGGGGAACTTCGCGCAACCATGCCGCCGGGCGAGCACAGCAGCCGCGGCGCGTCCGGAGGCGGCAGAAGCCGCGGCTCGAGTCCCGGAGCCGCCCGAGCCGAGGAGCCGCACGCAGACGCGCCGCCGGCCGAGGTCAGCAGCTGCGGCGCGTCCGGAGGCGGCAGAAGAGGCGGCGCGAGTCCTGGAGCCTTCCAAGCCGGGGAGCCATGTGATGACGCGCCGCCGGGCAAGCACAGCAGCCGCGGCGCGTGTGGAGGCGGCGGGAGAAGCAGCACGGGCCTCAGAACGTTCCGAGCCGCTCTGGAGCCGGGTGAGGTCGGCGGGAGGGAAGCAGGGTGTGCCGGGGGGGTGGAGGGGCCCCCCTTCGAGTGTCGGGCTTCCGAGGCCCGACAAGAAATTGAATATAGATATAATTTGCTTGCAAGAGACACATATAAAGAAACAACATCATAAATTATTGGAATATTCAAAAAATGGGAAAATTTATTATGCATCAGCACATCAGAGAAAAAGAGGTGTTGCTGTATACATCAAAGAATAGATTCTAAAATGGTGTACTCAGATGAAGAAGTAATGGTAGAAATATATCTATACCAAAAACAAACATTGTTAGTAGCAATTTATGCACCAAACAATAATCAAGAAGAATTCTATCAAAGCCCACATAGAAAAATAATAGAAATGGAGTACCAAAATATTTGTCTAGTAGGAGACTTTAATGCGATAGTAGACAGAACAATTGATTATAAAAGCAGTAAAACAGGGAAAACTGGAAGAAGAAGATTACCTAGGACACAGATCTGCAACCCGCGGCTCCGGAACCGCATGCAGCTCTTTCAGCCGTCTCCTGCGGCTCCCAGTCCTCTGCCATGTGCAGTCAAAAAAAAAAAAGTGGGACTAAAAAAGTTCAACCAATCAATTCAAATATGCACGGTAGGTGCATATCTCACCTTGGCTCCACTCTTCAGTCAAACCCTGTTCTGCACATGCACGCATGTACGCACATGCGCACGCATTTTTTGCGGCTCCCAGTTTTTCCTTTTGTGAGGGAACCGGTTCTGAATGGCTCTTTCACTGTTTCAGGTTGCTGGCCCCTGACCTAGGACATTTTTTGATATGACAGATGAAATTGGAATACAAGACGTTTGGAAGGAAATTAATCCAGAAAAATTATAATACACTTTTTATTCAAACAGTCAAAAATCCTGGTCAATAATTGATATGATTTGGATGATGTCTGAATTGAGGATGAATATACAGGAAATTGAGATAGAAATAGGTACATGAGCAGACCATAATCTGTTAAAAGTGACAGGAGAGGAATACAAAAAAGACCAAGATGGACTTTAAATCAATCTGTATTAAAAGAAAGAGAATTTATAGAACTAGGGAAAAAAGAAATGGAGCTCTTCTTTAAAGAAAATAAAGAAGAAGATACAACATTACAAAATATATGGGATACAGCTAAAGCATACTTTAGAGGCATAGCTATAACATATATGGTAAAGAAAAATAAACAGAAGACAGCAATACGTACTATTAGAAAAAAGAAAAAATTGGAAAATTAGAACCAGAATTACAAAAAAATCTGCAGAAAAAGACTTTGAAAAGAGAAATGGAAATAATAAACTTAAACTAAACTTGTTAGACTCAGAAAAAGTGGCAGAGCAGATAAAGAGAGCAAAACAGAATTTTTTTTTTGAAAATGCAAATAAACCAGGAAGATGGTTAGCTTATAAACTTAAAAAACAGAAAGAGAAGAAAATGATATACAACTTAGTAGATGGAAAAGGCTGTCTACAACTTAAAAATGAAGAAATAAAAAAGATAATTAAGGAATACTACAAGGAACTGTATAATAAAGAGGAAACTTCAAGACAGAGAACTGTTCAATATTTAGAAGGAAATAATCTTCCAAAAATTCCAGAGACATTTAAAACTATGTTAGAGGAAAGAATTACAATGATGGAAATATCAAAGGCCATAAAAAGACAAAAAAATGAAAAAACCACCACGTCCAGATGGGCTACCAGCGGAGCTATATAAAAATCTACAAGATATACTAAGTGAACCATTGAAAGATGTTTGTAATGGACTTTTGTTAGAGGCTAAATTTCCAGCCACATGGATGGAAGCAAATATTATTCTAATACCAAAAGAAGACTCCACTTTGACACAAATCAAGAACTACAGACCGATTTCACTGCTCAATGTGGATTATAAAATTTTTACATCAATAATGGCAGATAGACTGAAAAAATACTTAGTTGAATTTATATGTCCAGACCAAAATGGCTTTTTATCAAAGAGACAAATCAAAAATAACTTAAGAGTGATAATGGACCTATTAGAATACTATGAACTACATCCAGGGAAACAATTGACACTAATATTTCTAGATGCCCAAAAGGCATTTGACAACATTTCCTGGCAATTTATGATTCAGCAATTACACATAATGGACTTTGGACAGAACTTTATAAATATGATAAACACAATATATAACAAACAGACAGCCAAATTGATCATGAATGGACACTGTATGGAGAGCTTTGAGATAAGAAAAGGCACAAGGCAAGGATGTCCACCATCCCCATTGTTATTCATTTTCACTCTGGAAGTTTTAAACAGAAATATTAGACAAGATACAGAAATTGAAGGACTGGAGATAAAAGGAGAAACATACAAACTATAAGCATTTGCTGATGATTTAGTATTTATCTTAGAAGAACCTTTGGAGATGATTCCTAAATTACTGGGAAAGATAGAACAGTATGGAGAAATGGCAGGATTAACAATAAAGAAAAAACTAAAGTAATAGTCAAGAACCTCACAGATAAACAAAAAAACCCACAAATGTCAAAAAAAACAAATGTCAGGGAGTGAAAAAGGTTAAATATTTGGGTATACATTTATCGGCAAGATGTTCAACAATAAAAGAAGATAACTACATAAAATTATTGAATCAAATAAAGCTGGAATTGAAAAGATGGAAAAATTTGCAACTGTCAATACTAGGAAGAATTGCTACAGTGAAAATGAATGTATTACCGAAAATTCTATTTCTATTTCAAACAATTCCAATAAAACTTGAGGAAAAATTATTTCAAGATTTAAATTCACTAATTTTGAAATTTGTTTGGCAAGGAAAGAAAGCTAGAATTAAGATGAAAACGTTACAAGACATTAAGGAAAATGGAGGTTCTTGGCTACCGAAGTGGGCTCTGTATTATCAAGCATCTGTTTTAACATGGGTGAAAGAATGAATAACTTCTAGAAACAAAAGTTTGTTATATTTTGGGGGGCATGATTTACAATTGGGGTGACACGCTTTTTTCTGGTATGGGAAAAACAGATTTCATAAGTATTTCCAAAATCACTATATAAGGAATGCATTGTTAAAAAATTAAAAGTAAAATATACCTGAAAATTCCTGGGTGTTATCAACTATGGAAGCATTTGTACATCTAAACTTTGTAGACTTTGAAAAAAATTGGACATATAGAGATATTCTAAATGCTAAAGGGAATTTAAAATCTAAATAAGAACTGGAAAATCAGGGTATCAACTTGTTGTGGTGGGCACATTTACAAATGCAAAATAAATATGAAAAAGATGTTAAACTGTATAGATTTTATAAAGAACAAATTGTATTTGATAAGATTTTGTTAACTTCAGACGAGAAATTAATCAAGAAAATGTATAATTTCTTGTTAATTCTGGAAATGGAAAGTGAACAACTTAAAGAAATAATGATAAGATGAGCAAAAAAATTGAATATAATATAGAACTAGAAAAATGGCAAAAGTTATTGGAGAGAAATTATAAATTATAAATCGACAATGTCAACTTCATACAAAGAAAATTTATTTAAAATGTTTTATAGATGGCACTTGCCAACAGCAAGATTAGCAAAAATGTTTAAAAACATGTCAGATAGATGTTGGAAATGTAAACATAACTCAGGCACATATTATCATTTTTGGTGGACAAAGCAAAGAACTATTGGAAAAAGATACATACTTGGTTAGAAAAGATATTGGGAGAACATGTAGACTTTAAACCTGAATTTTTCTTACTAGGTATAATGCCAAAAAAGATTAACAAACAAAGCCTATATTTGATTTTACACGTTACAACAGCAGCAAAAATAATATTTGTGCAATATTGGAAAAATGAAGGAATACCACCAGAGGAAGATACTGGAATATGCAGAGATGAACAGATTGACTATGAGACTGAAAGAAAAAGAAGAAACATTATATTACCAAACTTGGGACTTATTCTATCAATGGCTAGAGGAAAGAATGAAGGATTAGGAGTTAAATATGTATTAGCACTTTTAAACCCAGACAGCATGTTGGTTGAAAAATTATTATATGTATGTAAGAAAAAAATCAATAAAATCTTACAAAAATAAATAAATAAATAAAAAGGGAAGCTACATTTATCCCATTCTAATTTTCATGGTTGTAGGCATTAGTGCTTAATTAACAGTATTATGTGTTTGAACAGATGAAATTATTCCCCCAGTACTAAATAAACAGGGCTTTTAAAATATCATAAATTAGAATATTGGAAACATTCTAGCAAAATGAAAGAATAAATGTTTGATGATTTTTTCCACAACAACATCTGTGAATTAGATTCCTACTTATTTGGGAGGAAGGTGTTTATATAGGTGTGAAAAAATATTGTGATGTCAACTTGCTGATTAAGAGGTTATCTTTTTCCAGGCAAGAAGAAAAGTTATAATGATCTATATGGCACTGTAGCATTACTATCTGTCATGGTTCTATAAAAATAAAATATTGCAAACTATTTATTTTTATAGCCACTCACCCACACCTAGAGATAATTCAAACTTTTAGTTCCAGAATGGCAGCTAATGCCAAGATACATAAATTTTAAAACAGCAGGTGTTTGTTCCATTAGATGGTAACAGATGCGAAACTATGAACATTTTAGTGCTCTCATAAAAAGAAGCAGGTTTTGTGAAAATGGAACTCTTTAGTCTAGACCAAATATGTCAAACACAAGGCCTGGGGGCCAGATCCGGCCCACGAAGTGGTTTCATGTGGCCCGCGAAGCCATCCTGGAAACATTGAGGGAACAGCCCCCACTGCCTTGGCCCTGGCCCAGAGACCCTCCTTCCGCCAGAGACCCTCAGATCTGTCCCACTCCTGCCCAGGCCCCCATAGGCACCCTTGATGCGAACGATGTAGAGCTGGCCATGCCCACCCAGTAGGCCATACACACTTTAGCCACGCCCACCCAGTAGGCCACGCCCACCCAGGCCATACCCACCCGGCCCCCTGAGGGCAACCGCAATGCTGATGCGGCCCTCAATGAAATTGAGTTTGACACCCCTGGTCTAGACCATCCATCAATAATTTGACTTCAATTATTAAGATGATTTCTGAGGACATTCTGCAAAAAACTCTTTTACTCTTGATCAGATAAGCCATTTGCTCTTTTAATTAGGTTTTTCAAAGACAATATATTTCCTTTCACTGAGCATCTGTATAATATACTGGACAAATATATCAGTTGCTTTAAAGGTGTAAAACATCACAGATAACATTCCACAGTCTTTAAGAAAACTTGTTTCTGCTTTATGAAATCTGTCAGGCTCTTCTAACCTGGTTTTAGCAGTAAATTATACATCTCCAGATGCTTCATAGCTTAACTCAGGCACGTCAAACTCGCGAACGTCACATGATGTCACGCAATGTATCGCATCTTTTTCCCCATTGCAGGCAATGGGGTGGGCGCGGTTTCATCATGATGCATCCAGCCCATGGGCTGGGACTTTGACATGCCTGGCTTAACTGAACCTCTTGGCTTGACTAGTTTGAATTCTCAGCTTGATAGTACAAAGATATCAGGAACCTTTATTTTTTTTGTAATTGAAACTCTAGGTTTCTTTTTTCTGCTCAATCTTTATATATACTTTTATCAATGAAAATGTATGGGAAAAGCCTTGATAGCTGAGGTTAGTGGTCTCTGGGGAACCTACAGTATTTTGAAGTAATACGTCTCCTCCTCCTTCTCCTCCTCCTGTTCTTCTGTGTCCATGCCAGACACCTTCTTAAGATGAGCAGCAGAGATTTCTGCTACAGCTTAAACATTCATGGAGATACCTAGAAAGATAATCCAAGAAGTATCTCTTTAGACCAAAGATTTGAATGCCACCTGTTTCTCCCCAACATGCTGGAGTACCCTTCATATCTAATGCATGTAATCGCCTTCATAAAGTCCATCAATTCATTCTTTTTTCTTTTTTTCCCTGATTCTCACATCTTTTTTCATGAAATTCTGTCTCTAATGTATTGGCCATTTCTGTTAAAAACCACTTTCTTAATGTCTGATTACTTGCTTAATGTCTGACCTACTTTTCTGTGTTATGTAACGATTGCTGTTACTAAAGCCAGACTTGCTGTCTCCAGGCTGATAATTAGGTTTGGGGCAGGAAACTGTTACTTTAAACCTATTGGTTGCCACCTAGAGGCCAACCGTATAAATAGCTGCACAGCAGCCATTAGCTCTGTTCTGAGTTAATAAACTGTGAAAGAGAGCAAAAGAATTGAGCCCTTTGAACTATGGTGCTGAAGAAGACTCCTGCAAGTCCCTTGGAGTGCAAGGCATTCAAACCGGTCAGTCCTAGAGGAAATCAATCCTGACTGCTCTTTATAAGACCAGATCCTGAAGTTGAAACTCAAATACTTTGGCCACCTAATGAGAAGGAAGGACTCACTGGAGAAGAGCCTAATGCTTGGAAAGATTAAGGGCAGTAGAAGAAGGGGGCGACAGAGAATGAGGTGGCTGGATGGAGTCACTGAAGCAGTAGGCGTGAGCTTAAATGGACTCCAGAAGATGGTAGAGGACAAGAAGGCCTGGAGGAATGTTGTCCATGGGGTTGTGATGGGTTGGACACGACTTCGCAACTAACAACAACAACACAAGTCTTCTGGCTTGCATTTGGTTGTGTACTTATTACAAAGTATTTTTCCCAGGGAACACAATACAGAACATAGCACTCTAGGTGATGTCTCAGTATTTCACAAAGACCAGTTAAATACATATGCAATTTATCGTGACTTCCTCTGTGGGACTGAGCCTATCAGTTAGCAACATTCACTAGGGAGCTTATTGCAAGTCTGCAGCATGGAACTAGCAGGATTTCTTCTGGTAGGTTGTATTTTCTGCACATGTGCAAAATGCATTTTTTTAGACAAGGGAAAAAGTAAAGCATTGTTAGATAAATCTTTGAACTACTGAAGGTAGACTTAAGTTTCCAACAACAGCTGTGTTGACATAACATATATTGTGGTTTGCTTAAATGTAGTTTGTTTAATAAACTACAAATGACCAGGTTCATACAATATGCTACTCCACAAAACCTTAGTAAATCCCTCCCCAATGTAACAAATCCCTTTCCATATAAGAAAGGTGCAAAATATTTTGCTCAATAAAATTTGCATGGGGCACAAGAATTAAGTGTTAGTTGGCCCATGCTTCATAACTTTTAATTTGCAGTGTTGTTTTTAAAAATAAATAGAAATAATTAGAAGTTTAATTGGCATGTTATCTAATTTTCTGATAAAGCCAAAGATGCTTTGCTTCAGCTTTACGCTTTCTATGTAACTTATTCTGTAGAAATAATTTTTGTGTGTCTTTATGGTTGTTTAAACAATTTCTTGAGTTATAAACTAACAAACACACTCAAACAAAATAAAGTGTAAATTAGGGCAATTGGATAGTTTATTGTTCCATGGATTATCCATCCCAAATTGGTCTATTCAATAAAACATGGTTTAATTAATCATGGATAAGAGTTATACAAACACAGCCATTTTTTTAAAAAAGGGTTATTACTTAATTAGAGGAATGTAGTATCTGTGCCCCCTTCATGGATTACTGCCTTGTCGTGGCGAAGGGGCTTGCGTAATTCAATGAAGCTATGAGCTATGCCGTGCAGGGCCACCCAAGACGGAAAGGTCATAGCAGAGAGTTCTGACAAAACGTGATCCACTGGAGAAGGAAATGGCAAACCACTCCAGTATCTTTGCCATGAAAACCCTATGGACAGTACCAAAAGGCAAAACGATATGACGCTGGAAGATGAGCCCCTCAGGTCGGAAGGCGTCCAATATGCTACTGGGGAAGAGCAGAGGGCTAGTACTAGTAGCGCCAGAAAGAATGAAGCGACTGGGCCAAAGCTGAAAGGACGCTCAGCTGTGGATATGTCTGGTGGTGAAAGGAAAGTCCGATGCTGTAAAGATTTTTTCTCCATAGGAACCTGGAATGTAAGATCCATGAATCAAGGAAAGCTGGACGTGGTCAAACAAGAGATGACAAGACTAAACATCGGTATCTTAGGTATCAGCGAACTAAAATGGACAGGAATGGGTGAATTTAATTCAGATGACCATCAGGTATACTACTGCGGGCAAGAATCCCTCAGAAGAAATGGAGTAGCCTTCATAGTCAATAAAAAAGTAGGAAAAGCAATACTGGGATACAATCCTCAAAATGACAGAATGATCTCAGTTCGAATCCAAGGCAAACCATTCAATATCACAGTAGTCCAAGTCTATGCCCCAACCACCAGTGCTGAAGAGAATGAAATTGACCGGTTCTATGAAGCCCTACAGCACCTTATAGAACTAACACCCAAAAATGATGTCCTTATCATCATGGGGGATTGGAATGCTAAAGTAGGAAGCCAAAAGATAACCGGAATAACAGGCAAGTTTGGCCTTGGAGTACAAAATGAAGCAGGGCACAGGCTGATAGAATTTTGTCAAGAGAATACAATGGTGATAGCAAACACTCTTTTCCAACAACCCAAGAGACGGCTCTACACATGGACATCACCAGACGGTCAACACAGAAATCAGATTGACTATATTCTCTGCAGCCAAAGATGGAGAAGCTCTATACAGTCAGTAAAAACAAGACCAGGAGCTGACTGTGGCTCAGACCATGAGCTTCTTGTTGCAAAGTTTAGGCTTAAATTAAAGAAAGTAGGGAAAAGCGCTAGGCCAGTCAGGTATGAATTAAATCATATCCCTGTTGAATATACAGTAGAGGTGACAAATAGATTTAAGGAATTAGATCTGATAGACAGAGTGCCTGAAGAACTATGGACAGAGGTTCGCAACATTGTACAACAGGTAGCAACCAAAACCATCCCAAAGAAAAAGAAATGCAAGAAAGCAAAATGGCTGTCTGAGAAAGCTTTGCAAATAGCTGAGGAAAGGAGGGAAGCGAAAGGCAAGGGAGAAAAAGAAAGATACGCCCAATTAAATGCAGAATTCCAAAGAATAGCTAGAAGAGATAAGAATGCCTTCTTAAATGAACAATGCAAAGAAATAGAAGAAAACAATAGAATAGGGAGGACCAGAGATCTTTTCAAGAAAATTGGAGAGATGAAAGGAACGTTTCATGCAAAAATGGGCATGATAAAGGACCAAAATGGCAGGGACCTAACAGAGGCAGAAGAGATTAAGAACAGGTGGCAAAATTACACAGAAGAACTATACAAGAATGAGCTTAACGTCCCTGATAATCACAATGAGGTGGTCACTGACCTCGAGCCAGATATCCTAGAATGTGAAGTGAAGTGGGCCTTAGAAAAGCTGAGCAACAACAAAGCTAGTGGAGGTGACAGTATTCCAGCTGAGCTATTCAAAATCTTAAAAGACGATGCAGTAAAAGTGCTACACTCAATTTGCCAGCAAATTTGGAAAACTCAACAGTGGCCACAGGATTGGAAAAGATCAGTTTACATTCCAATTCCAAACAAAGGCAGTGTCAAAGAATGTTCAAACTATCGCACCATTGCACTCATTTCTCATGCTAGTAAAGTTATGCTTAAAATTCTACAAGCTAGACTCCAGCAATATGTGGATCGAGAACTACCAGAAGTACAGGCAGGATTTCGAAGAGGCAGAGGAACTAGAGATCAAATTGCTAACATACGCTGGATCATGGAGAAAGCTAGAGAGTTCCAGAAAAACATCTACTTCTGCTTCATTGACTATGCTAAAGCCTTTGATTGTGTGGATCATAACAAACTCTGGCAAGTCCTTAAAGAGATGGGCATACCAGACCATCTTATTTGTCTCTTGAGAAACCTATATGTGGGCCAAGAAGCAACAGTGAGAACTGGACACGGAACCACTGACTGGTTCAAAATTGGGAAAGGAGTCCGGCAAGGCTGTATACTGTCGCCTTGCCTATTTAACTTATATGCAGAGCACATCATGAGAAATGCAGGGCTAGATGAATCAAAAGTTGGAATTAAGATTGCCGGAAGAAACATCAACAACCTAAGATATGCAGATGATACCACTCTAATGGCAGAAAGTGAAGAAGAACTAAAGAGCCTTGTGTTGCGGGTGAAGAAGGAGAGTGCAAAACTTGGGTTGAAACTTAACATTAAGAAAACCAAGATCATGGCATCCGGCCCTCTCAATTCCTGGCAAATAGATGGGGAGGAAATGGAGGTAGTGACAGATTTTATTTTCCTGGGCTCCAAGATCACTGCAGATGGGGACTGTAGCCAAGAAATTAAAAAAACACTTGCTCCTGGGGAGGAAAGCCATGGCAAATCTAGACAGCACACTAAAAAGCAGAGACATCACCCTGACAACAAAAGTGCGTATAGTCAAGGCTATGGTCTTCCCAGTTGCAATGTATGGCAGTGAAAGCTGGACCATAAGAAAGGCTGAGTGCCAAAGAATTGAAGCCTTTGAACTATGGTGCTGGAGAAGATTCCTGCGAGTCCCTTGGACTGCAAGGCGATCAAACCAGTCAGTCCTAAAGGAGATCAACCCTGACTGCTCTTTAGAAGGCCAGATCCTGAAGCTAAAACTCAAATACTTTGGCCATCTAATGAGAAGGAAGGACTCACTGGAGAAGAGCCTAATACTGGGAAAGATTGAGGGCAAGAGAAGAAGGGGACGACAGAGAATGAGGTGGCTGGATGGAGTCATTGAAGCAGTAGGCGTGAGCTTAGATGGACTCCAGAAGATGGTAGAGGACAGGAAGGCCTGGAGGAACATTGTCCATAGGGTCGCGATGGGTCGGACATGACTTCGCAACTAACAACAACAAAGTATCTGTGCCCTATTATTGTATAGTTTGCTCAGTTTTTATGCTTAAAGGTATAGATTTATGTTTGTGAACTCTTACCTTGCTGGACTAGATTTATTTTATTCTGTCACTTTTTGTGAAGTTGTCGGATTTGTTTGACTACAGCTTTATGTGATGCGTGACCACCTCCAATTCATAACATGGCATCAGAGCTTAATGTGATATGTGAATTAAGTCAGAGTTTGCATTCTTAAAAGTGATCTTATACTGGATGCTGAAATGAAGTTGCCTAGGCAGGAAGTTGTCTCCCTTCTTGTTAACATTTTTATATGCCTGGCTACCTCTAAGGCAGCCTTCCCCAATCAGGAACCTCAACCTGTGTTGGGGCTGCAACACCCAGAATTCGTGGCTAGCATGGTCTCATGGAGAATTCTTAGCTAGTGGGAATTATAGAAATAACTTTTTTGCTAGAAAGTATAAAGATATAAATCAAACAAAATCCAGTTCAAATAATTGGTTCACATCTGATTTGTGATCTAATTCAGTTCAAATTTCAATTCAGGTCAGAATGCTAATCCAATTCAATCCACATTGATTTAGGGAAAAAATGACATTTCGTGGACTGGATATAAGAGTCCAAATTAATTTAGAGACGTATTATTTGATGTAATGATTCAAACTGACTTGCCGATTTGATCTGGAAAACCAATCTCATACAGGCAGTTAAATCAAATAGTCTCAAACGAAACTCCAAATTGAATCTTAAGCTAGTGCTTAATTACTAAAAAAATTAAAAAGCAATCATTTTACTTAATAATTAACCAAAAGAAATGAAACCAGGAGCAGCCAAAATTTAATAACTTGAAAACTGTGATAGCCAAACTCTGTTTCAGTTTGACTAGAATGTTAGAAATGATTGCTAGAAATTGCTATCAAAAATAGAAATATCAATTATTAGATTTTTAAAAAATAAAAATGGCATGAGATAAGAATATACTGAAAAGATTTCCAGGCAAGACTAGAACTAAGTGGTTGAAATGGCAAGGAATTGGATTTTTTAAACTTATCACGTTTCAAATGGATTTAAGAACACGCTAAGCTAAATATGCCTTAATATATAGTTCAAATCTTGCCAATGAATTTAGTGTATGGTTTAGTGACTGTGCATAACCAGAAACCATGGTTATATTTACTATAAACAGAGCCTACTTTGGACAGATGCTTCAACAGCATTGTTGTACTTATAAAACGTTGGTGTGGATCAGGAAGCTTTATTAAACAACAGAAGTTCATGTTCCAATTCTAAAATGTTATGATTAAAATAAAATAATCTTTGATACCAGATGTTTAGATATTTATAGCATGTGTGGATATACTGTATACACTTATCTATTACAGTATATTTTGCTTCAGCAATATAAGCTTACATTTGAAGTACATTATGAATCAGAGAACAAGAGGTTGGAGATAATTCTTTCATCTTGTCACAAACCGCAATACTTCTGCAGCTTGTCATTTTTGGGGGCCTGAATGTTTCCTAATGCTCTGCTATACAAATATAATTAGAAAATCAACCATAAAAGAGCTGATAAAATATTTTTTTAAAGGTAGTGTGTTTCCTATAAAGCCTTTAATTGCTTTTGGGGGAAAAACAGGAAATTGAGAATTATATGAAAAGAATGTAAAGATAGGCCTAAAGATAAAAGCCTATTCACGGGCTACACAAACTTTTAATGTATGGATTGGGTAAGACTTAAAATTAAGTCATTTTTCCCAGTTTTAGATGGATTTGTAAATATAATATAAGATGCACTAGCTCTGCTGTGAAAATGTTTATTCTAATATAGATTTTTCTATTTAATCAGCCATAAATTTAGATAAGAGCTGAAACACCAGGAGTTCAAAGTATTCTTCCACAATCGGATTCTATTTTGTCACAGAGACCTGATAAAATAGAGAAAATAAAAATACTGTGACATGATCTTCCAGACATACATTATTCCTTCCTTGTGATAAATACTGGAAAACTGGCCTAGCAAAGCAGCGAGCTGTTGAGACAAGCAATTACATTAACATAGAAACTTTATCAGGGGAGAAGTTAAAAGAGGCTGATATGCTGGCAGCAAGTTAGTTCAGCATCAGGTTGCTGGAATTTTGGAGGAAAGAAAAATTATGGATAGAGAACCATTGTGGAATTAGGCAAGTTTACCAAACTGTTCCAGAACTGCCTGAAAAAAAAATCAAGACATTTTGCTAGTTGAGAAACTGCCAGGGAAGGGTAATTAATGACCTTGATTAATTCTAAATACGTACTGTAACTCCATACTGAAGACTTAAGATCCACATAAGCATTAGAGCAGGGGTGTCAAACTGCTGGCCTGCGGGCCCGGATGCATCATAGCGAAACCATGCCCACTCCATTGCCAGCAATGGCAAAAAAAGTCGCAATACGTCGTGAGATGTCACATGACGTTGCGAGTTTCACACCCCTGCATTAGAGCATTTATAAGCTGGGCAGTAATTATCCTAGAAACATTAGCACAAGTAGCCATATTTTTATTACTTGATTTATTGTATGGCAGAGGCTATAAGAAAAGACAGAGAAGGAAGGAATGTTTGTGTGCTATAATTCTTGCATGTGCAGCTTTTCATGGCTACATTGATGTTCTAAGGTAATGCAGTATTATGTGCAAATAAATAAAAGTAAGTTCACCAGAAAGTTTGCATTGGAGTTGCCTAATCCAGAGGTCCCCAACTATGGGCCATGGCCCACTATCAGGCTGTGGCCTCTTAGCCACCGGGCCGCATGAGTAGTTGGGCAGTGCACGTGCTTGCCACCCCCTCATGTCACCATTGCCATGAGTGTTGTGTGGGCGGTGGCAGCTCCGCTAGTATCGTGCAAGCAGCAGTGTTGCCACAAACCTTGCACAGGAAGCGCGAGCACTATGAGCGGCAGGTGGGTAGTGATAAGCCACATGCAGGTAGCGGCATTACCAAAAATGTTGTGCAGGCAGAGGCAGTGCCGCAAGAGGCATGCAGCAGGCTGGCTGCAGTGCAAGTCTCATGTGGGGTGGTGGCATGATCCTCGCACCAGTGGTAGCATCGCCGCAAGCCTGGTGCCGGCAGCACCACAAGCCTCACACAGGCACCGGCATTGCTGAGAGCCTCACATGCATGCTTGCAGCCCCGTTTACATAGTGCACATGCTCATGGTCCATTTGTGCATGCGCATGCATGTGTGGTCACGTTCATGTTTTGTATGCATGTGTAAGGCACCTTCCCCTCCCTCTCCCACTGGGCCACCAACTCAGAAAGGTTGGGGACCCCCTGGCCTAATCACTTTCTCAAAAACTAAAGATTTATGACTGAAAGAGAGATATCTCAACCTCTTACTAGAACTTTGGAGTGGAGAAATGCTATTGGTAGCAGATCAGCATTGTCTTATAATCTATATGGAGCATTAAATTGTTGCATTCTTTTATTATTTATTTATTTATTTATTTGATTTTATTTAGATTTATATACCACCCTTTCCCGAAGGACTCAGGGCGGTTTACAGGGCATTTAAAAAACAGTCAATACAAACGTTAAAATAAATTAAAAGAGATTAAATAAAACCCTGAGAAAATTAAAACCCAGTTAAAATTAAAATTAAAAATATTCTCAGCCTGTGCCAGAGAGCTCGAAGAGCCAGAAGAGCAGAAGAGCTCTGTAGATATTCTTTTTCTGATTGTAAATATTCCATTGACATTTAAAGTAAAAAAAATGAGTTTTCTTTTCTTTAAAATACCGTAAACTTTCATTTATTTGTCTTTTGTAAGATTGGTTTATGTCCAAAGCAGGAGGTGAGACCAAAATGTGAGTCTTCTAGTAATATAGCTTAATATGATAGGGCCAATAAGTGGTGCTATAAAAATTAATCCACTTCTTGCTTTCAGACCTTTTCATTAAAAGAAAGATACTGAAGGCCACACAACATGGACTTGGTAGTATTGTTTACTTGCTAAATAACATAGTTATTTTATATTTTAATTTAACTTATTTTTCTCTCGTTTAAATGATGTTAATGTTTACCAAACCATTGCAGACTGAAATGTAGAAAACTCGTTATTCTGTTGCTATGTAGATTGATAACTTCTAACATTCCTAAACTGCAAGATAAAAACTGTCTTTGCTCACAGGTTAGAACAGGAAAAGACTGTTAGTTTTAACAGGATGTCTGGAGTTTGTTTTCTGATAAGAGAGAGTGAGAGCTTGTTAGTGTTAATTGGGATCTGGTCTATCTCTCCATGAACACTAAACAACCATATGCCTTTTTTCCTCATTAACATCTTAAATTCTATGCCTCTGCTTTCATCAGAGCTCATTTAAATGGACATACATACAACTTGTTACATGTTGAACTCCATGTAACTGATTTCCTATGCAAAGGGGAAATTACTTTTGTCCTATCCAATCAACTTTTCTTTTGTATTTTTCTTTGATGTATTGACTATAAAAGAGAATGAAAGCTGAGAATGTAGGCTCCCTCTTTGAATGAGAGAAATCTTTTTTAATCAGAATGTTCTGAATAAATTGTAATAAAATGATCTTTCTGTCTCAGTCTGTTTCATTGGAAAAATACAGGAGTCCTCGACTTATGGCCACAAGTAAGCCCAAAATTCAATTGTTAAGTGAGTTTTGCCCCATTTTAGGGCTTTGCCTGCCACAATAGTTAAGTGAATCACTGCAGTTGATAAGTTAGTAATCTGATTGTTAAATGAATCTGGCTTCCCCACTGACTCTGCTTGTCAGAAGGTTGTAAAAGGTGATTGGATGACCCTGGGACACAGCAAAGGTCAAAAATATGAACAAGTTGCCAAACATCTGCATTTTGATCACATGATCTTGGTGATGCTGATAAGATGGTATGAAGGTGGTCACTTAGCAGTTGAATGTGGTCGCTTAGCAAACTGTTGCAAGTTGAGGACTACCTAGGTGAAGATAGGGAACCCGCTTGGTGCACCCTGACGGTTTCTTCAGAGCCATTTTTTCTTGCCTTGAACTGGAAGGATTGCCTCAATGATGCTTAAAAAGGAAGATCATTACCTGATAGGGATCTGAGAAAGAACAAAGGGGCCAACCAACACAGGACAGAAGAAAATTTTTGGTGAGTTTTGAGTTTGCCTTTTCCTCTAATAAGCATCCAACAACCCCCCTCCCCAATGCAATCTAAAGCAAGAAATAAAGCTTCTTATATAAGCACTTTCTTTTGAAGGTGAGGATGGCAATGAAAGTGTGAAAGTCCTATAAAAGGGCTAAGTAAGTGAGGTACAAACTATTTATTGTTTCCTCAGGCAATTTAGCAGGGAGAAAATGTAAACCTGACTAAAATGGGGAACTTGAAAGGAAAAGGCACTATGAATGTGGATGGTGTGAGGGACTTCTCCTTGTTGTTGTTGTTAGTTACGAAGTAGTGCCCGACCCATCGCAACCCCATGGACAACATTCCTCCAGGCCTTCCTGTCTTCTACCATCTTCTGGAGTCAATTTAAGCTCATGCCTACTGCTTCAGTGACTCCATCCAGCCACCTCATTCTCTATTGTCCCCTTCTTCCATTGCCTTCCATCTTTCCCAGCATTAGGCTCTTCTCCAGTGAGTCCTTCCTTCTCATTAGGTGGCCAAAGTATTTGAGTTTCAACTTCAGGATCTGGCCTTCTAAAGAGCAGTCAGGGTTGATTTCCTCTAGGACTGACTGGTTTGAACGCCTTGCAGTCCATGGGACTCACAGGAGTCTTCTCCAGCACCATAGTTCAAAGGCTTCAATTCTTTGGCGCTCAGCCTTTCTTATGGTCCAACTTTCACAGCCATACATTGCAACTGGGAAGACCATAGCCTTGACTATACGCACTTTTGTTGGCAGGGTGATGTCTCTGATTTTTAGTGTGCTGTCTAGATTTGCCATGGCTTTCCTCCCGAGGAGCAAGCGTCTTTTAATTTCTTGGCTGCAGTCTCCATCTGCAGTGATCTTGGAGTTCAGGAAAATAAAATCTGTCACTACCCCCATTTCTTCCCCATCTATTTGCCAGGAGAGGGACTTTTAGTCCTCTTGATATCCCTATAATTTTACAAAAGCCAGCAAGGAGGAAGAGAAGAAGAGTAAGTGATTGGGAATAATTGCCGACGCTACAGTTGTGGACACCAAGTTGATGTTGAACTTAATTACGGCAGCAAGACTTTTGATAGGCCAATATTGGAAGAAAGAGGAACTGCCGACCATAGAAGAGTGGACTTTAAAGGTTTCCGACCTGGCAGAGATGGCGAAGATTTCGGCCTATTTGAAAGATCATTCGCAAGAACGTTATATTATGGAATGGAGAAAATGGATTGAGTTTATCCAGGACAAGTATAGGGTTAAGAAGTTTTATGTAGCATTCGAATAAGTCTTCTTTCGTTTTCTTTTTTCTTTTTCTATTTTAGTTTTTTTATATATATTTAATATTGCTAAGGTTTGTTTTATCCTATATAAGTTAGAGAGTGATGGATTTTAGAATTTATAGTTGTTAGTATATGGTTGTTTATGATTGCTTTTTATATATATATATACCTTGTATTTAGCTCTGGGAAGTTGGGGGGGGAGGGGGGAGGGGAGGAGGGAGGGGGGGAGAGGTAGGGGGGAGGGGGGAGGGGGAAGGGGGAAGGGGGAAGGGGGAAGGGGGGCTTTTTAAAGGAAAACTGTATTTTAAAACTTTTCAATTAAAAAAAAAGAAGAGTAAGTGAAAATGGCTTGGAAAAACTGACATGTTTGGTGAGCAAATTAATTAAAAATGCAAATTTAAATTTCTACAGGTCTGAAGACAACTTTAAATGTGTATGTGTGTAAGAGAGTATTGAGTAGTTTTTGAAACCTGAGTGGAGGGAGACCCTCAAATGATGAAAAATGCTTTATTCAATGTTGTCAAAAAGATTTCAAAAATAGAGCTCATTGGCTTTTAAAAGCTCCTGAAAATAATAATAATGTTGCTTGTTTTGCCTGGAAGAAGCATTGGATGAAATATTTATATGTGGAATTGTGTACAGAGAGATTCTTTTTGAGTATGCTGATATGAAACAATTGGTGTGAAGGCATGTGTGTGCTGACACCCCCCCTCCCCAGGTCAGTGAATAAGGCTAATTAGACTTTTTCTGAGATAAAGCAAGGAATGGTTGTTGAAGAGTTATTTGTTGGTACTACAAAGTCCATGTTGTGTGTCCTTTAGTAACCACAGGTAATGAGAGCTCTCTTAAATACAAAGCTCACAAAAGTTAGTGGAAATATATCAGATAAGGCACTTCCCCACCCCAAAAGATGCACCTCTTCTGTATGCTTGAACACATCTCTTTCTAGCTCAAGGCTGACCTGAAAAATCAAGCATTGGTGTGGCAAGCTCAGAAAAGTCTTTATATCTTTGTTGCATTGAATACTACAGTCTTAAACATTTTTTCCCCAATTCCCTGGGTTTTCAATGTATGACTGGTAACTAAAATGTTCTTAATGCTCTATCCAAATTCAAGTTACTCTATCATTGACGAAATCTTACTGAAAAACTAAATATAGATCTTGGTACAAATCAGACATTATGTAGCATAAAAATAGATGACCTGTGGTCTTCATATATTGATGAACATTATCTCCTAACTGCATGGTTAGAAGTGAACAATGCTGAAATATTCTTCAACATCTCAAGAACCTACAGATTCTTGTATCCATGTACAATATCTAATATGACTTCAGAGGAAATGTTTATAGGCCAGTCTATTCATTCTGTTTCCCTTAACATTTCAACTCCACCAATTTGAGTAATAGTCATGCTTAGTATTAATTCTAGGAAATCCCACATACCTCAAAAGTACTTAGATCAGACAAAGTTTTCAAAGACACTTGATAATCTAAGATCAAGAAAGATAAAGCTGAGGGTCCTAGCAATAATGCCTCCTTAAGTAACACCAGCTGCCTGCAATTAGTGCAGGTTCGCATCCCACCAGGCTCAAGGTTGACTCAGCCTTCCATCCTTCCGAGGTAGGTAAAATGAGGACCCAGATTGTTGGGGGCAATTAAGCTGACTTTGTAATAATGCCGCTTGGGGTGTGTGTGAAAGCCCTAATAAGCAGGCATATACATAGAATGAAGGCTACTGCTAAGCTTGTAAGCCGCCCTGAGTCTTCGGAGAAGGGCGGGATATAAATGGAATTTTAAAAAAATGCTTATATGAATAAAGGCCAGATATTAAGATGTTCATAATGGATTATTTTAAAGCATGAGGTGTTGCTTTCTTTTCAGAAATATATCTAATACATTCATTGTTTTACATCCTAGTATTATAGTTCATATCTAGATCCAAACCTAGTTCCCTTGCTTGATTTTTGCTTTACCAATCCTGCAGTTACTACAGCAGTTATTTCTGATTTTCTGATTGAAAAGTGGAGTTCTATATGATCTAATATTGAGATATATGTTTTCATAATCTAAATCTGTTTATCCTATGAAGCTGCTCTGTTTCTTTTTTAACCTTTCCCCTGTCCTTGCTCATCATTTATCTATTTATTAATTGAATAGACAAGTTAGTAGGACTAAAGCTTTGCAGAATGAATGAATGAATGAATAAATCATATCCCAAGATGATGTCAGCATAAGAGAGGCTGATATTAATTCATATTTTCCTTTTCACAGCTGGTACAGTTATGGCTTATGTGCCAGGGCCATTTTAGAAATTACCTACTTTATTTTTAATGAATGGGATCCTTGACATACCTAGGCAATTCTAGAAGCAAAAGCCTGTTCACTGTGACTATGAACATCAATGTAGAACTTCCATTAAGCATCTCCAAATTTGTAATATGCATATATTTTTTAAAAAAATATTATTTTATTCAGAAAATAAGATGGGCTAATTTAGAAATGTGTAGCCAACAGCTAGTTCTGCACTTGCAGCTCTAAAGAAAAGCATGGTGTGTACTAATTGCTATATTTTGTATTTTTCATATTTATTCTGTTTCATATTTTTTTCATATTTCCTCTTGTGTTTTTTAGTATATTTCATTGATTTTTTAGAATAACAATATTTAGTACTTAGTAAACAACGTGAGGTCTGGGTTCATATATTTAACAACAGTGAATACTAGTTAATTTCTATACTTTCATAATCAACATATTAACTAGAAATACTTTTCCTTGGTCCTCTCTTCTTCCAATAGGTTCTCCTTTTACCAGCATTAAGGAAATATAGTTCTTAATACTATCAATATGTACATTTACATAAATATAAACATTTTCTAATATTTAACAATAACATCAGTATATAATGTCTTTTCTAATCAACTTATTTTACAGTTGCATTTGCAAAAAATCATCTTATGTAAATTACTACAGGTCCTTTTTTCCAGAACTCTTATTTAAGCTTAGTTTCCCCTCAGTAGTCAAAACATTTCTTGTCAGTTATAGTTTCCTCAAACCTGATTACACTTCAATATCCAAAATATTTCATATGTTTAAATCATCCCAATATTTTTTTACATTTCCCATATCATAAAAAAGAAAAAAAAATACTATACTACTTATAAATCACATTTCTCTTACTGTAAAACATTTCCAAAATTTAACTATTCTTTTAACCATATTTAGGCAAATGTTTGGTCATATTCCATCTGGTATGTCGTCATATCTCTTAAATCTAGTTCTTGCCTGTTCTTATTTCAGCTTAGGTTCCCTTCAGTATTCAGAACATTTCTTATCAGTTATAATTTTCTCCAAGCTGATTACAATTAAATATTCAGAATATTTCATTCATTTAAATCACCTCATTATTTTTACATTTTCCATATGACAAAGCAATACTATACTACTTATAAATCACATCTCTTACTATAGAACCCATTCATATCCAAAATTTAACTATGATTTTAACTATATTTAAACAAGTGTTTAGTCATGTAGTACTCCATCTGATAAGTCAAATTCTCTCTCTTGAATGTCCCCGTCTTCTCTTGCCTAGCGGCTTTCCACGTCAGTGTGTTCAGCTTGCCATATAATTCTTCCTATATTTTTATAGGTGGTGTTAAGAATGGGAAAGACAAATTGAGTAAGGTGTTTTTGAGGAGTTTCACCCATTTATACTCGTTAACATGCTTCCACTTTTCTTCTCCCTCAATTTCTCTTTCCATTTTTTGTCTCCTAGACTCTAGTGGTTCTCCTGACAGCTCTATAGTTCATTTTGTTAAATCTTCTTGTCTTCAGGTTTATTTTGATGTTCTGAAAAATGAAATGTCCTTTTCTGTTTCCAATATTATAGCAAGATCTTGTAAATTTTTCTTTGTCTGTGTTAAATTGTGGTTTTATTCATTTGTAGCCTCCATCTTTGAATCATTTTTTCCTAGTTTTTGTTCTATTATCTAATTTGTTTGTTCATTCTTTATCACCATTTTCTGAGAATTTTTTAATTGTGAGCTTACATAAAAATCATCAAAGTTATTTTTAATCTCTTTATGATTTGAAGCCATTATTGTTTGAATTAGTTGCAATATAGTGTACATTTCCTCCTCAAAAATATTTGTCTTAATCTTGAAGTATTTCTCCTGCAGATCTCTGATGTTCCAGACTGGGGATTTTAGAAAAGACTATTGCGTGTGGTTTCTTGCCACTTTTAGTTGTATATGCAACCCCCATTTTCATCAAACCAGCCTTTCTTAAAGTCAAAACACTATACTCTTATCTTTATAAACAGTCCAAAATGTTCAGTCATTTAAAAATCATCCAGTAATTTTCCCCCTAGGAGAATAGCCAAAAGGTCAAAGTTTTTCTTTCTCTGCAGACGATTCTTAAACTTAAATATCACAGCTCAGTAAGTATTTATAATCCAAGAAGGTCAGTAGTTTTCATAACAATTTGTATTTCTCATTCTGCAATAGATAGCCCAGTGTATTTCCTTTCCTCTATTCCCAGCTGTTCTCTGTTTGGCTAAGAGTCCTTGAGGATCAAAGGGATAAAAGTGCTCTGTTTCTGGGTGTCTTGCCAGTTTCTGAGGCAAGACGGTTATATTTTAATATTCTGTTTCACCACTAGATGTCAGTGTCTGGTTATTTTCCAGCTTTTAAAATGAAATGATTATTTTCTTGAAATTCTGTCAATATTCTTTTAAGTAGAAAATCTTAACAATTTCCATAATTTTCAGTTTTATGCAAATTATAGCTTTACATCAGTCCATTTCAATGTATTTCTGTCCCCCATAAAAATTAAATCACCACTTCTGCCTATGGAAGGGTGGTGTGATAGTCCCCTTCCTTCTCACTTTTGGAGGATTTTTTTTGCTTCTTGGAGATCTTTTACAGGAAATCAGTTTCAAAATAGAGAAGATCAGTAATCTCACCCAGCTCCAACATTCTATTCACAGTTGTTCTTAGTTGGTGATTTTGGACTTTTGAATGCCAGTAGCTTGGGCTAGTCACTAGAGTGCAGCTAGCCTTTCTCCTGTTGGGTTGGAGGGCTTCCCCTGGATCAAACGGATTGACCGCCATTGTTCTGTGATCATCAGGGTGCCCCTCCTTCTTGCCTGTCCGGTTTCAGGGCCCGTCCGACGAATCACCCAACAAATGAAACCGGAACGGGAGCTGGTTCTTCTAAGCCACGTTTATTAGCTGCATAAACAAACGCCCGAAGACTGATGAAGTCAGCGTTGATTTTACAGCACAATCAACGCTGCTAAATAGCCAGTAACGTCAACACCCTCCACCACACCCTTAATTATTCCACCACGCCCACACCTAACTTAACTACCACCCCCTACAGTATCCACCCTTTGGCACCCGCCCCACCACCATTGCAGCCGGTAAGCCACCCCCTAGCTCAAACCACCCTCCTTTCCCCCAGAGCTCCGCATAATTTCATTTCCCCCCCCATCTCTCCAGTCTCTCCAGTCCGATGAGAGCTGTGCCCCGAGCCCCTCCCTAACTCGCCGGCAGTCTCCACCACCCCTTGAACCCTCCTGGCACCCGTCCTTGTCCTGCCGTTTGAGCTGCTCCTTGGCCCTCTGGTCGGCCTCGAAGGCTTTTGATCCGCGACGGCATTCTTGCCCTCCCCTCCAGCTCCCGAAAGTCAGCTGGCTGCTCCATGGCCTTGCACGCCAACCGCACTCCCTCCCGACTTGCTGGTCGCTTCCGGGAGTCAGCAAGAGCGGCGCGGTGCTGTGGGACATGCTGGCAAGCGGGCCCCAGGCTGGGAGGCTGCAGCCGATGCCTCGTGGTCGCTTCTCTCCGTTCCAGGTGCCACCGAGGGAGGAAGAGCAAGGAAGAGGCCGCCGGGAGTCCCTGGAAGCCGGTAAGGTGCTTTTTGGCTTCCCCGGACGTTGGGTGGGCGGTTGCTGAGGCGCGGGGAAGGCCGAGCATTGTCCAGGCCTTCTAGGAAGACGCGGGCGCTGGCGCTTGTCTCCGGGGCCTGGCGGGGCGCTCCGTGGGCGCCGGCGGTGGTTTTCGGGCCCGGGCAGGTCGCTCCGCGGCCCCTCCGAATGTCGGGCATGCCAGGCCCGACATGCCGCCCCCCCCACCAAGGGTCTACCTGCAGATGTAGAGAACAAGGTTAAAGAATCATTCACTGCGCAAATTCTCCCATGTCCCCTACCCCCCCGGCCTGCTAGGATGGGCTCGATGGAACGCTCGGACCAAACGTGGAGCATGGACATTTTCCCGTGACACCCACGTAGCCTCCTCCACCGGGTACCCCTTCCACCGAAGGAGATACTGTATGACGCCCCTCCGCACCCTGGAGTCCAACACCTCTTGCACCTCATATTGGTCAGCGTGAACCGGTCCGGGGCCCCCCTCCCCTGCCGCCGTAATAGCTGCTGGAGCGGGTTTCAGCAGACTGCTATGGAACACCGGGTGGATCTTACCCAAGAATTTAGGCAATCGCAGTCGCACCGTCACCGGGTTTACCACCTGCACCACCCGGAACGGCCCGAGGTATTTGGGTCCCAGCTTACGGCACGGAACCTGTAACCGTAAGTACTTGGTGGACAAGTAAACTAGATCCCCCACCCGCGGCGTAACAAAGGGTTTCCACTTCTTGTCCGCCTGTGCTTTGGCCGCCATGGCAGACCGGTCCAATGCTTCCTTCACCGCCCCCCAGGCGGCCGTGATCTGACGCATCCAGTCCTGCGGTGAACACGAAGACCCCTCCTCCTGGAGGCATTCAGCAAAGGGAACAAATTCGTGACCTGTGACCACCCGATAAGGAGAGAAGCCAGTGCTACTATGGACGGCGTTATTGTACGCCACTTCAGCCAGCGCTAACAGGTCTACCCAATCCGTCTGCCGAAAAGAGACATAGCTTCGCAGATAACGTTCAACGGCAGCGTTGGCTCGTTCTGCGGCCCCGTTGGTGCTGGGGTGATAGGCCGTACTCAGACCCTGCGACGAGCCGATATGACGCAGGAAATCTCTCCAAAATCGAGCCGTGAACTGCACCCCTCTGTCTGAAATTACACGTCGCGGCACTCCATGCAGTCTGTATATTTGCGTGAGGAACAACCAAGCTAGTCGACGAGCCGATGGTAACCCCTTACACGGAACAAAGTGTGCCTGTTTGGAAAACAGGTCGACCACTGTCCAAATAACGGTGTGACCCTTGCTCTCTGGGAGGTCTACAACGAAGTCCATGGCGATGTCTTGCCATGGCCGAGATGGGTCAGCTACTTGTTGCAAAAGCCCCAAAGGCTTCCCAACCTGGGGTTTTGTAGTAGCACAGACATGACAACGCCGCACATACTCCTCGATGTCACTCTTCATGCGGGGCCACCAAAATTGACGACGTGCCAGATGCAAGGTTTTTACAAACCCGAAATGTCCCGCCTGTTTGGTGTCATGACAACCATGCAGAACGCGTGGCCGCACAGATTCAGGTACATACAATCGTGTTCCATGCCACGCCAGACAGTCCCGCATAGTCAATAGTCCCGGATTACTCCGTAACCAGGCGTCCTCCTGTAAGGCCCTTTGGATGGTCTGGTTCAAATTCTCCTCCATCACCCGTCCAGCACTCTCTGAAGCATCCCCCTCCTCCACCAGTGTCGGGATGAGCGCCTGCACCACCTCCTCCCTCTTGCTGTCAAACTGTGGCATGCGGGATAAAGCATCCGCCAGAAAATTTCGACCCCCCGGCACATACTTCAGCACAAACCTGAAGCGACGGAAGTATAGAGCCCACCTGACATGCTTGGGCGACAGGCGGCGAGGGGTTTGTAGGGCCTCCAGGTTTTTATGGTCCGTCCACAGTTCAAATGGACGGGAGGCCCCTTCCAGGAGGTGTCGCCAAGTCACTAAGGCCCAACGGACCGCAAAAGCCTCCTTCTCCCACACTGCCCAGGCCCGTTCAGTGGGAGTCAGTTTCTTGGAGGCGTAAGCACACGGCTGCAGGACCCCGGCACTACTCCGCTGAAGAAGGACGGCCCCAAGAGCAACATCGCTCGCATCCGCCTGTACGACATAGGCCAGTTCGGGGTCGGGGTGTCGCAAAACGGGCTCTTTAGCGAAGAGGGACTTCAGTTCCTCAAATGCCCGCTGACACGCTGTGGACCACTCCAACTTAAGCCCTGGACGTGGACGTGTCTTTAATTGTCGTGTGCGCAGAAGATCTGTTAACGGCAGGGCGATGGCCGCGAAACGTGGGATGAACTGTCTGTAGAAGTTGGCAAAGCCAAGGAAACTTTGCAACTGTCGACGAGTTCGCGGAGGCTGCCACTGTTGAATGGCGTACAATAACGCCATCCATAGTAGCACTGGCTTCTCTCCTTATCGGGTGGTCACAGGTGACGAATTTGTTCCCTTTGCTGAATGCCTCCAGGAGGAGGGGTCTTCGTGTTCACCGCAGGACTGGATGCGTCAGATCACGGCCGCCTGGGGGGCAGCGAAGGAAGCATTGGACCGGTCTGCCATGGCGGCCAAAGCACAGGCGGACAAGAAGCGGAAACCCTTACTTACGCTGACTTACTTTCAGGGCCCGTCCGACGAATCACCCAACAAATGAAACCAGAACGGGAGCTGATTCTTCTAAGCCACGTTTATTAGCTGCATAAACAAATGCCCGAAGACTGATGAAGTCAGCGTTGATTTTACAGCACAATCAACGCTGCTAAATAGCCAGTAACGTCAACACCCTCCACCACACCCTTAATTATTCCACCATGCCCACACCTAACTTAACTACCACCCCCTACAGTATCCACCCTTTGGCACCCGCCCCACCACCATTGCAGCCGGTAAGCCACCCCCCAGCTCAAACCACCCTCCTTTCCCCCAGAGCTCCGCATAATTTCATTTTCCCCCCCATCTCTCCAGTCTCTCCAGTCCGACGAGAGCTGTGCCCCGAGCCCCTCCCTAACTCGCCGGCAGTCTCCACCACCCCTTGAACCCTCCTGGCACCCGTCCTTGTCCTGCCGTTTGAGATGCTCCTTGGCCCTCTGGTCGGCCTCGAAGGCTTTTGATCCGCGATGGCATTCTTGCCCTCCCCTCCAGCTCCCGAATGTCAGCTGGCCGCTCCATGGCCTTGCACGCCAACCGCACTCCCTCCCGACTTGCTGGTCGCTTCCGGGAGTCAGCAAGAGCGGCGCGGTGCTGTGGGATGTGCTGGCAAGCGGGCCCCAGGCTGGGAGGCTGCAGCCGATGCCTCGTGGTCGCTTCTCTCCATTCCAGGCGCCACCGAGGGAGGAAGAGCAAGGAAGAGGCCGCCGGGAGTCCCTGGAAGCCGGTAAGGTGCTTTTTGGCTTCCCCGGACGTTGGGCGGGCGGTTGCTGAGGCGCGGGGAAGGCCGAGCATTGTCCCGGCCTTCCAGGAAGACGCGGGCGCTGGCGCTTGTCTCCGGGGCCTGGCGGGGCGCTCCGTGGGCGCCGGCGGTGGTTTTCGGGCCCGGGCAGGTCGCTCCGCGGCCCCTCCGAATGTCGGGCATGCCAGGCCCGACATCCGGGATGACATTAGATCCATTTAGGGTCCCCAGGCAGAGCAAAACCAGCCATGGGATGTGGACCTCTGCAATTCCTTGGTCTTGCCACTATGATGCAAAACTGGAAGTCTCCTCTTGTGGATTTTTTATGAGGCATAAGTTTCAGCCTACAAGATGGATTCATAATAGGGTTTTTCTTTTTTCTTCTTCTCACAATAAAAGTTCCTACTGTTAACTCAGAAATATCCATCTAAGCTGCATCACAAATTGTTTTGTAAATTCTAATTTAAAAGCATGCTGTAATGCAGTACTGGAATATGATGATAGCTGCTTTTCAGGAAAAGATAGCCATGCACAGTTTGAACTTTGTTGCATTTTTCTCCAAAGAAGTATATTAACTTGTGTCTTAGTTCTTCTTAAGAAGATTTTTTCTTGTTTGACATATTCCTTACTCATGCCTATGTACATGTGTTTAGTTTCCACAATCACATATAATAGCTAAGTATAAACAGATTAAGCTATACAGACACTTGGGAATAGAACTATAAAAGTTATTATATACCAAGTTTAATGTTATCTAGACCACATGTTGTAGTAAACCAAAATTTCTTAGCTTTTTTTTAAAAAAACAATATAACATACTAAGTCTTAATGAAATAAACAATATTACAGTATAATATAATGGGTATACTATGTCTGATATTTCATTTTATTCAAAATTGTTTATTAAGGTTGTAAGTGCAGAAATCCATGATCTCAGGCAGAGACTGATCATAGCAAATGTTTTAATTGGAGACAGGCATGAACAAACTAAAATGTTACTGAATCCAGAACTTCTCCTTTACAATCAATTCCAATTAACCCTTTAATTTGCATATGACTCAGTATATGTGCAGAGTATATGTAGAGAAAAGGTAGGTAGAGAATAAATATATATAGAGAATAAATATGCAGAGAGTAAGTACCTGTACCAAGTAAGACCTTGAGAAAAATACCCAAAAAAGCATTAACTCAATAAAAGAGGCTGAAGCATTTTTTTAAGTCCTGCCAAGTAAGATAATATTCAGAAGTAACTCAGGAACAGACATTTGCATGATTCACTGGAGTATAAGAAGTGGAAGGAGGTACAACATGATAAAACTAACAACATTCTGTTAGCTCAGGTTCTCCTCTTTGTTGGCCCCTTCTCTATGGAACATCATTCCCCTAGAGGTACAATTGGCCTCCAGCTTGTTGCTATTCTGAAGGGTCCTAAAGACATGGTTTTGTAATGGGCGTGAGGACCATGAATGAAAACAGAGTCCATCAAGTGATTGATCTGATTGTGTTGTTGCTACAATGTTTTTTTAATGTTGTAAACCTCCTGGTTTACAACTAGGCTAGATGAATCAAAAGTTGGAATTAAGATTGTTGGGAGAAATCTTGTTGCGGGTGAAGAAGGAGAGTGCAAAAGTTGGCTTGAAACTTAACATTAAGAAAACCAAGATCATGGCATCTGGCCCTCTCAATTCCTGGCAAATAGATGGGGAAGAAATGGAGGTAGTGACAGATTTTATTTTCCTGGGCTCCAAGATCACCGCAAATGGAGATTGCAAACAAGAAATTAAAAGATGTTTGCTCCTGGGGAGGAAAGCCATGACAAATCTAGACAGCACACTAAAGAGCAGAGACATTACACTGCCAACTAAAGTGTGAATAGTCAAGGCTATGGTTTTCCCAGTTGCAATGTATGGCTGTGAAAGAACGCCAAAGAATTGAGCCCCTTGAACTATGGTGCTGAAGAAGACTCCTGCAAGTCCCTTGGACTGCAAGGCATTCAAACCGGTCAGTCCTAGAGGAAATCAACCCTGACTGCTCTTTAGAAGGCCAGATCCTGAAGCTAAAACTCAAATACTTTGGCCACCTAATGAGAAGGAAGGACTCACTGGAGAAGAGCCTAATGCTGAGAAAGATTGATGGCAATAGAAGAAGGGGATGACAGAGAATGAGGTGGCTGGATGGAGTCACTGAAGCAGTAGGTGTGAGCTTAAATGGATTCCAGAAGATGGTAGATGACAGGAAGACCTGGATGAACGTTGTCCATGGGATCACAATGGGTCGGACACGACTTCACAACTAACAACAACAACAAAACCTCCTGGAGTAACCTCTTGTGAGTTGGGTGGCCATATAAATTTATTTAACAAATAAAAATAGCCAGTCTTAATAATTTAGTTTTTACTAAATGTCTCTCCTGTGATCTGTATAGTCTACATTAAGGCAGTTTATTTGTTTTAATGGTATGTTGAGGTCCTATTGATGAAATACCCTCCAAGGACCATGAAATGGCTTCCATGGTACATCATCATCACAAAATAGCTATCTCCTCTCCTTGTACAGATGCTCCTATCACTCTTTGCAAATAACGATGATGATGATGATGATACTACTACTACTACTACTACTACTACTACTACTACTACTAATAATAATAATAATAATAATAATAATAATAATAATAATGTTGGAAGGGGCCTTGGAAGCCATCTAGTCCAATACCCTGCTCAGGCAGGAAACCCTATACCATTGCAGACAAATGGCTGTCCAATCTCTTCTTAAAAACTTTCAGTGTTGGAGCATTCACCACTTCTGGAGGCAGGTTGTTCCACTGGTTAATTGTTCTAACTGTTCTAACTGTCAGGAAGTTTCTCCTTAGTTCTAGGTTCGCTTCTCTCCTTGATTAGTTTCCATCTGTTGCTTCTTGTCTTACCTTCAGGTGCTCTGGAGAATAGCTTGACTCCCTCTTCTTTGTGGCAGCCCCTGAGATATTGGAACACTGCTATCATGTCACCCCTTGCCCTTCTCTTCATTGAACTAGACATACCCAATTCCAGCAACTGTTCCTTATATGTTTTAGCCTTCCTCATATAGAGCCTTGGTGGAGCAGTGGGGTAATGCCTCCTTAAGTAACACCAGCTGCCTGCAATTAGTGCAGGTTCGAGTCCCACCAGGCTCAAGGTTGACTCAGCCTTCCATCCTTCCGAGGTAGGTAAAATGAGGACCCAGATTGTTGGGGGCAATAAGCTGACTTTGTAATAATGCCGCTTGGGGGTGTGTGTGAAAGCCCTAATAAACAGGCATATACACAGAATGAAGGCTACTGCTAAGCTTGTAAGCCGCCCTGAGTCTTCGGAGAAGGGCGGGATATAAATGGAATTAAAATAAAAAAATAAATAAATGTTCTCTATTGTCTTTGTATTATATTTACAAACATAGATTTATCATTTTTATTTTCTAATAATGCTTTTGAGGACTACAGGAAGCAAAATTCATTTGTGAATATCAAGATTGAGCTGGAGGCTTATGCTGCATTTTGCCATTCCCCTCTAGGTTCCCCGCCCCCCAAACTAAAGCATCTTTTAAGGTAAAATATGGCAAAACCCCTAAACATTACCACGCTTACTATGCTGAGTCTCTCAGAAACATGTTCTTCAAACAGCTAACACTTCAAGGCAAAAAAGGGGAGAGGAGGGGGAGGAGGAGACTACTTGCTGTTGGTAACCATTGTTAGATTTTTCATAGCTTGCAGTTTGTGTGACTCAGAATCTCAGAATAATTTGTTCCTCATCAAATTTTGTGCATGCCCTAATTATGCAAGTCATCATGCTTGGTTAGTAAACAGTTAAGAACAATGAACAGAATGGTTTTCCTTCCATGTCATTCTTGTTTTCAATCCATACATATATGCTATAAATGTTTAACTGTAGGGGCAAATGCTGTTGCCCAGCAACAAAGACTCGGCAAGAGCTCAGAAGCAGCTCCACATTACTAACAGACAATGGAGCACACCGTTCAGCAATCAATAACTTTTGATTTAAAGACAATGCCAAGTTTATCAGCCTTTCTCTCTACAACTCCCAAGTGTATTGTGTGAGCAATGAATATAAGAAATCTATGCAAAGCACAGCTTTGTTTCAAATTTTATCAAATAATTTATCACAAATATTCTCCTCCATTACAGTTATAGTGTAAATTATATTCATTGCTAAGAACAATGAAGTATTGTGGAATCTTAACATTTATTTATGCCCACATGACCTTCCATCTGGACTACTGCAATGCACTCTGTATGGGGCTGCCTTTGAAGAGTATTCAGAAGCATCTTGCTGCAGAAAATGGCAGCATGAGTAGTTAATAGCACGTTTTATTCAGCACATACTGTATACCAGGGGTGTCAAACTCAATTTCATTGAGGGCCGCATTAGCATTGCGGTTGCCCTCAGGGGGCCAGGTGGGTATGGCCAGGGTGGGTGTGGCCTACTGGGTGGGCGTGGCTAGAGTGCATATGGCCTACTGGGTGGGCGTGGCCAGCTCTACATCGTTCGCATCAAGGGTGCCTATGGGGGCCTGGGCAGGAGTGGGACAGATCTGAGGGTCTCTGGCAGAAGGAGGGTCTCTGGGCCAGGGCCAAGGCAGTGGGGGCCGTTCCCTCACTGTTTCCAGGATGGCTTCACGGGCCACATGAAACCACTTCGCAGGCCAGATCCGGCCCCCGGGCCTTGTGTTTGACATGTCTGCTGTATACTATCATGTAATAATGTGTGGAAATGACCATGGGAGACAGTGGGAAGAGTCGCAGCCAGGGCCATGGTCAAACATGAGATCACTTTGACTGCAGAAGAAATGTGGGCATGGCAAACATCTCAAAAGGGACTCTTGCTAGTTATTTGGTTATAAAAAGCCACAAGGGAGAAATGTATTTCAGGCTTGCAAGATTATGTTAATGTAACCTTACAATGCAGTAGAGCTAATACTTCTAGGTGTACTTTTGTCTGTACTACCTCACATGGTTGACAAAACACAACTTCATGAGTGGCATTAGTTGCCAATGATGAAGGATGTGGTCAGTTACAGAATATCTATTTTTTTTTTCCAAAAGACAATCTATGAGATTAATCTTCCACACATTGCTTGGTGTACATTTTTCTTTTTATCTCAAGGACTTGGGATAACAGCTTTCAATATTATATACGCTAAAAATGCCTCTGTATCAAATTCTGGTTTGCCAACGCAGACATTTGGAAGGCAAGCTCCGTCTTCCACGTCCGATTTTGCATCACTGGGGAACCCTGGAAAGGGTCGAAAGTCGCCCTATAGGGGTGATCACGGGAGGGTGGTAGCCCTTCTGCTCAATCCGGCACAGCACTTCAAACCGGTGGACAAAAGACCAGCTATAGAAATATGGCTTGCCACCAGGCTGCAGATAGCCGAAGTCAAACTTACCACCAGGCACCTATAAAGCAGACTGGGTGGGATTTGAACCTCTCTTCAATCCTAATTATTTTTTCCACCTGTATATGCTGCCCAAAGTATTTTTCCCCCTGTGGAGAGAGGGAAGGGAAAAATCTATCCCACCCTCTAATAACAGAGGTGACTGACTATCCTGGGGAATTTTAAAACGTTGAAACAATCACCTGATTTTAACTGGATTTCTATCTTTCCAAAACTTGAGGACTAAAAGACTTCCTATTTTAACTGAAGATTTTGGTTTTTACTTACAAAAAAGAAGTAAAATTGGGGGGAAAGACTATAAAAATCTTGGTTTTTTTTAAAAAAATCCTAATTATTACTACCTTTTATTGTCTGAAAGAGACTTGGCTTGAAGCCCAGACTATAGGTAAGACTTTTGTAACATTTCAGCATTCCCAGGGTCATGTGACCTACATTCGGATACTTGGCAACTAATTCATATTTATGATGGCTACAGTGTCTCAAGGTCATGTGATCCCCTTTTCCAACCTTTTGACAAGCAAAATCAATGGGGAAACCAGATTCACTTAACAATCTTTGACAGCAGGGGTGTCAAACTCAATTTCATTGAGGGCTGCATTAGCATTGTGGTTATTGTGGGGGGGATTCCTTCCTTCCTTTTTCTCTCCCTGCCTCCCTCCTTCTCATTCCCATCTCCTTCCTTCCTTCCTTCCTTCCTTCCTTCCTTCCTTCCTTCCTTCCTTCCTTCCTTCCTTCCTTCCTTCCCTGACCCTGGGGCTTCTGCTGAGCCCTGACAGCTGATTAGTGCTTCTGCAGGGGTGTCAGGGCACAGCAGAATCCCCAGGATCAGCGCCAGGCTCCAGCTCATCGGAGCTTCTGTAGGGCTCAGCAGAAGCCCCAGGATCAGCGCCGGGATCCAGCTGATCAGTGATTTTGCGGGGCTCAGCAGAAGCACCAGGATCAGCGCCAGGTTCCAAGAGAAGAGTGTCTCTTCTGAACAAGAAAAAAAAAAAGATCACATCTGCATCCAGCTCTTGGGGGTGGAGTGGGGGATTTTTATTTTTTGCCTTGTTTTGCTCTTTTAAAAAGACCATGCCCCCCCATGCCAGAAGCCACGCACCATCACTGTTTGACTGTGCACCCCCCCCACGGAAAAGTCCCTCTTTCCCTTCCTTTGAAACAACACACACCCCCAAATCCACCCTTCTGAATTACAACAAAAGAAAGCCAAGTTTTTTCTTTTATGGTCTTTACACACTTAAACTGCTAGAAGGAAGTGGGGAAGCAAACCATCACAAGACACTCTTCTGTTTTAACCTTTTTTCCTTGTCATTTTTCAGAGTTTTCATCCTGCTTTCATGAGAGGGTAGCGTTTACGGGGCGTGAAGCTTCCCCCTTTCTGTTATGTATGCAGGAATCTGAATAGCAACAGCCATCAGGGGGCGTTGGCCTGGACAGTTTCGGCGGGAAACCTAGGGCCAACCCCATTGGCTGTTAGCTTACCTGGCCAGGTATATAAGGAGGCCAGGTAGCCCTCATTCCTCAGTTCACTTCCCCTTCCAATAAAGAGCTGAACTCACACACCGGCTGGCGTCTCTCTTGCGTCGGACCCACTACACAATAGTGGTGACGAAGGTGGGATTGCTGCCGACCAAGAGCTGAAGTCACTGGGGAAACGCTCCGCGAGCTGAAGGGAAAGGCATTTTTCCTTCTTCCCCCCACGACCGCCAGCCGAACCGGCAACGCCAAGCGCCACATCCACGACCAACTGCCGCCATGGCTAGAGCCGGACAACCCCGCTAATTCGAGACCCGCCACCCCGAAACCTGGACCCGTTACCTGGCTCACGTTGAACTGTACATGCGGTTCAATCAGATATCGGAGGACGGTGCAAAGGCGGCCGCCCTGCTCTGCCTTGGGGGACCAGCACTGCTGGAAGTCGCCGCGAACCTGTTCCCCCAGGAGGCCATCAACACCGTCGCGTACCGAGACCTCGTGGCCAGGCTCAACGCACATTTCAGGCCCCGGCGCTCCAAGGTGGCCGCACGGTCACAATTCAAGAAAAGGGACCAGCGCCCCGACGAGACCGGCGCCGACTTCCTCGCCGCCCTACGGGAAGCTGCCGTCGCTTGCAGGTTCACAAATTTGGAGGAGCGACTACGGGACCGGCTGATTTGCGGCCTACACGACAGGCGGTTGCAGGAGCGCCTGTTTGAAAGAGAGGAGGTCTCTCTCCAGGAAGCCGAGGACGCCATCCTAGCCCACGAAGCGGCCTGCGGGGCCGTCCAAGCCTGCCAGGGAACCCGGCCCGGCAACCAGGCAACCAGCGTCCACCAGCAAGGGGCCACAGAGGAGGACGACCTGAGCATCGACCTCCTCCAGCGGAAGTCGACCCCTGACCAGCGAGCCAGACGCCCAGACAGGCCCAGGCCTCCCAGCAACACTGCCGTTCCCCAGAGGTGCGCAGGGTGTGGTGGGAACCACATGCGCAGCCTCTGCAAGTTCCGGTCCGCCACGTGCCGGGCCTGCAAGAAAACAGGCCACATAGTCGTTGTCTGCCGTAGCCGCCCCCGAGAGGAGATCCAAGAGCTGCAGCCGGAGGAACCGCCGTTCGAAGGTACTGGGGCCCCCACCAAAACAAAAATTGGCTATGTCAAGAGCCGGCTGGCCATTAACCACATGGGTAGCCGCCAGCTGCTCAAACCCAAAATTAGATTAACAATCCGTTTGCAAGGTGTCCCTTGCAGCATGGAGCTTGACTCCGGATCAGCGGTCTCGATTATTTCGGACGAGACCCTTAACCACATAATTAGCCGGAGCAAGCAACGGATTAAATTACGGTCTACTAAATTAACCCTGACCGATTTTCAGAATTCGCCGGTCAAGGTGAAGGGGGAGGCCACCATTTCAGTGGGGTTTAAGGGTCGTGAAGGGCACCTGGACGTTGTAGTGGTAGAGGGCCGCAGAGCCAGCCTGGTCGGGCTGGACTCGTTTGAGGCCCTGGGAATCTCAGTATCCGGGATCCATCGGATCCAGGGGGACTCTGTTGAGGCCGTTTGCCAGGAGTTTGCCGACGTCTTCGATGGGTCATTAGGCAAGTACACCGGGGGCCCCATATCGTTCAAGCTTAACTCGAACGTCTCCCCCATTAGGGTCCAGCCACGGCGAGTCCCGTTTGCGCTCAAACACAAAATCGAGCGCGAACTAGACAAGTTGGTGGCCCAGGGAATCTTAGAGCCTGTAGATGGAGGGGAGTGGGAAACCCCCATCGTGACCCCCCTCAAATCCAACAGGGAAATAAGGATCTGCGCTGACTATAAGTGCTCGGTGAACCGCGCCCTAAACCCGCACGCTTACCCGGTTCCTGCGGTCAGCCACGTTCTCGCTTCCCTCCAAGGCGGCGCCATTTTTGCAAGGCTCGATCTTGCACAGGCGTACCAGCAACTCACGGTCACTAGGGAACCAGCTGACATCCAAACCATAGTAACCCATAGGGGGCGTTCTGGGTGAACAGGCTGCAGTTTGGAGTCAGCATTGCTCCCGGCATTTTCCAGGAGGTTATGGAAAAGACACTCAAGGGCATTCCAGGAGTCTGCCCCTATTTTGATGACATCCTGATCGCAGGAGCATCAGCAGAGGAACTGGCAGGGAGGCTTAGGGAAGTGCTGGCAAGGCTGCGCACAGCTGGCCTCAAACTCAAAAAGGAAAAATGCAGCATAGGCGTTCCTTCCACAGAATTTTTGGGGTTCAGAGTAGACGCCAGGGGAATCCACCCCACAGAATCCAAGGTGAGGGCCATCAAACTAGCACCCACACCCAAGAACACAGCAGAGCTTCAGGCATTCCTGGGTCTGCTGAATTTCTACCATACATTCCTCCCACACAAGGCAGCCATCGCTGAACCATTCCACAGGCTGCTAGACAAACAGGCAACATGGGCCTGGACGGCCACCCATGATCAAAGCTTCAAGGCCCTGAAGGCATTGCTGTCGGACAAGTCCACAGTAACCCATTTCATCGAGTCCAAGCCCATTTGTATCACCTGCGATGCATCCCCTTATGGTGTAGGCGCTGTCCTAAGCCACCTTGAGCCCAACGGGGCACAAGTCCCCATAGCATACTATTCTAGGACACTGTCTGGAGCAGAAAGAAACTATGCCCAAATAGACAAAGAAGCCCTGGCAATCGTGGCAGGAATCAAGAAATTCCACGATTACTTATATGGCAGGGAGTTCACTGTCTTCACGGACCACAAACCACTCCTTGGCCTGTTCACCACAGACAGGCAAACCCCCCAGATTCTGTCCCCCAGGATGTTCCAGTGGTCCATCTTCCTTGCAGCATACAATTGCAAGCTGGTACACAAGCCAGGGAAGGAGATGGGCCACGCAGACGGCCTAAGTAGGCTCCCCCTAGACACACATGACCCAGACCCAGCACCAGCCACACAGATCCTAGCCCTGCAGGAACTACCCGAGTGCCCAGTTCTTGCCAAGGACATTGCCAGCCACACAGCCACAGACAACATCATGGGCAGGGTGCACTCATGGGTTTGCACAGGGTGGCAGGACAAATCCCCGGGACCAGAGTTTCAGGCCTATTTCATTAGACGCGATGAAATCTCCACACACAAAGGGTGCCTCCTTTGGGGTAGCAGGGTCATCATTCCACCCACACTAAGCACCAGGGTATTGGACTCCTTACACGAAGGGCACCCGGGGGTGGTCAGGATGAAGGCACTGGCTAGGAGCTACCTCTGGTGGCCTGGGTTGGATAAGGAGGTTGAGGATCGGGTCAAGGCCTGTTATACGTGCCAGAGATCCAGGCCAGAAGTGCCACATGCACCAGTACACTGGTGGGAGGCCACACACACGCCATGGTCCCGCATTCACATTGACTATGCGGGGCCATTCCAGGGTCAACTATTTTTAGTAGTGGTGGACAGTCACTCCAAGTGGTTAGAGGTAGTCCCTGTCCCCAACATGACCTCGGAGAGGACAATCCAAGTGCTCAGAGCTCTCTTTGCCACACACGGCCTCCCCGACGTAATTGTGTCTGATAATGGGCCTCAGTTTACTGCTGCTGATTTCCAGGCGTTCTTGAAGGCGAACTGGATTAGGCACGCCACCTCTGCGCCTTTCCATCCATCTACCAACGGGCAGGCCGAACGGATGGTAAGGACGACCAAAGACGCACTCCGGCGCATCATCAGCGGGGACTGGCACCACAGACTGGCCAAATTTTTACTAGCCCAACACACAACACCATGCGTGGCTACCAGCAAGAGCCCAGCAGAACTGCGATGGGGACGCCGCCTCATCACCAAGCTGGACCGCCTACACCCAGACCGGGTAGCAGCCGAAACCGGTAGGGCAACATCACCATCATCACCATCATCACCATCACCACCAGCATCACTACCATCACCATTGCCATCATCACCCACACACAGGGTCCTCAACCTGGGGGACCTGGTCTGGGCAAGGAACTATGGAGCTGGACATCCTTGGGTTCCGGGGACAGTGGTCGGGAAAACAGGACCCCTTTCGTACATTGTAGGGGTGGAGGGGGACAGACGCATAAGGCGACACATCGATCAGCTCAGAGGAAGAGTCCCTGAGCACATCACACACACCCCTGAGCGCGTCACACACGTCCCTGAACTCAACGCACACGATCAACAGGAGGACCACACTCCAGGAGGGGTCAACCCAGCTGAGGACGTCACAGGGCAGGGACCAGAGGAGGAGGACTTCTTGATGCCGGCTCCTTGCAGCCCTGCACAAAGGCCTCAGGAACCCACGGTCCAAGCCCAGGGGCCAAGCACACCCAGACAATCCACCCGTCCACACAGGACACCAGCCTACCTGTCAGACTATGTGTGCAAGTGACCCTCACACAAGGACACCACTGTTTTTTTTATATATATACTCATAGTTATAGTAGTTGCATGTTGTTGTTGTTATGTGGGTCTTCTCTAAGGGGGGAGGGGTGTTATGTATGCAGGAATCTGCATAGCAACAGCCATCAGGGGGCGTTGGCCTGGACAGTTTCGGCGGGAAACCTAGGGCCAACCCCATTGGCTGTTAGCTTACCTGGCCAGGTATATAAGGAGGCCAGGTAGCCCTCATTCCTCAGTTCACTTCCCCTTCCAATAAAGAGCTGAACTCACACACCGGCTGGCGTCTCTCTTGCGTCGGACCCACTACACAATACTTTCCCTCCCCCCAAGCCATATCTGAGCAAGATGCCCGCCTGCTCACCCAGCCACGCTCTTCCTCCTTTCCGAGGTTTCTGTTGTCGTGAGCATTTCTGTTGAGGACTGGCAGTCCTGTTGGGGGCTGCTTGGTTTTTATTCCCCTCCCCGTCTGCTATGTGGATGCAGCAGGTTTTGGTCATGCTGTGAGGTTACCCACGAAGCATGTTTTTTGGGGGGGGATTTCCACTCTGGTTTCTAAGCTTGCTTAAACCCCTCCTCCTCCTCACCGGAGCCCCCCTTTGTCTGCAATGGTGCAGCAGAAAGATTTCTGCTGGGCTGGGGATGATGGGGATCTGCCCTCTGCAGAGTAGGGGCAGGGTTACTATGCTCCCTGTCAATCAGGTTTGGTTTCCTTTCTTTGCCTCTCCCTCCCTCCCTGCCTCCCCTGCTTGTAGCTGCCTCTGGGCCCCTCATTCTTGGGAGCTAGCGTTGCTGGCATCTGTTTCTCCTGAGCCCCTTGTGCTGGGTAACTGTTGCCACCCAAGAACTGTTTTAGGGTTAGAGAATCTTTGGGGAGATAGCCAACTAGCACCCCAACACTCCCCCCATGCTGCCACTTCAACTGCAGAAGCTGCACCCCCCCCAAAGCCCCTGCAATCACCTATTAGCAATTGCATGCTGCTCCAAGGAGGAATGCTAGAGGCAAATGAGCTGAGGTGGGAGGCTCAAGGAGAAGGAGGCGTGGCCAAGGGTAGAAGGCAAAAGATCCTAGACTCGCCACCGATCTGCATCTGCTGATCCTGGGATCTCAGCAGAACCCAGGAAAACCTCACGCAGCACCAGCTGAATCTCCGCCCTAAGACTGTGTGGGGCTGCCTTCCACCCTGAAGGCTGCCACCAATCAGCTGGAGCTGCACGTGCTGATCCTGGGCTCTCAGCAGAACCCAGGCAAACCTCACGCAGCTCCAGCTGAATCTCCACCTTAAGACTGCATGGGGTTGCCTCCCACTCCCAAGGCTGCTGCTAATCAGCTGGAGCTGTGCACACCGATCCTGGGCTCTCAGCAGAACCCAGGCAAACCTCATGCAACTCCAGCTGAATCTCTGCCCTAAGACTGCATGGGGCTGCCTGCCACTCCCAAAGCCGCTGCCAATCAGTTGGAGCAGCTGTGCACTGATCCTGGGCTCTCAGCAGAGTCCCAATGAAACCTCATGCAGCTCCAGCTGACTCTCCCACAGGCCTGTGTGGTGTTGCTGCTGCTTCACCTCATCCACTTTTACACTTTTTTACACTTTTTTTTACAGTGCTTTTCAACCCGTCATATGAGTACCACCTGCCAGGTGCTGATGTACCACCAGTGGTATGCGTACCACTGGTTGAAAAGCCCTGATCTAGAGCACATGTAGACGATCTTCCATCTTTTCCTCTCCAGAGACATTTCAAAGAACCAGTCTAGTCACTGGTTCTTTAGTCTTTGCAGTTGTTATCATCTTTCCTCTCCAGTTAAGCTCTCCAGAAATCATATATTACTTTATTTTGCCATGGCTACTGTCAGGGCTTTTTTTCTAAAAAAAAAAGAAAAAGATGCCGGAACACCATTCTGAGCGTTCTATGAGAAAAAAAAAGCCCTGGCTACTGTGAAAAGATAATTGCTAAAAAGGCCATTCAGGCCTTGAATATAATAAAAAATGTGGCAATCACAGAATTCCATGATTGATCAACTAAGATACTTATCATCTAATACACTTGCTATGGTGTATTAGCTGTTGAAATGACTCAATTATTAGAAAGCATTTATTTGACAAAAATAATTATGCAATTTCTTAAACAGAGCAAGGCATCACTGTAAACATAGACAGAATAGAATGAAAAAAACTGCCAAGGAAACTGCTCCCAGTACTATTTCCTATGTTATTCTGTTACTGTAAATTAGGTTTAAGAGGGCTGTGGAATGCTTCTAGGTATGGTTCCTAGAAAATGTTTCAGGACATGTGGGTATTCAAATATAACACTTGTCTGCAATTCTTTTAAAATGTGGCTGCTTTTAAAAAATTGCCCATTCATGCTCCAAGCACATTTTTGACATCAGATCAAAAACATTGCATAGCTCCAATGATTTCACTAAAGCATAAAGCATCTGAAGAAGAAATATCTCTTTGATATATCCATTTTAGGAAGTCCTTTAAAAATATATCATGTTTATTAAATGGAAACTCCTTAAAAATTCCTATATTTAAACACAAATACACCTTTTTATCTGATTACATCAGTTCCATTGAATTATTGAGTGCAAACACATTTTTGCTGGTGAAATTCAGCTCCATACTTCCACCCAGTGGGGTTTTCTTGATAAAAGAACATTTTTAATAGAAATAAGATGAAGCAATTTCCTCCTGCTGCATTGGGGTAAATCAGTGTTTTGTTTTGTTTTTGTTTTTATTCCATTTATATCCCGCCCTTCTCCGAAGACTCAGGGCAGCTTACAAGCTTAGCAGTGTTACATTTATACCATTTTTATGAAGTCTTAAATTAAATATCTAGCCATTGCTTTGATCATTTTACATCATACTCACAATACATAAACAATGTATTTAGCAGTAACAGTAGAAATTACAATCCTTACAGTATAAATATTCAGACGAACATGTCAACTCAGCCAATCCATATTACATATCTGTAGCCAGTGAATATTAAAAGATTCCACAGGCATATGAAAATTCTACAAAAATAGGTAGTTGTTATTGTATTGTATAGATACAGTATACTGATGGACTGGGCTAATCTTCTGACCTATTACACACATGAGAGGAAGTATAGCAGATACAAAATACCTCTGAATCTTTTAAAATTTGGTGAAATAAAGAAAGCTTGGCCTAGGAAGGGCTTTAGGCTCTGCTCAGCTCTAGGTAAAATTTTTGCCTCAGAATTTAGAGACATTCTGTTGTTTCTTCCTAAGTGTGTGTATGCTGTACCTGATTGTTTTCTTGATTTAACAAGCCTGAACTCTGTTGATTCCTGCATAGACATCCCAAAATAAAAGATAGATTAATTTCTTGAATGCATGTATGGTTATATTGCAACAGTAGTTGGAGCACTGCTTCCAATTGCAAATATTTTAGTTCTCTTATTATTTAGAGGCAATTAACAAACAAAATTAAGCAAATGTATAGTTACTCAGAATTTTCCCCCTAAAGAACTATTTATTTTGTTTACTTATTCATATCCCAAAACTGTAATTTTTATAAATAACTCAAGGAGCAAACATGCAGGTAGTCAATGACTAACAACCACAATTGGGACCAGAACTTATGTTACTGAAACAGTCATTAAGTAAGTTGCATCAAATTTTACAATCACTTTTGCCATGGTTAACTGAATCACAGTTGTTAAGTAAATCCACCTTCTCCCATTGACTTACTCGGAAGTCAGCTGAGAAAGTTGCAAATAACGATCTTACTGGACAGCATTCTGCGAAAGTCTCAATTTTCCAAAGCCATATTAGGCAACTGTGGCTGAAACCTATCATTCCATTTGGTGACATATAGCATAGTGTGCTATTTATGAAGACTAAGGTAAAATGAATGACTTGTCTAAAGAAAAGCAGAGAGAATTAGAGAGGGTGGGGAGAGATCTTTCCTTTTGGTTTTGGATACATTTCCAATTCAAAGTAGGAAAGCTCTGGTGCTAGAATAGGTGTGGGTGATGAGCAGCCCTGCACAGTTGAACCTGGTAGTAAATTTCTTCAAGTGCAAAGAGTGAAATGGGACCTTTAGGCTCCCACCTTTGGCCATGCCTGCTTCTACTCTAGCCTCCCACCTCCGCACATTTGCTTCCAGCGTTTCTCCTTGGCTGCCCCCCCCCGCCCATTCTCCATGGCCCTCCACCTCACACCCTTCGGCTCAGCCCATTCGCCGAGACCCCCTTTGTCCCGAGCTTTTGGCTATACGAAACAGCCGCCAGACAATCAGATGGGTGGCAGGCAGAAGCCATGGTGCTGTGGGAGTAGTGTACGATTGCCGATAGAGGATGGCAGGGGCTTTGCGGGAGTGTGGCTTCTGCTGTTGAAGTGGGAGCATGGGGGCCATGTCAGGTGCTAGTTGGTTATCTCCCAAACATTCCCTAGCTTTAAAACAGCTCTTGGGTGGCCACAGTTACCCAACACGAAGGGCTCTGGTGAAAGAGACGCCAGCAATCCTAATTCCCAAGAGTGAGGGGCTCAGAGGATGGGAGGGAGGGCAAAGGAAGGAAATCAAACCTGATTGACAGGGAGCAGTAACCCTGGCCCTACTCCATGGAGGGCAGATCCCCATCATCCATGGCCTGGCAGGGGTCTTCCTGCCCCCCCCCGTTGCAGACAAAGGAGAGCTTTAGTGAGGAGGAGGAAGAGAGTTTAAGAAAGCTGAGCAACAGGTGTGGGGATCCACCCCAAAACAAACGTGCTTCATGGGTGACCTCCCAGACAGAAGTGACCAAAACCTGCTGCAAACATCCAGCAGACAGGTGTTGGTGGTGGGAATAAAAAAACGAACAGCACCTGGCTGCCAATCCTGAACAGAAGTGCTCACAACAAAAACTTTGGATGGGGAAGAGCGTAGCCCAGGTGGGTGTCTTGCTTGGCTGGTAGCTTCGAAAACGCTGCCCTCTCATGAAAGCAGGATGAAAATTCCAAAAAATGGCAAGGAAAAAAGGTTAAAAACAGAAGAGTGCCTCGTGATGGCTTTCCCCCCCGTTTGTTCTAGCAGGTTAAATACAGTATGTAAAGACGTCTCATTTTAATTCAGAAGGGAGGAACGAGAGGAGACAAGGGGGGGGTTTGTTTGCTTCAAAGGGAAAAAGAGGGGCTCTGGGGGGGCATTGCAGGCGAACAGTGATGGCGTGCAGCTTCTAGCTTTGCGAGGGAGGAAATTGGGTGCGCGGTCTTTTTAAAAGAGCAAAACAAGGCAAAAAATTACAAAAGAAAAAAAATGGGAAGAAAACCATCGTGAGGTTTTAACTTTTTAACCTGCCCACACTTCAACAGCAAAAGCTGCACACACACACACACCCAAGACCCTGCAATCCCCTATCGGCAATTGCACGCTGCTCCCACAGCACCATGGCTTCTGCCTGCCACCCAATTGACTGGCGGCTAACTGTCCCGTGTGGCCAAAAGCCCGGGGCAAAGGGGGGCTCGGCGAATGGGCTGGGCTGAAGGGCGTGAGGCAGTGGGCCAGGGGCCCATTGGCCAGGGAGAATGGGCAGGGGAGGGCCAGCTGAGGAAGAACGCTGGAAGCAAATGGGCAGAGGCAGGAGGCTCAAGGAGGCGTGGCCAAAGGTGGGAGGCGAAAGATCCTAGACCCTGCAAAGGGATGGGGAAAAATCGCAATCCCAGCTCTAACCTCTTCATACCTATGAAAGCAGCAAGAATGTATATAGTATTTAACACATGGATTCTCCACTTTGGCTTTCTTTTTGTAAAATAAATGATATAGTATGTCATGTGTTGTTGGTATTCATCTGATGTTGTTTTTACCTATTTTTAAGAACTGCTAAGGATCAGATTATTTTTACTATATCCTGATAGGTAAAGCAAGGAACTCAAGGCGGAGGTGCTTTCTTTTTCATAGAACTGTACATGTTAAATTATTGCAATTCATTACAGAATTCTTGAACAAATTATAAAAAAGTACCTCTGCTAGTACTTTGAAGATTGCTTATGAAGTATTTAATAGTATTAACCTGCATCTGGTTACTGAAGATATTCTTAAACCATTTACTATAATTTTCAGTGTTGAATGTTATCTCTATCTATAGATTACATACACAAAATTTTCCTGCCCTGTTCCAACAAGATCCCATTAATCCTATATTGCTTTTTAAAATTAATCCTGTTATATTTCTGTAAGCATGTTTATATGCTCGTGTTTATTATAATATTAATTACACTATAATATTTGGCAAACGATTTCTGTATTTTATCAAGTTATGCCAACACTTTATTCATAGTCATTTAAATTTTTGAATATACGCACAAGAAAATAGAGAACAGAGGAAAACAAAGTGTTGCAAACACCAGTTGTACTAAAAACATCAATACAGTTCAATACATGCCCAGTCAGAAATTGCATTAAAGCAAAAGGAATTTTTAAATCACAGCACAAATGTACATCCAAAACTTTAGCTGCATTTCTTAAAACTAAATCATTTTCATATAAGACTATTCAAATTGTAATTTTAATTTTAAAATCCTTGCAAACAGATCTAAATTGGCAAAAATATTTCCATTATAATTTAATAAACTTTAGTAAGAGCTGACAGTACAAATTGAAAGGGTAGGCCACTGCAGAAAAAAAAGTCCGTATCCAGTTTATATTATAATTTTTTTGTATCTGTAATTTAAAACAATGTGACAAGTTATGCTTTTTGCTCAATTTTTTGAAGCAGATATTCCATTTGTAAATTTAGATTTGGCTGTCCTTTTCTAGTCCTTTTACTTAATATTTTGTATGTTTCCATTTTCTTCTGTTTGTAAAGTTTTTGAGCTTGTTCTCTTTCTTCTCTCCTTTTTTTGGCTGCCTGAAATTAAAAAAAAAACCTGGAATCATTAAGACCTGTACTTATTTCATTCCTTTAGAGTTCTTTCATATTATACATGCTGCTTCAATCTTTGCAACTATATACTGTATATAACCAAAAGTACCATCAGCATGCATTCTGAATGTCCTTCTCATTTAGCATGCAAGTGTTAACATCAGTTTCTTCTATATAAACTTCTACTTATGAAACATAAACATGTTTTAAGACTATATAGTCCTATACATACTCAAAACGGATCAGCATTATTGAAATCAGTAAGAAACTGCCTATATAAAATTTAAAACCACAACAAGATATAGCCCTAAAACCAATGACTTTATTTAAAAGTTACATACTTCTTTTTTCTTGTCTTGTTCAATCTTTATTTTCTCATAATCCTCTTTTGCTTTCTGGTTTGAAGTTTTTGCTTTACATTTTCTCTGAATCACATTGCTCCTGTGTTAAACAAGAATACTGACAATTAAAATATGTCTTTGGTTAAGCAGAACTATATTATCTAAGCAGTTGGGAACTTTGATACACTTAATGAAAACCTGTGCAGTGGATGAATGGAAAAGATCCTGAGATTATTTGCTTCAGGCCAGTACTTTATTTAATCATTGTAACTTTTCTGGGGAACAGAGCTAGAAATAATTTTAAAATTGGCCTCCAGGGAAGAATTGGTGAAGTAAAGATGGCTTGCTAAAAGCATAGCTGATGTTTGTGGAATGAAGACCTGGCAAGTATACTGGCTCTTTGTACTACCTCTTGGGAGCTTGAGATTACACACAAATGCTCCAGGCAAATGCTTCTTGCAAGGAGACCAAGACACCAGTCTCTAGCAAGTTTCCATGGGAGATGAGGGAATCTTGTTCAAACCATGGTTGATACCGTATTTCCCCAAAAGTAAGACCTACCCCAAAATAAGCCCTAGCTTGATTTTTTGGGAGTGGGCCTAATATAAGCTCTACTCCCAAAATAAGCCCTGGTTTTGAGATGAGGTGTACACCTAAAATCAAGCTAGGGCAGGGGTGGGGAGGAGAGCTGCCCCATGTGCTCTGCACTCGCTTAATATTGTAGCCAGGCCTCCCATGGATTGATACTTGCTTCGCCTCGCTGGCCCATTTCTTCTGTGGGATCCCCCAGTGTGCATTTCACAGTCAGAGGCCTTTCCAGAAGCTGGTCCTTTGGCTGCAGAAGTGGGTGGGGCTGTCAGTGCCGTGGCAGCGAAGTGCATGGAAAAGACACCCCCCCAAAAAATAAGATCTGGTGCCTTCTTTGGAAGCAAAAATAATAAAAAAAAATTAAGACTGGGTCTTATTTTCAGGGAAACACGGTATCTTTAAAAGGTCATTGGATTTACATACTCCCTTTTCTAATAACTTTCACAAATTGTTAACTGCTTTTGAACTATTAGGATCTTTTGGATTGACAAATCAGGGTGTTTCCTCCAAGTCTTAGCAAAAGAAATTTTAAATATAAGTTGAAGGACTTTTTTTAAAAAATAAACAGCAAAGGGGTGATTAGAGCTTTGATTATGGAAAGCTACAAATACACTAAGGGTCCAGATAAACTTGAAATAAGATTTTGGAATTAATTATAAGAATCCTCTGTGGAAAATATTTTTGTTTTAAATTATTTAAAAAATATGATAGAATTTTGAAGTTTACACTCTAGAAGGAACTAATGATTGCATTAAAGAACACTTACAAATTCAGAATAAAAAAGATTGCTAGGAAAGAATATAAAGTTGGTTATTTGATCAAGATTGTTCTCTCTGTTGTTGTTGTTGTTCTCTCTGCCAACCCCTAATGAACTTTTGCTGAAATCAAGGCTGAATGACAATGCTTTAAAGGTTTGTTTATACGTAAGTGATGAGATACTCGAGGATGAGATCATTTGTTTAAGAGAGGGTGATGAATTACTAAAACTGTTTATACTTGTTGCAATGAAGTCATTACTGTTATTTTTCTTTACTATATTTTCTTTCTCTATTTTTCCCCATTTTTCTTTTCTGCACTATTTTTGCTTTTATTGTTTTATTTTTTAGTTTGTATTAGTTTTAATTGTTGCAATTTTAATTTTTAATAAAATTACTATAAAGGAAACCATTTTACTACTAAGAACAGTAGCATTCTTACTCTGAAGTTACAATCTCCTTCTCTTCAAGTACTACTGGTTTATATTTAGGTTTCTGCTGTTTCCGAAGCATTTCCTCTTCAGCTAAATAAAGATGTTTCAGGTGTTCGGGATAATCTTCGGTATACCCAACATTCCTCTGAGGATTCACATTTCTTTCCTTTTTAAGTAACTTTTTGTAGTCACGTTGAATCTTTTGTTTTCTCCAAATGGCAAAACCTTGACCTAAAAGTTTAGGATAAAAAGATTACTTTTTAATGAATGTATTTCTTTCACAACATATAACACTCAGCAATCTGATACTTAAAACTGTATAGCAGTCTGTATCTGGTAGTGATTAACTGGTTACAAAGTATACACCTTGAGATGGGACTAGATTCAAGGATACATATTACCATAACCCTTTATCTCTTCCATCTGTAAATTCAATATCAGCTAGTTATATAACAATTAGAGCTTTGGCTAAGTCAGCGGTTCCCAACTTTCCAGCTCTGCAGACTGGCCGCAGCCCATTCCCAATGGGCCACAGACCAGGATTTGGGGATCCCTGGGCTAAGTAATATATAAAAGCTGCTAGAATCATATGAAAAAGTAAAGTAAAGGTAAAGGTTCCCCCGCACATGTGTGCTAGTCGTTTCCGACTCTAGGGGCCGGTGCTCATCTCCGTTTCAAAGCCGAAGAGCCAGCGCTTGTCCGAGGACGTCTCCGTGGTCATGTGGCCGGCATGACTAGACGCCAAAGGCGCACGGAACGCTGTTACCTTCCCACCGTAGTGGTCCCTATTTTTCTACTTGCATTTTTACGTGCTTTCGAACTGCTAGGTTGGCAGAAGCTGGGATGAGTAACAGGCGCTCACTCTGCTACGCGGCACTCGGGATTCGACCCGCCAAACTGCCGACCTGATCGACAAGCTCAGCGTCCTAACCCACTGAGCCACCGCGTCCCTGAAAAAGTACACCCATGTAAAGTTTTTTCTTTAACGTATGATATACAAATCATTTTTCTTTATTAACATATGATACACAAAATCATATTTGTCTTTATTCAAATAGGATATAACTGTCTTTCTCTGTGGCTGTACTTTCCCTCACTAATTTAAAAATCAGTAGTTATTTTTTTAATCCTTTGCATATATATATATATATATATATATATATATATATATATATATATATATATATATATATATATATATATATGCATGCCCAAAATTCTCTTATCTATCTTATGTAACCGTGTGACTCTTGCTCTTTGTTGTAATAGGCTAGTCTTGTATTAATAAAATGTTCTCCAACTAGCGATATTACATTTTTCCCAAAATAGAAAATATGCAGAAATGATATGTTCTCTTCCGGGTTACGCGTTGTTAATTTCTCAGTCCGGTCCGTTTCTGCTTTTTTCCCCGAGACCAGTCAAAATCGGCTATCTTTGATATCTAGCTTAGCCTCACGGAAAAAAAAAAAGTAAGACGTCAAGAGACCACGCTGCAGAGAAACCATAACATCTTTTCCCCTTTGGCTCGCCCAGCTGCGAGGTTCATACCCTCCTTCAGGCTTCCCCTAAACTGACACGTGTCCCATCGCCGGGGCTGCTTCCGAATCAGACCAGCCGGAGCTTTTTCCTTTCCTCCATTTTTCTTGAAGCTCGCAGAGTCTCCATTCTTTCCAACTGGCGCCATCAGGCGATCTATTCAGTTTCGTCGCACGTTGCCTATGTCATCAATAGGTGTCACCGACGTCTTTCCAGCTGCAGGGGTATCCAATTGGGAAGAACGTTGAAATAGCTTTGTTCGGCACTTGATTCACTTTGCCTGGGAAGAAAGGTCGAGCCAGCACGGAAGGCAGGCAGGGAGGGAGGAGGCGAAAACCAGCCCCATCGATGCTGAGCTATCGGTATTCCTTCGTTTTCTCCTCGATGATTGGCGCGCAGTTTCTGTGCGGGGTTCACCATGTCCAGGTGTCCTCCGAAGTCCCCGCCGGCCGCCTCCCGAGAGAATTACCCCTTGCCTCCGGAGCCTTCCGCGGAGACAGTAACCGAGCGACTACGGGCAGTCGCCGAGTTCCTCCGGTGGGGACTTCCGCTGTGCCAGACCCACACGGTGGAGTTCTACACGAGGGGGCTCTGGGAGAAGTTCGTAGCTCTTCCTCCCGAGACGGTGCTGGGCGCGCTGAGCGGAGACAGGTTGCAGCACCTCCTGGAAGAGGCGACTCCGCAGCGCCCCTTAGAGGATGTCGCCGGTAAGAGCCACCATCTGGAAAGCTGCCGGCGCTGGCTTGAGCTCTTCGAATAGATTAGAACCTGCCTTCAGGGCGAGCGCGGTCCGGGGACAAGCCAGAACGCCGGGCGGAGCGGAGTCAGAGTTTTAAGAGACGAGAGCCGTCTCGCTCCTGCCCAGTTCTTTCCCTCCTCTCTGTCCGTCCGTCCGTCCGGTCGGTCGGTCTCCGTCAGCTTTGCCGGCATCTTCATCTTTTCTTTCTTCACCACCTGGAATTGGGACGTGGTGGTTCGCTCTACGAAGATTTGAAATGGATTTGAAATAGCTCTGCTGTCACAACGCTCATCTTTTAGCGCAGCGTTTCTCAACCTTGGCAACTTAAAAGGCGGGCCACAATTCCTCCGCTAGCACGTTGTCTAGGTTGAGAAACGGGGCTTTTGGGAACTCGGAGTTTCCCTAGGGCAGGGGTAGGCAACCTCGGCTCTTTTATGACTCATGGACTTCAACTCCCAGAATTCCTGAGCCAGCTTGGCTGGCTCAGGAATTCTGGGAGTTGAAGTCCATGAGTCATAAAAGAGCCGAGGTTGCCTACCCCTGCCCTAGGGCCAACCTCTGCTCTTTTATGACTCATGGACTTCAACTCCCAGAATTCCTGAGTCAGCCATGCTGACTCAGGAATTCTGGGAGTTGAAGTCCATGAGTCATAAAAGAGCCGAGGTTGCCTACCTCTGCCCTAGGCAAGCTCTCTCTTTTTTCCTCTCTCATCCTCTCCCTCCCTGTTTCCCTACCCTGCTTAGTTTTATTATGCCCGCAGTCCTAATTAACACAGTTCCATTTCCTCAAACGAGCATGCATTATAAGCCATTCACATAGTACATTTAATAAAGAATGCTGATATATTTCAAATGACGGTTTCTGAGGCAAAGCTATCGGCATTGTTGGAGGGAACCTTTGGGCCAGTCAGTTGTTCTCGGTCCTACCCATCTTACATCGTTATGGTTGGCAAAATGGGAATCAGATTTATGTAAAAAATAAAAGGGAATACATAAATTAATACATATAAATAAAGGCTAATACTCCATGATACTCTCCCTGCTTTATTTAGTGTATTAGTATTGTTTACAATTCAGGAACTGATCTTCAACTTTTCCAAGCTTCTGGACAGTATTTCAGGTATTAAATATTACTGAGATATTTTGATTTCTCTTTCAATGTAATTGATAATCTCATCTAATTGATTTATGTAGTCTTTTGAAGCCAACATTTTTTCTCTTTTCTTATAGCTGAAAATTAAACATCTCCACATCATTAGGAGATTATTTTCAGTACGGTTTCTAGATTAGTTTTCGGTTTTAGTCTAAAGGTGTTATGGCTTTTGCTATGTGTTGAATCCAAAAGAAAAAAAATGTGGTTTATTACAGACAACTGGTACACTCGTCCTGTGTACATTTGAACTATATTTTTTGCATTTAGAATCTCATGTGCTGCATAGTCTTATAGATAAGAAATTGAAATGAAAGCTTTGTTCATGAGTTAAAACTGAATGTTCTTGAGCATTTGTCCTATTTGTTTTAGAAAGCAAAAAGAAATCCAAATAAAATTCACTAAAAATTCTGCTCATGATTTTCATAAATCTAAAGTTACAAGAGAATTGTTATATATTTGCCTTCCATTGGTATTCAAGTTTTCAACTGATTCTGCTCCACTTCACACACAGCAAGGACATTCATTGGATTGATTATATCTCCTGCTTCATCATAAATCAGAAAGAGGACTTGCTATTTAATAAATGTACATAAAATACATAAACTGTATGAAAGTAACAACCTGTGTCCTATTGAGTCATTGTTTCATAGATATTTCTTTACTACATTCCTCAGTGCCTTCACAATGGCAGAGCTAACGTACTTGAAAAGTTCTTTAAAATTCTGGGAGATATTCAGAAATGTATCTGCCTTGAAAATAGCCCATGTTGAACTGTGTAGCACAGGCACCAGGAGCTGACCATATGAAATTATATTGTATTTTTTATGCAATATGTCATAAAATGTTTTATAAAATTTATCAAATTTCAATTTTATGGGAATCATGGATCACGGATTTTGAACACATGCAGTAGGTTAGCCTATTTCAGGTACCTTGATTGAAAAGTATTGCTCTATGATGCCCTGTTTCATCTACTTCCATTATTATAAACTGTTTTCTATTCTTTCCACACAGATAAATCTGGATTTTACAACATTTTTTGTAAAAATACTCAGAGGCTGATTAATGTCCAGGCTTTTGCATTAGCTGCTAAATACTATTCAATGCCAAATCTTGGAGTATGCACCTCATTAGAACAGATCCTCGAAACATTGGACAGAAAACAGCAGTCAAGATCAAGTAAGTTAATAATGTTATATTGTTTTTCATACCTGTAAAACCTTTTCCTTAAAATCCAATTATTAGGAGCCATGGTGGTACAGTGGTTAGAATGCAGTATTGCAGGCTAATTCTGCTGATTGCCAGCAGTTCAGTTCTTCCTGGCTCAAGGTTGACTCAGCCTTCCATCTTTCCAAGTTGGTAAAATGAGGACCCAGATTGTTGGGGGCAATATGCTGACTCTGTAAACTGCTTAGAGCAGGGATCAGCAACCTGAAACAGTGAAAGAGCCACTCGGAACCGGTTCCCTCACAAAAGGAAAAACTGGGAGCCGCAAAAAATGTGTGCGCATGTGCGTACATGTACGCATGCGCAGAACAGGGTTTGACTGAAGAGTGGAGCCAAGGCGAGATATGCACCTACCCTGCATATTTGAATTGATTGGTTGAACTTTCTTAATCCCACTTTTTTTTTTTTTTGGACTGCACATGGCAGAGGACTGAGAGCCGCAGGAGACGGCTGAAAGAGCCGCATGCGGCTCCGAAATCGCCGGTTGCAGACCTGTGGCTTAGAGCAATGGTCCCCAACCCCTGGGCCATGTCCTACTAAAGGACGTGCAAATGGAGCTGTGTTCACATATGGAACCATCCCCTTTCCCCCCCCCCCATCCCCCTTGCTGGTCTGCAAAGCCAGAAAGGTTGGAGACCACTGGTTTAGATACTATGTTGATTTTTAATTCCTTTTGTCTCTGGAAAGAACATTTTAAAATCACAGAATAACAGAGTTGAAAGGGACTTTGGAGGTCTTCTAGTCCAACTTCCTGCTCAAGCAGGAGACACTTTACCATTTCAGACAAATGTTTGTTCAATCTCTCCTTAAAAATATCCAGTGTTGGAGCATTCACATTAATTGTTCTAACTGTCAGGAAATTTCTCATTTCTAAGTTGGTTCTCCTTGATTAGTCCATTCCTTCTTGTTCTGCCTTCAGGTGCTTTGGAGACTAGGCTGAGCCCCTCTTCTTTGTGGCAGCCCCTTAGATATTGGAACACTGCTATCAAGTCATCCCTAGTCCTTCTCTTCATTAAATTAGACATGCCCAAGTACTGCAGTCATTTTTTATATGTTGTAGCCTCCAGTCCTCAAATGATATACATATAATTCAGTTCTTAATGAGCTTTGAATTTGGGCAATCGTTTTTCTAGTATTTACGGACTGAAAATCAATATTTTAACAGAATCTTTTCTGCTATCAATAAAAAAAATCTAAATACAGAAACTGGTTTAAGAAATTTTCAGTTGACTTTTAGCCAAGGCATTCTGCAGAAATGAAATTAATGATATGTTCTTCCAAATCAAATCCCACCTTAGCCATGAAAGTGAGCTGAATAATGGGCCAGTCACTCTCTCTCAGTGTAACCAACCCCACAGGGCTGTTGTGGTAGGGAAAATAGGAGGAGGAAGTTTCAAGTTTCAAGTTTTATTTAATTTGTATACCGCCTTCTCCTTGGTAGGGACTCGGGGCGGTTCACAGGGCATATATAAAAAAGACAATACAAAAATTAAAAAAGATTAAACCCATGCCCAGTTAAAAACAGTAATACAAATCTAAAACGACAAATTAAAACCCATAATCCCCCGTCAGGCCAGACCAGCTATTTCAAATAGGTGGGTCTTCAGGCCACGACAGAAAGTTCGGAGGTCTGATGCCGTCCGGAGCTCCACCGGCAGTTGGTTCCATAATGCCGGAGCGCCCACAGAGAAGGAGTATTAAGTATATTTGTTGCCTTGAGTTATTTGTAAAAATGGTGATAGACAGACAAACAGAATAAGAGCTGTTTCTATATCACATATCTCCATGTGAAGTAGTTTTAATACCTTATTAAAGAAACAGTTTTCCTTATTTTGGAAAGAATTCCCTTTTGTTTTCCCAGAAATATTCAATATTCCCTGAATATTCTTGCTCTAAGCAAATAAAGATATATTTTGCATATGCCTCAAATGGGAGGGACGTCTCAGCACTTGAATCATGCTGTCATCTTTGCCTCTGTTTTCTTCCTGTCTCTCCAACGACCTTCGCTTACATAGGACAAAGGAGTAATATGGTATTCATATGAGTTGGCATCTGGCTGAATGTTCTAGCCTATAAAGGCAAATCAAGCGATGATATGTAATTTTATCTTTGGACTGGCTCACAGATGGAGTGTAAACATGAATCTTGCGAGCCTGCATTATTATTTAAGATCTTTGGAAACAAAAGTCTCCAAAAGTCAGAATCAGAAACCATTGCATAGCAAATACATTGTAATATTGATTCAGAACATTTCTACTTATTTATTGGGGCATAGCCATAGTTTGTAAATAAGATGTACATGTAACGATATTTTAGAGATACATGTTTCTCCAGACTCTTAAGCTAAACGTGTGTTTCTTTTTGATCAGAGGTAGAAATGAAAACAGATAATTTTATGAATGATAAGAAATCACATGAAGTGCAATTGATGTCAGATTTAGTAGATGGCATTGCAAAATATTATGGCTTAAATCAGGTAAGAATCTTTATTACTTTATCCCTTGTGGGTCGAATTTCTTTCAAAGGCTTGGATGTGCTAGAGGAGATGTTATTGCCTGTTGGGGAAGATGATAATATCAAATTAGATTTTGTTCTAGATTTGCTTTTCTTTGTTTGCTTCTTCATTTTCTTCATTTAACAAGCAGGGTTAATCAATGCAAAGAATCAGAAGCTAGAAATGGGATATTTTTTACTAAATGTGAATTGAATTTAATTAAATTAAAGAAAATTATATTTGGCTTAATTGTTTGTTGATCTGCAGGAAGTTAAGATAAAGAGTAAAGTATAAGTGTGTTTGTACAGCTTGTCCTAATTTAACAAGCACAGTTGAAACCAGCAACTTGGTCATTCAGCAATATGGTTGCTGATTGAAACCATGACTATGTGGTTGATCTTACTTCAGCTTTCTTTTGCTTTACAGACCTGCAAAGGTTATAAATGTGAAGATTGGTATCACTTTTTCATCGTTGTCATAACTGAATGATCACTGTCTGAGACAGTCACAATTTCTTTAGTTTTACTAATTACTGCTTTTGTTTTAATAAACTGTAAAAGGGCAACTTTATATTAGATTGTTTTAGTCCATATAAGAAAATGCCAAATGTAGACAGAGTTTAGATCTGTAAAATGAAGTACACTGTTTATAGCAGGGGTGTCAAACTCGCCGCATCACGTGACGTGTCGCAACGTATCATGACTTTTTCCCCTTGCTGGAGCTGAGGTGGGCACGGCTTCCACGTGACGCATCCATCCCACAGGCCGGCAGTTTGACACCCCTGGTTTATAGCAATAGTGATCTCAAAGATGCTTTCTAAAAATTTCTATTTAGCAAAAGGATTTACACTGTCCTTAGCTTTATCTTTCTACCCAAACTATGATGGTATGTAAAATATACAATATTGCTAGATTATAAAAATTAAACCTCATAGAATAGCACTTTGCTTTTCTGATTTCTGTGTGAGAGATGACTCTAATAGTCTGTAGCACAACTGGGTAGGTCTAAAGTGCACCGTAGCCCAATCATCTGGTGATAAAAATAATGTTTCAATCTTCTTGTGCCTTTGCTCTACTGAACATATTTCACAGCATTTCAAATCACATTTAAGAACATCAACAGAGACCCCAGTTAAAACAAACTTCAAATACAATAGAATATATTTAGTAAAGGTAAAGGTTCCCCCGCACATGCGTGCTAGTTGTTTCCGACTCTAGGGGCCGGTGCTCATCTCCATTTCAAAGCCGAAGAGCCAGCGCTTGTCCGAGGACACCTCCGTGGTCATGTGGCCGGCATGACTAGACGCCAAAGGTGCACGGAACGCTGTTACCTTCCCACCGTAGTGGTCCCTATTTTTCTACTTGCATTTTTACGTGCTTTCGAACTGCTAGGTTGGCAGAAGCTGGGACGAGTAACAGGCACTCACTCTGTTACGCGGCACTTGGGATTCGACCCGCCAAACTGTCGACCTTCTGTTCAACAAGCTCAGCATCCTAACCCACTGAGCCACTGCGTCCCTAGAATATATTTAGGAAGTAAGAAATGTTTGTTAAATTAGAACCATCTTTACCAAGTGGCAAAAAAAACCCTCCATAGAATAAGATCTATTGGGGCTTTACTAGTAAAGTGCTTCACAATATTGTGCATGTAGTGGCAGTTCTGAATGTTTAAAGGAGATGGATAACAATTTGTCTTTCTGCAATTAAAGGTGCATATAAAGCCCAAATATTAGATAGACCAAAGTCTTGCTTGTTAAGAAACCTTTTGTAGCATGTAGGAGTTGACATTGTCCTTGTTTGGCTCTGCCTAAAAGTCAAGCAGTTAAAATCAAGCAATGACTGATAATTAGTTGTGTACACAAAACGTGGCAAGAAATCAGAAGAAAAGTTCTTGAATAACTGCTGTGGTAAAACTAATGCCTCCAGATCTAGGCTTAATAATGTGTTCTCATCGCAGGATAAGAAGCATAACACTCATTTTAATATACAAGATCTGTAGAAAGAAGGGAGAAAATATTTGGCTTCAGTGAATCCAGTCATATCCAGAGATTATTTATATAGCCTGGAATTGGGGTAGAACAAGCCACATGTCAATCTGATGCACATCAGCTTGCTCCATTCTAAAGGTCAGCTCATGATAGGCCATGGAAATGCTAAGAGGATGTTAGTCATCTCATATTTCACAAATTGTCAGCTCTGATGTGTTTCTCATCTACATCCCAGTCATGCCTAGTGTGCTGGAATTTTTAAAAATGCTTTGTTAACAGGCTTCTTGTTGACTAATCCATAGAGATTCTTAAGAATGAAAGCAAATATACATGTCCCAGAATAATGTTGCAAGATCCAATATGGGTTGGTCAAGATTCATTAGTTAAAAACACAAGCTCTAATAATAAAAATGAAAAAAAGAAATAGTCTGCAATAAAATTTTGTTTGTTTTTTTTTGCTCTGAAATTGATCAATACTTTTTTAAAAGTTCAGTGTAGCAAAAATATACACAATTACTGTTGGAACCTATTCCATAAATTTGTTTTTTTCACTTGGAGATAATAGTATTTTCTGTGGATTTTAACAAGAAAGTACTTGTTCAAAGGCATATGGGTTTTCTCTCTTTTCTCAGGTCTTTGTTTCTAAGATAAAACTTGAGTTATCAGAATCCCAAGTTATCAGAGTTATCAGCTATCAGATTTGGATCACAAAAAAAGTTAAAAATTTGCCTGGGAGATTACATGCTCAATGTATTCCACCTCTGCCCCCCATGTTCAATAGAAAATTGTCCTTACTAATTTCCAAAACTTTAAAACAGAAGGGGCCAATCTGACCTTAGGAACAAGCTGTTACAGAGGGCTGGGGCAGTGTCAAGGCCTGTTTTAAACTCATCTCTCTAGCTGCACACTGGGATTGGATTTTTACTATGCTTTTTTTGGCTCCTGTGTACAGAATGGGCAGATTCCATTTGGATAAGATGGTCCTGCAGATAAAAACTCAAATCATAAAACACTTAACCAGCACTTTTATATGTATCCAGAAATTTATTTCTGGTCAATGCAGTGTCCACAATACAGGTTAATCCTCCTGAAACGACTGTTACTTACTGAACTTGCTTTTGCATTCTGCATTAATTTTAATTTTTGAATACCTTGCAGAAGCAGTCCCAAGTAAAATGCATTACAGCAATCCAAACATGAGATGAAAAGAGCATCAATGATGGTCACCAAAAGTGGGGAAAGATTTTCCTAGCCACACTTTTTGCTCGCTGTTCTAGAAGGAACTCTGAGTTCAGAAGAACCTTCAGGTTACAAATCTGCTTCTTCAGGGGGAGAGAGATCCCATCTAAAGAAAAAGAAAAAATGGTTTTGTGATGAATAAATCATTTCATCGTGTTGGGATTATTTTTTATTTCATCCAGTCACTCATAGCTTCCTAGCATTGAGTCAGGGTCGTGGGAAATTTAACTGAGTATCATCATCCTGCTGATGATTACTTATCCCTAAGTGATGGATAGTCACTTCCTATGGTTATATATATATATATATATATATATATATATATATATATATATATATATATATATATATATATATATATTAAAAGCATGGAATGAAAACACATCTATCAGAGAGACCAGAAGCTCAGTCTCCTTGCCGCCCTCCTAGTATTATAAGCACTGATTCAGCAAGACAAGGAACCACTATAACATCAGTACCAGTAACACCCAACACCTGCAATAAGTCCAGAAGGATACCTCTATTCATCTAGTCATGTTGCAGGTCTTCCACAAAAATGATCAGCAGAGTTTCTGACTGATGCCCCAATGCAAAGCTTGTCTTGGCTTCCATTTCTTGCCATTGACTATCATTTCCCGTAATCAGATAAAACAAGATTCTATAGTTCATATTGCTGGCTTGTTCCTGTGAAATGCAAAAAAAGGATTAAAAATATGAATGCAGGGAGCTCATTTATACCTTATTAATAAAAAGTCTTATCATCCAAACATTGCCATCTGTTAAAACTCTGGCAAAATGTAAAAAAATAACTGCACTTTTTAATAACTCTTGCTTTCATAATATGTTTATGCTAAGTTTTAGAAGGGGTATCTGCTACTTTTTTTTAAAAAAAATCTTATTATTTACATTCTAGGTAATTGACTTGGGTTCTGGAAAAGGTTACCTGAGCTCTTTCTTGTCATTGCAATATAATCTAAAGGTTTATGGAATTGATTCTTCAAACACAAACACCCGTGGAGCTAATGAAAGAAACAGGAAATTAAAAAAACACTGGACAGCCTATCAGAGACGTGTGGAAGCAAATGTCAGAGACCAGACATTGAAAGAAGGCAAGAAAAATGCAGAACAAGATAAGGAAAAATGTAACGCAAACCCCAGTGAAATGTGGTTAAGAACTAATAACAATCTTCAGAATCAGGTCCAAGTGGCTGTTTCAGATGCCATTGGTAATGAATCAGCTGAAATTAGCCCAGATCCTAATATAGGCATTATTAAAAATCAGTATGAACTCAAGCCTGAGGTTCGGGTACAACTCATTGAGAACAATATACCAGAAAACGTATTTCTAGATATTCTGCCTACTGATGCTGTAGAAGTGGATTGTTCATCCAGAAGTAATTGCAGAAAGCTCTGTGAAGAAGAGAAGGAACAAAGGAAGGTGACTTCTTTGAAAGCCAAAGCCAGCCGGTCAAAAGAGGCCAACATATATTCTCCATTGACATCGTTCATAACTGCAGAAACAGAGCTGTGTAATATTGTTGGAGATCTGGAGGTTATTGTTCTTTTTTCAGCTATTTAATCTGATTTTAAAGTGAATTGAAAAATATTGAATTAAAACTGCTTTTCTGTAAGAGCTTAGAGGGGATACAAGATAAAGTGTATTTACAGGAATACTATTGTTCTTGAAAAGTGGCATAGAAAAATTGCATTTATATATAACATTTATATTATATTATATGCTATATGTGTTACCTCTCTCTCTCTCTCTCTCTCTCTCTCTCTATATATATATATATATATATATATATATATATATATATATATATATATATATATATATATATATACATACATACATACATACATACATACATACATACACCCTTAACAACTATAAAAATACGAATCCCGGGCATATCTGTATAGCAATATGAAGTTCTCGAACTCCGGGAAGAATATAAAACAGCTGTTTATTGTTAAAATAGTAAAAACAATAAAAACAACTGTTTACAAACCTAAAACAACCTAGCTTTCGCTGGTCCACTGCCAGCGTCATCAGGATAAATGCTAGGGGGTGGGGAGTTTGTTTATATACCTTGTTGACTCAGTACCCTGCCCATTGATCTTGTGATAGGGCCGCCCATCCTAACTAACCGTAAATATCCTAGCTGTCCCGCTTCTCCTTGTGTGTGTTTCAGTCCTATTGCTTTCTTTTCTCCTGTTGTACCTTTATTTGCCCCTTCCACCTCTGTCAGTCTTACCCTTTGTTGTTGTATCTCCTCACCTGCCTTTTTTATCCTCTCAACCTGCCCTCCCTGCATCCAGCCATGTGATGCTACTGTTATTCCATCTTCCAAATGCCCCACTCCCGCAATCATCATAGGCTGCGTGTCTTGGGCTGGCGTTGTATACACCCGCTGTGATGTCCTTCCCCACTGACTTGTCCGCATGCAGTGGATCAGAGTGGCTGCTGGATCATTTTCCGTCTTGTTGCGCTGTCCGCCTTCAGCAGGTTGCTCCTCACGCATAGGTGTGCGCACGGCATAATTCCCAAAATGTACTTTACAACCCAGTTCTAACGCTGGCACTCCCTCCCCATGCCTGTAGTCACATAACTGCATTTTGGACATTTGGGAGCCAGCTCAGTTCCATGTTCGTGTGATATGATTTACATTTTTTTGTCAGAAAGTTTTGTTGGAAATATGTTCATACAAATTTTAATTGTTTCATATGAATAACTATAGCATAATATACTAATGTATACACAATTAAATCCTGTAGAAATTATTTTAATCTACTTGTGTATGAATGGGACAAAAAAGGGAGATGGAGATAATGGGAAGAGGCAACGCTTGAACGCAGTTCAGTTTATCATGACAAAAAAATTACAAATTAAGATATGTAATCAATGAATATTACAAATAAATTTTATTAGTGATATGTTTGCAAAAATTGTATATAGCAAAGTGCTTGCTTCAGATTCTTACATTTTGGACATAATGGGAAAACAGCTTAACAATATTTGGAAAGACAGATACAAAATCAAGAAATAAATTACCATGTAATTAACAGAATTCAGCAAATTATAGCTTCTATCATTAGGAGTAGGATAACTTGCTGTTCTATCACATTCTTCCACGCAATATGCAAATCTAACTGTTTTTGATTTACATCAGGTTTTAGTGCGTAAAACATGCATTTAAGATGGAATGAATCTGCGTATAAAAAGTAATACAGGCAGTCCTCATTTAGCAATTACAATTGGGACTGGCGTGTCTATTGTTAAATAAAGGTTGCTAAATTGGAAACGTGACTGCGACTGTACTTTCCTTTTTCTGAGTCCCTGGCCCTTTAGAACACTCACCCCAGCAGGGAAAGAAATTAATGTTTGTATTTGCATTCATTGGAGAAGAAGGGATTTCAAGACAGTCAGACACACAAATGGGGAATACATATCAAAAGCTTTGTGGGCCTGGAAGCTGTAAATATGCTATGCAAATAGCCTGGTGTATTCCCCATCGTGTGCCTGCTTATTCTCATGTAATCCCTTACTCTTCAATCTCTGCTCTGCAAGTGATAGGGAGGAAAAAACAGAAACAGGAGAACTCCTCCCCTCTGCTTTTTAAAGCAATCTCTGTTCAACATGGAGGGAGGGAAGAGTGATTTCTGTAGGCAGACTTTACTAATTCAGATCTATTCCAAATTCTGCTCTCATCCTGTCAACAGACCATCTTCCTCTCACTATGGCAGAGGCTCGCCAAGGACTTAATTTTCCATTATTTTATACCTCTGGATGAGAGAGAAATGGAATAGTAATGTACTTCTCTTCTTAAGCTCAAGGGACTAGAATTTTTCTAGGGTTCATAATTTACTGATCCTGGTCCAAGATTGTTATGCTGTGTACAATGATAATTATTAGCATATGTGCTCATCTAACCCTCATATCCTGGTTTGAATTTTGTTTTGGTTTCTAGGACTGTGTAGTTGTGGGTCTGCACACTTGTGGTGACCTTGCTCCAAGCACATTGAGACTATTTAATGCTGTACCTGAGATCAAGGCAGTTTGCAGTGTAGGTTGTTGCTACCATTTACTTTCAGAGGAACATGAAATGCATGAAGGTAAGACTTTTTAAGGGTATATGGAATTAATAAATGCTTGTCATTTTTCCTGTCATTGAATAATTTTTCCTGTTTTTAATTATGATTTGTGGAGAAGTTACCTGAATGCCGTGTGGTTTTCCTGTTTGTAATGGTTTTTTCAGTTTTGTAACGGTTGTAGGTTTATTAATGCAAAACACTTTTACATGGTAGTGGAGACAGCTTTTTTTACTTCACCTCCATAAAAAAACATGTTTGTTCATTATGATTACAATTCCATTCTCTTAAAGAATGAATGCCCTTGGCAAGGTACAGAGAACAACCTCAGAGTAATACATTATATGGTAACTTATGCATATATGTCTCTGAAAACATTGTTGCTGCTTACAGAATTTCCTTTTTAAAGCAATTCAACTTCAAAATGTGACATTTTAAGGAGTGGTAAAATATTATAGTTGCAAATATGTCATCCAAACTGGCTTAGAATATGAGCACTAGTCAACATAGCTGTAAAGACATGTACAGAAATTTAAAAGGTTCAGAGATAATAGTGCATCTGTATAATACTGTACATTTCAGAAAGTACAGAAAATTTTGGGAATATGTATATACGGTAGTTTGAAATACATGTTGATGTTTTTCTATGGTGTAAAATAAAAAAAACACATCTACAAATTGCATTAGGAATTATATCCCTCTTGTATATATTCATAACAGACCAAAAAATTGTTTTCTTTATTTGCTTGCTTGCTTGTTATATCAATTTATATGGCTACCTATCTTGCAAATACATCTGTGGGTGGCTAACAATAAGTATTATAAAAAAAAAATGGTCACCACGATGAACCCAACAATAGACAAAGACCTGTCAGTGGACCATCTAGCCTTCCCATCCCCCAGGCCCTGGAGCACATCCAGGTCTTCAATACATTACACAAAGCAAGCAGAGTGAAAACCAGTCTGGTTTAGATGGGGAAATGGATGGTGTTCGAGAAGGCAGATGTTGTGACAGAAAAGGCATGCTTCAGATTTCTCATAAGATGACATTTTTTTAATTGAAAGGATCTGGAGCATGCACCTCCTTTTGGATCTAGTAGAAGGCAACAAACAACAGAGGACAAGTAGCCCCACATATAACCTTAGCACATGCCATGGTGGATTTTATAGGTGACAATCAACTCCTTGAATTCCACCCAAAAGACAGTGGAAAGTAATAAAGGAGTATTTTCAGCTCAGGATTGAAATGAGGGGTCCTTGGTGCTTTCTGGGTTTGGGTGTTTTGTTACAGACATTTCATTACCCAAACTAGGTAATGTCATGAGTGCTAATCACCAAAAGACATCTCACAATGGGAACTAGTGCAGCTCACAGAGCACAAGTGTAACATAGGAGTATTGAGGCATCTTCCCACACCACTGCTTTCTGAATAAGCTGCAGCTACCAAGTGGTCTTCAAGGACAGCCCATGTAGAGGGCATATTCTATTAATTTCGCTTTATATGTAATATCATACCATATTTTCATGAAGGATTTTCTTTCTTTGAGGTAGAACTGCAAAATCTGTTTTCATAATTAGAACCTAACTTCATATTTGTGTATTTCTGAAAGAGTTTGTACATGCATTTATGTTTTCCATCAGCTAAATGGTACTTTTTATTATTGGCTTCTTAAAGGTAATAGTCCAGAGACTCAAAAGTGTGAATTAAATTTAGCTTACTGTGTCACACAGATGCAATCCTAGTTTTCTATCACAATGTTTACATGCTGTACCCTGCTGTGATTTAAAAGCAATTTCTCCTTCACTGATTTCTTCCATCAAAATAGCTATTAAATATCTATCCATCAAGTTGGAGGCCTGTGTGCAAAATAACCCATGAAGGACGGTCTAGGTTGTTTCCTGTTTTGCCATAATTTTTATGTCATTTGTATTTTACTTCACCATGATTTGTGTAATAAGTTACACATTGTTAGTTATAGTGTATGGCTTAACACAAATGACGGTCTTTATGCAACATTAAAACAAAAACAAATCATTATTAGTGATCCCAACTTGTGAGGTGAACAAGCTTACTAGGCTGAAGTAAAGCAACAAGAAGAAATAATTCACATGCTCAAGTTCAGTTAAGTATCCCTTCCTGTTTGGCTAGCATAAGTATTTTGATAAAAAGAAAATAGACATTCTGTTTATTAATTTAATTTATCATTATTTTGAATAATGTGATGAATTAAAAAATCTGTTACAGGAAGCATTTAATTCAGTAAAAAAAAAGATAGATAGACTCTTTTGTCTCATGAGAAATATCTGCACAGTGCATGGGCTAGACTAGAGCCTCCCAACTCCAGATAAGAGATGCCACAGAAGATTGTAGAGAATAACAGGGTTAAGATCCCGTGGGACTTCCAGATCTAGACTGATAGGTAGGTACTGGCCCGATCATCTGGATAATCATGGTAATAGATCAGAATTCAACAGTGGTGATAGATGTAGCAGTGCCAACGGACAGCAACAGTAGGAAGAAAGAGCAGGAGATGATGGAGAAAAAGCAGGGCCTGAAGGAGGAACTAGGGAGGATGTGGAAATTAAACACAAAAGTGGTCCCAATAATGGTAGGAGCATTCAGGGCTGTGACTCCTAAACTGGGAGAGTGGCTCCAACAGGTCCCAGGAATGACATCAGAGCTCTCTGTCCAAAAGAGCGCAGTGCTAGAAAGAGCTAAGATACTGTGCAGAACTCTCAAACTCTCCAGACCTGTAGTAGAGAACCTGAGATTGAGGAACACCCATAAAAGTGTGAAAGGAATTTTAACACACACACGGGCACTTTTAAAATGTAATTCCTGAATGAAATGATTTTGTTCAGACTGTTAGATCCAAATTCATTGAACTTGGGTAGCTTTAACAAATTTGAAATAAGCAAGTAACTTAAATAGCTTAAAAAATAATCTCTATTGATACGCTATGTTTTGTTAATCAGTTTAAGTTGCATTCTTACACCCATATTTTAAATAATATTGTAAATCACTAATTAACCCAGTTTTCTTGCTTCAAACTACAGATTGTTAAACTCATTGCAAGAATTGCATTTTCACAGTTCATTAACATAAAATGTCATTGCTTTTTATGGTTACGTGATGTGAACACAGACATAGGTGTTCATAAAGGGATTTATGGATTGTTATGTACAAGATGAAACAATGTAATTGTTTTACTTTTTTCTGCAGAAGGGATTCAGGGAATATGGGGTTTCCCTTTGGGCCGCTATTTGAAAGAAGAGGGATGGTTCTGTGGCCGTAATGCTAGAATGGCTGCCTGTTTGGTATGGATTCCTCTTTTTTTTCCTGCTTCTGTTTGACTTGCAAATTCATAGCTTTGGCACAAATTTCAAGATGTGTTGAGTAATAGATCATGGTGTATTGATTATCACTTAACAAAAATAGTGATCATTTATAAAAAAATAAATTTGCATGTTGTGTCTCTAAGTTTGAAACACTGGACACTGTAAAATATATTGAGTTTAATACATATTTTATTAAATTTGAAGGAGAAATGCCAATGTAAAAGAATTAAAGAAAAAAAGCGGTAAAAATGCAGTACAATTGCTATTTTCATTAGTCTTTACTGGTACTAATGCTGGCATAGTAATATGGGCTTTTCACTGCATGATCAGATCTATGGTGTCTTTTTAATAGAATGACTATATATCCATAATGCATTTACCCAATATTTAGGTAACCATAGTTTACTTAATCTTACTTTCTGGGTTTGGATCAGATAAAGAACTTTATAAATTATAAATGGGTTTGCTAAATATGCTAGGCTACATGCAGTTGGCTACTGTGTTTGCTCACTGTATAATGGACACAGTTAATATGTAATATTTATTCATTTGCATTTTACATTATCATAGCATGGTGACAAACCATGAAATGCATTCAGATTTTTAAGCAAATTTATTTTGAGTGGCTGTTCTTCTGACACTTAAATCCTCTCCCTGATTAGATTCAAATTAATATGATTCATTAGCATTTTCATGAAAGCTAACTATAAATCAGAATGGGGTAGCAGAATGTTAAACAAATCAGAGATTAGGTTTGCTTCGCTGCTTCTGGTTGCAATGCTATCCTGTCTTGAAACATCTTTCCTATAAATAAATGCTTATTTAATCCTTGTCTGATCCTCTTATATACTTCAATCTTTGCCCCTTTGACTTGCTCATCCTCTGCCTCCGTTTTCATAATTCTTGCAAGTGCATTCAAGCGGCTTGCTTTCTTTGCACTTATCTTTTTTTTTCCCTTCAGTAGCCTGATCAGAATAAAGATAAATTCCTTTTCTCCTCTATTCACATTGTTCTCTTCTACATTTTTTTAAAAAAATTGGATTCCTTTCCAGAGAAACCATGTTATCGTTAACCTTGTTTTTGCACAATAGAAAAATATAATTAATAATGACAATGAGTAGGATACATTCCACATTTCTTTATGTGGAATATATGTTTAGTAATGTAAGAAATAATTCTCAGTCATCCAGGTCATGGTTGTCCCAAAGGTGTTTTTTCAAGAGGCAACTGGATTTTCTTGTTTTTCTTTGAAGACATGTTGCTTCTCATCTAAGAAGCTTCTTCAGCTCTGATTTCTTTTGGCAGATAATTCAACTATTATTAATTTGTGTAATTCAATAGGATCTCCTGTCAGCATTGGTATTTGAAGGGTTGTGGGGTATTCCTCAAACAATTCCTATCTAAAAAGTGAACAAAAAGTCTTAGAACAGAAAATTTACTTATTTTTTACAGTAATTCTGTGGATCTGGTTAAAGTGTTTTATTTATGTTCTGTATTCTCAGTTTATACATATCTTAGTGTTCCTAGTACTTTGTTTTTAAGTATATTCCTCCATCTTCTAGAGTTTTTTCTTTTTTCTGTGTTTTTTTTTCTTGTCTCATTCTTAGCATTTTTAAAATTTGGAGGTTTCTTCAAGCTAGTTGAGATCTCTCTGTTCAACATAGACGGTGCCATATTTTGCAAATATTTGCCAGGACTGTGCAAATCATTCAGTAAAGCAAATTAAGAACACACACACAACACACACACCACATGCACACCCACCCACACACACACACACACACACGGATACATTTTCAAATCTGTGAAGCAGCTATATTGCTCAAAGTGGCAGTGTAGTTGCCTTGAGGCCCTCCCAAATCTTCTTAGCATGTGTCTACATGGATAACTGAAGAACATGGCAAAAAAAAGTATTTAAAAAATACTTCATTTGTGAAATAGTTTGTATGACCTAATATTTACATTCATAGAAACTGGATTTTGGAAGGAAAAGAAAATGCATTTTGGGATGCTGTAGTCCTGTTTATAAGAGCCTTGTGGCACAAATGGTTAGAAAGTAATATGGCAACTCTGCCCACAGCCTGGAGCATGAACCTTATCTCAGCCTTCCATCCTTCCAAATTCAGTTAAATGAGGGGCCAGGTTTTTTTGGGGGGGGCAATATGCTGACATTGTAAACTTCCCAGAGAGTGCTGGAAAGCACTATGGAGGGATATATAAGTCTAACTGCTATTGCTATTTCAGTTATACATTTTTATAGCTGGGATCAGGATTGGTTTGTAACCACATTGGTAAACTTCTTAAATTTGTTACCGCTTCCAACAAGGACATCTTGTTCAGTCTACCCTGGGGAAGAACAGAAAGGAAGTAGCCTTTGAATAGCCAAAAGTCCTAAAATGTGTAACAAGCCATGTGACAATTCTGAAATACAAGAGAAGCTGCCCATTTATTCAGTGTTTCATGTGGGGAATACTTTAATGAGAAACCTTATTTAACCAACTAAGCCAAAGCTAAAGATATATAAAATAATCTATTGAGAAACAAGAAAATGTAATAAAGAAGGCAGAAATCATAGAATTTTAAATATAGTCAAGTTATTTTGATTGGCTAAAGTATCTACTTATTATCTACTAAAATAAGACTTCCCAAATAGTTATATTTAGGGACTATAGCTTTTCTGTTGACTTTGTTTTTTATATTATTCATGCAGAAAATGGCCAATAGGTTTTTATGTATCCATAAAACATGGTTTCAAGACTTTAATCCAACTCTGTCCAAAGTTCCTTTTCACTGATCAAAGTGCTTGTAAGATTGTGGCTGCAGCACTGGGGTTGGAGAGGAAAGAGAGCAGTTATGGGTATATTTTGTAAGGACCGGATTTTTTTTTTACAAGCACTTGTACCAAGCTGTGAACCATATTTTGGGAAACACAGTCCTAGAATAGTTCCTGAGTTTTATCTTGTATTCATTGCAGAAGATTGTTAAAGAGAGATCATCTGGATCGCCTGACTGGATATTCATATGCATTCCTGTTGTTTCTTTGACTTTCTCTATTTTTGGGAAGATAATTAAAAGCTATCCTTTTTGGAAAGACTGTCAGTAGCTTTGCCCATTCAAAGAAAATATTTTATCTCTCTCTGTAGCCAACAAATTGCAAATTGTCTAATGGCTAAATATATTTTCTTAATAACACTTGCTGGAATTTTAAAAATTCTAATTTTTAATGATGTACCATTGTGTATGGTTACATTGAAGGATTTTTTTGGGGGGAAACAATAGCTGAATTCCACTTATTTTGGCCTCTCAACAGACAGTTTAACAAATGTTTTAGGAGTATTGTTCTGCCAGATTAAAAAGTAGGGTATTATTATGTATTTCTTCAATCTTTAATATGTATCCTATCCCTCACTATGAACGTGGCACTGTAGAGAAAATAGGAAGAAGTTGGTATCATTTTGTGTTAGATTGTTTTAAAGAGTAAAAGCTGTTTGAATTGAAACAGTTCATGTAAGGTTTTTAATTGGAAAGTTGCAGAAAGTAAACATATAATCTCATGAGATTTGTCAGTAAAATACAGCATTTGAGTGGCATTGACATTCATTCAGTTGTCATTGTTCATATTTTATATGTAATTACAAGAGGGAAATTTAAAAATAGTTTGAAAACAAAAGCTTATAATAAAAACTAATAAGTGCATATAAGAAGAGTCTAGAAGTGAAATAAATCAGACAATTAACTGTTGCTGTTTTTCAAGCAAATGTGTGGATACCAATGAGGATCTAGTCAAACAAGTAAGGAATTTTATAATGTTGTATATACCACATGTTATGTACAGAGGAAAAAACTCCTATTCATAGTATACTAGTTTGGATATTTTTTCCATGTGAAAAGCTGACACCAGCTAACACAATCTGGTTTGGATCAAAGGTTAAGTGCAAAATGCTCAAGCCTTCAGGGTCTTAATCTTGTACATACATCAGCATCAGATTTTTTAAAAAAATCAATACAAGTAATGACCTGACTTCTTTAAAAAGTACCATTTAAGACAAAACCATCTTTCTTGCTGTTTTAGTTTCTTGCTGCTTGTTTCACTTTTATTTGTTCCTAATGCATTTTTTTTCCATTGAGCACTGTTCAGAATTAATTTAAAATGGAGTAGCATCAAATAACTAATAAATATTTTCCCCTAGATTGCAATAATGAAGCTGCATGGAAATCTTAAGAAATGAAAAATAAATATATTTTTTCTGGATTGCACAAAAACCTGAAAACAGTGCAGCTGCTTTTATTGCTTGTAGAAAACGTTGAATTTACAGTTGCATAGAATTTAAAGCAATTCTTCAGAATCATTTGCAAATCAGGCACAGCCCTGTTTTGTAGCTTTTGTTACTAAAGCCCAAAAGAAACTTCCTAACAGAGTGTTATGTTTCAAGTGTGAAAGAAAACCTTATAATTGAATGAACTGAATTTAGAGTTAGAGTCACTAGGTTAGAGACCTACAACGATAATATCTAATATTAGATTATGGATTGATGTTCTACTTTATTAAGTTTATATATTAATGAGGATACATTGATGTATTCTTTTGTTATTTTGCAGAAGTGAATTGGTATCCTGCTTTAACTTAATAATTTTTATTTCAGGATTGCATATTTCATACTACATTATCATTTTAAGGTCATATGTTCCAAATATACGTACTTGATTTTACTGAATATGAATTAGGAAAACTATGAGAGACTAAAATTAATTATTCCTAAATTTGGGAAAAATATTATAAAATAAACAGCTTGGTACCATCTTGACTCTTTGTAGAAGAGTGTGTTCAGTTTGTGCACGTATTTGTATTACCAACACAAATACAAATATCATTATAATTATACTCTTAAATATCATGATTACATTTTTCAAGAAGCATCTTAATGTATAATTTGTCAAAAAATAGTTTTCTTTCATGAAGTCTGCTTATAAAGTTTAGTTTAATGAATAAATACTTTCATTTCTTTTTAAAGGCTCTAGAACGAGTTGCAGTTGGTCAGATGGTAAGTAATGTCTGTTTAACCATTCTAATGACTTTTTCAATGTTTGAATACTTTGAACACATGACCTTATGTTGAACTTTGTAATTTGCTACGGTAGAGTGGAATAACTGGCAAACAGTAAAGCTTGAACTGGAGATAGATTGATATTTTGCATCATCAGCACCATGACATTTTCTGGCCTTTGTTACGATAAAATATACTTTATTCAGTTAATTAAGAGTAACTAAAATAAAAAGAACATAGAGGTAGTCCTCACTTAACAATGGTATTTAGAACTGGAAATTCCCATTGCTAAACCATGTCATAAAGCATGAAGTCATCTAATCACATTACTTAGCAACAGAAATTCTGGCCCTCCTACTTCCCATCATTAAGCAGATCACCATTGGTCATTAAACGAGGACACCACTTGCTTGTCATTTACAACTTCCTGTTGCCTTTCCTGTTGACTTTGCTTGTTGGAACAGGGCAAAGAAGGAGATTGCAAATGGTGAGGTACATATATGAGACAATTTTTTTCAATGCCTCATACGTTTGAATGGCCACAGTGAACAAGTGACCATTAAACAAGGAACGCCTATATATTAAATAAATATAAATGATTTATTTAATTGAGGCATCCATGTTTAAAACCAATCCTGATTAATTGGGTTGAGGATAACACAGTATTATAATTTGATTATTACTGTTTTGAACATTTAAAAAAAACTTTGATTTTTCAACAATAAAGGAATTATAGTACAAAGATGTTATACTGCTTTTAAAAATTCATAGTTTTATAACTCAACAAAAATACATGACTTTCCTGTAAGCAGTTCTCCAATCATTTTCTCTGTTTCTGAGATCTTTGAAATTGGACATGTATCTGATAATGTTGCATTGGAATGTCTTATTCTGTAACAATCTTGTGTCTGTTTGCCAATCTCTCAGGCTAGGAATCCTTTCTACATAAATCATTCCGAGAAGATTATAGAGTTTCATGTTGAATAATAGTGCATGTCTTTATTAAGAAAAGAAGCCAAAACTTCAAATACAATATGTATTCGTTCCTGAAGTGCAAATGATTATGCAAGAAGTATAGTTCAGACTCACTTATTTTGACAAGTTCTTCCACATGCTTATTAATATAGATATATAGTTACATGGAGAAAGCAAATATAGGAACACCTATATTTTTTCCTAGAGATGTAATATCTTTCTTAAATTGCAATTACTTTAGAATTTTCCATACCAGCTTATACTTTCAGTCTTTCTCCATGTGACTCTTTGTAACCTTGTAGTTGGGAAAAGGTAAGGGAACTGTCATGCAAATTGATGCTTTTTATGTTCTGAATACTTATTGCTATGGGTAAATTTCCTCTAGTTGGGCATATCACAAATGAAGTGAATTATTTACATTTGACCTCTTTCATATTTTACCTGTAATGTAGTCAAAGTTCATAAATTGTTTCTTTAAATGAATATTCTTGTCCGGGGAGCTGCCTGTATTTTCTTATAATGTGATGCTGCTGTTTTCATAAGAATGGTTACAAAATGTTTCTTTCTAGACCGGGATAAAATTAATTTAAAGCTAGATTATTCATCATCTAATTCATTTTCCAACATTTAAACAGAAACAGACTGGTTAGATTGAAATGGTTTCTTAATCTTGGCCAAAACCCCCAATAAATCACTTTTCCTAGATATTATTCTTTCATTTCTGAAGATACAGTATAGCAATAGTAAAAATTTGGAAGAATTTACTTTGATTTGCTACAAATGCTAGATATTGGCAGGACTCTAAATATTCTTTCTTTTTAAATCACCAACTAAATTTATTTTATGGAGAAGTTAAATAAGTACTACATCATTTATCATCCATTTTGAAATATGTACAAAAACTGAGTCTTCAGTTCAGCAGTTTTATAATATAAACCATTGTGTTCTAATTACAAAGCTATAGATCTTGATGGAATTTATGCAGGATGAATTTGGCCCTGAATTTTAAAAAGGCTAAAAAATTATCTTTCCTAGATATTCTTCAATACTTTGGGTTGCTTTTAGAAACATAGTACTGCTTTTACCAAGGAGAAAAGATGAAGTTATTAAGGAGAAAAAAAGACAATTATTTGCAATGTGTTTTTCCCCTGATTTTAGGGAGATTAAATGGGTTTATCTCTGCAGTCCAACCTAAATATCTATTAGCATAATTTGATCAATGTGGCTTTATCATTCTTACAGCTTTCTTTTCAATTCTGCAGAACCTTTTCTGCTGGTTGTGCTTATTTTTCCCCTTGGCAGCAATATATTAATAGAGCAATATTTTATTTTAATAATTACAGACCTCCTGGTAACTTTAGATGAAATGAATACAAATAGTGTTAGAAGATAGCTAATAAATTTTGCTGTTTTGATTGTGGTATATGGTTGCAATTTAACTTCTTGTTCTTTGATTTGTTCTAGCTACCTACAGAATCTTTGTTTTATCGGGCTGTGCTGCAGGTTATTGTAGAAGAATGTTATGGCATCAAGAGAAAGTAATGTGCTACAATTTTATACATTGTTATAGAAACAGAACATTTGATGCTTTTGATGTTGAAATCTGAGAACAGTGCATTTATTAAAAGAAAAGCTATTTTTGTCTGTTTGAAAAAAAAATCTACCTGTACATTTGTCTTGAGCTTTGCGAGCAAGCTAACCTTTTGAAATCTTTTTTAATTCAATGGTACCCCCTAAAAGAGAATATATGTGGCTCATGGTTGAATTGTAGAATTGTAAGATCGGTCGTCATCACTTCAGACTGAGAATTGAGTTTAAGAATAGAGATAGTCCTTGCTTATTCACCATTCATTCAGTGATTGCTCAAAATTACAACTGCTGGGGAAAAAAACTTTACAGCTTATTTATAACCCTCACAACACCTGAGCCACCTGATTGCCATTACATATGATACATAATTTTTTTATTTTTGTTTTTGATTAAATTCCACTTATAACATATCTTTGTCAATGGGAAGAAGTAGTCTCTTAACTAAACGTTAGCAGACCACAGACCATAACCAGTTCTCTAAACCCTTAATTGTACAAGTGTAGACATTCTGCATTTCTCTAGACCTTTTCTAGACTTGCCTTCATCAAACCAAGTTTCCAGTAGTGTTAATATATACATCCTATAATCCTTTAGCCAGCACATCTGTAGTCTAGCTCATAAAATGATAGGAAACTAGCATGTACTGAGTAAAAATGGCAATGATTCTCCAGAATTTCATACTAGATGCCAGTGAGTTACAGCCCATTTTACATCTCTGGTAAATGAGACTGAGGAAGATAAGCCAAGACAGTTTTTCAAAAGACTGCATAATTGTTCTTCATGGACTGAGTGTCTCTGTTTGTGTGATGTTGCAAAAATAACAAAAGAAATAATTTGTCATTTCAGTGATCGTAATATTGGAAAAGTATATTCTAAGTCAACTTCATTTTTGGATTATGTTAAAATTTCCTTGAAAAAGCTTGAACTAGATGAATCAAAGGTAAATATTTGGTTGTGAATTGGAATTCATATAGTGAATACGCTGCAGATTATTTCATTGATTTGTTTGGTAATATAAATTATGCTGAGATCAAGGAGAAAATACAGTTTTGTAAATGCAGAAAATTAAATCTAAGTTACATATAATAGTCATTGCCAACTTCTAACAGATTAATATTTATCTGAGGAATATTTTCCCACTCTGCATTTAATCTACTGTAGTTAAGTAAAATGTCATAGATAAATGATGCTAGAACAGCAATTACAAAAAAAGTTGGGACATTGCATACCCAATGCCAGTGCAACATGTCTTCTACTGTAATTCAGTGGAAATTTAAATAAGCATTTATCAATATTGTTTATACAGTTTGAAGTCTTTCTGCTTCTCTTGAAATCACAAGGAGGCAGTAGTAGTAGCAGTAGTAGTAGTAGTAACAGTAATGTAGTATACTTTATTATCGTCAATTGACCATATCAAATACAAGGAAACAGGTAGGTTCACTTTGACAAGCAGTAGTAAGTAAGAAACAGGTGTGATATTTTGAAGAACAGGAAATTCCTATGTTTCTTTTAGTTTAGCAGCCTGTAATATGAATGAGTTTTGCTACCATAATCTGAAATAAAACATAATCTACTAAAAAAAAGAGATATGCAAAATATTGTTGTTGTTGTTAGCTGCGAAGTCGTGTCCGACTCATCGCAACCCTATGGACAACGTTCCTCCAGGCCTTCCTGTCCTCTACCATCTTCTGGAGTCCATTTAAGCTCATGCCTACTGCTTCAGTGACTCCATCCAGCCACCTCATTCTCTGTCGTCCCCTTCTTCTATTGCCCTCAATCTTTCCCAGCATTAGACTCTTTTCCAGTGAGTCCTTCCTTCTCATTAGGTGGCCAAAGTATTTGAGTTTTAGCTTCAGGATCTGGCCTTCTAAAGAGCAGTCAGGGTTGATCTCCTCTAGGACTGACCGGTTTGATCGCCTTGCAGTCCAAGGGACTTGCAGGAGTCTTCTCCAGCACCATAGTTCAAAGGCCTCCATTCTTTGGCGCTCAGCCTTTTTTATGGTCCAGCTTTCACTGCCATACATTGCAACTGGGAAGACCATAGCCTTGACTATACGCACTTTTGTTGACAGGGTGATGTCTCTGCTTTTTAGTGTGCTGTCTAGATTTGCCATGGCTTTCCTCCCAAGGAGCAAGCGTCTTTTAATTTCTTGGCTATAGTCCCCATCTGCAGTGATCTTGGAGCCCAGGAAAATAAAATCTGTCACTACCTCCATTTCTTTCTTTCTCTTTTTGTATCTTTCTTTTTCTCCCTTGCCTTTCGCTTCCTTCCTGTCCCTTCCATCCTTTCCTCAGCTATTTGCAAAGCTTCCTCAGACAGCCATTTTGCTTTTTTGCATTTCTTTTTCTTTGGGATAGTTTTAGTTGCTACTTTTTGTACAATGTTGTGAACCTCTGTCCATAGTTCTTCAGGCACTCTGTCTATCAGATCTAATTCCTTAAATCTATTTGTCACCTCTACTGTATATTCGTCAGGGATATGATTTAGTTCATACCTGAGTGGCCTAGTGCTTTTCCCTACTTTCTTCAGTTTAAGCCTAAACTTTGCAACGAGAAGCTCATGGTCTGAGCCACAGTCAGCTCCTGGTCTTGTTTTTACTGACTGTATAGAGCTTCTCCATCTTTGGCTGCAGAGCACATAGTCAATCTGATTTGTGTGTTGACCGTCTGGTGATGTCCATGTGTAGAGCCGTCTCTTGGGTTGTTGGAAAAGAGTGTTTGCTGTCACCATCGTATTCTCTTGACAAAATTCTATCAGCCTGTGCCCTACTTCATTTTGTACTCCAAGGCCAAACATGCCTGTTATTCTGGTTATCTTATTTACTTAGACATTTTTAAAAACTATATGTTAAAACTATCTCTAATAAAAAATATCCAGTGCTTTTTTTGTAAAAGAAAAAGGTGCCGGAACTCACACATGTCATACAACCCGCCTTGCCTACCCTACAAGGTTCTATCCAAAAAAGGTGCCGGAACTCAGTTCTGAGCATTCTATGACAAAAAAGCCCTGAAAATATCTATAATTTGAGTTCCTCATAGGTGATCAGATTCTGAGAGATGCTATTTATAATTTAGTTTAAATAGTGATAAGAGTCCAGTATTCCAGGAATATTGGTATACTTGGTAGGAGAGCATTTTGGTTTCTTAAATAAATAGGTGCCTTCTAAAACAATTGTTCTGTTTATTGGAATGGAGCTGCCTTTTTGAAGGAAACTTTTTCTCTGCAAAGGAAAGGAAAAATCTTGTCAGCTGTAAAAACTCATAGGGCAAAATCTGGCAAAGGAACATTCAGGGAATAGATGAAATCTCAGGGAGGAGAATATATTTATCTTTCATTTATTTGTCTGCTTACTCAGCAGTAACAATGGCTTTTATTAAATATATAAGATACAAATTGGCCTTTCAGCAGGAATTACTGTTTATCTATTTTATTTAATCTGGGTCCTGCATAGTGTTTTATATACACATTCATATACATTTCTAGAACTAATTAATGAGAAACAGCTGATTTTTTTTAAAACCTTCAGTTTCTGCTGGTGAAATTCTCTTCAATAGCAATGGTGCAATTCTAGCAATAGTTTACTTAGAGGTAAACCTGGTCATATTCAACAGAACCTATTATCAAGAAAACTTTAGTATGAAATTATTTGCAGCTGTTTAAAATTTGGTTTGCCTGCTTCTTATTAGCTTGAGTTTTAATACAAATAGGTAATCTAAATCTTAAATTATAATAAGCATCTCAGTAAAAATATTTATTAGGCATTTGTGGACAGGACAGTATAGTTCAGTTGTCAAGTGTGATTATAAAAGGATGATAGCATAGTTGTAAAATCTTTTATTTATGCAATATTTCAAGGATAACTGTACTTTAAATATAAACTCACATGCAATATTAATGATCCTAGTGCCAAATTTCAGTTTAATCTGACAGTTGTAACAGCTGTTAATAGCTACACAAATCAACTGACAAGCTACAGACATCAGTTTAAAGTAAGCAAACTGAAAATTTAGTAAGGTGTTGGAGAAGAAGGAACAAGTCTCTGACAGATAAACATTCAAGATCAAATAAGCATGGACTTTTATTATTGGTATTTTTTCACTGTCAAGAGTTGATGACCTCTTTTATGTGAACATATGTATGGCAAGTCCTTGATAAAAAATGCATGTAACCTTGTATTTACATTCTAAAGTTTTAGTAATTTGGAGATACAAGGTTCTCCTTCAGTTCTTCAGAAGGTATTATATAGTTGCATGAAAAGATCATTGACGTTTGCATCTCCTAGTTTAGGCATAGTGGACAGTTCTTGGATGTCCAAGAAGAATCGATTCAGTAATCATGTTTTTCCTTCCTGTGTGAGTTGTTTTCTGTGCCTCCATGTTTTAGCAGATCAGTTATATCTAAAAATATAGATGGTGTAAACCATCATTTGCTTCTAACCTAGAAATTTGGCTAAAATTATAATTTCCAGATAAAATCAGTGCAAATTAAGATACGGAGACAGAACAGCAGCACATTCTTTGACTGTTATTATTGGATCAGTACATGAAAGCTTTTTGCTCATTCTTTGCTTTTACTTTTTAAGTTTTGAATTATTCATTGAAAAGGAGTTTCAAAACTATGTAAATAACCATATATATAGTATATGCTCTAAGGTAGTACCCGTAAATGGTTAAAACAGCAAACACTTTCATGCACTACCGTATTTTCCGGCGTATAAGACGACTGGGCGTATAAGACGACCCCCTACATTTCCTGTTAAATTATAGGGTTTGGGCTATACTCGCCGTATAAGACTACCCCTCTTCCAACGCACACCAAATAAAAATTAAAAAACATCAGATTTTATTTTAATATGGTAATTTTAATTCAAATGCTTATGACATGCAGGTGCTTAGTAGGAAAACTGTCACTTATAAACATAAGGCTGTTTGTCATCAAACATGTAAACATAAAACAGTGCAAGTGGATTAAACTATAATAATAATAATAATAATAATAATAATAATAATAATAATAATAATAATAATAATAATAATAAGAAGAAGAAGAAGAAGAAGAAGAAGAAGAAGAAGAAGAAGAAGAAGAAGAAGAAGTAGTTGGAAGGGACCTTGGAGGTCATCTAGTCCAACCCCCTGCTAAGGCAGGAAACCCTATACCATTTCAGACAAATGGCTGTCCAGTCTCTTCTTAAAAACTTCCAGTGTTGGAGCATTCACCACTTCTGGAGGCAGGTTGTTCCACTGGTTAATTGTTCTAACTGTCAGGAAGTTTCTCCTTAGTTCTAGGTTGCTTCTCTCCTTGATTAGTTTCCATCCATTACTTCTTGTCCTGCTTTCAGGTGCTTTGGAGAATAGCTTGACTCCCTCTTCTTTGTGGCAGCCCCTGATTCCAGCAACCATTCCCTATTTTCCTAATTCACTTTTTCACTTTTCCTAATTCACTCTAAAGCTTTCCCTGTGCAGTGCCTTAAGTAACACCAGCTGCCTGCAATTAGTGCAGGTTCACATCCCACCAGGCTCAATGTTGACTCAGCTTTCCATCCTTCCAAGGTAGGTAAAATGAGGACCCAGATTGTTGGGGGCAATAAGCTGACTTTGTAATAATGCTGCTTGGGGGTGTGTGAAAGCCCTAATAAACAGGCATGTACACAGAATGAAGGCTATTGCTAAGCACATTGATTTGTGCTTTAAATTGTAAGCCACCCTGAGTCTTCGGAGAAGGGCAGGATATAAATGGGATTTTTTTAAAAAAAGACCAAATGGGAGATCCGCTCCAGGTTTTCCAGGCAGCCCGCCCAGTTCCTGAGTCAAATGTGTCCTTAGAGCTAAGCCGCTGCTCTGGCTGCTGCCTTCCCCACCTGCCTTTCAAGTTGGGATATACTACAGCTGCTCTTCAACTTTAGAAGAAAAGACGCCCAGACCCCAGCCTGTAAAAAATCACAGACTGCAGCTTCTTCTCCAATTGGTCCCGCTTTCCCTGCGCAGACTAAATGGGAGATCCGCTCCAGGTTTTCCAGCCAGCCCTGTCCCTAAATTTTCAGCACCCGGCGTATAATACGACCCCTGACTTTTGAGAAGATTTTCATGGGTTAAAAAGTAGTCTTATACGGCGGAAACTACGGTAGTTTTATCACTGTTCATGCTTCTTGAATCTAATTGGGTACTGAGGTCTAGCCACAGATTTCCAAACATTGTTGATTTAAGTATTTAATAAGAAACTATGCTTCTATTAATGTGACTTAAAATTGCATTTCCTTTTTTTACAGTCATGCTATACTGTTTCATATTCAGTTGATAAATCACTATTACTATGTTCATTGAATATTCAGAAATTACCTGATTTTTTCAAAAATAGCGATGTGAGAATATTGTGGTAAGGCTTGATAAAGTTGCACTGATTTATAATAATTTCTGTATGTTTTAAAGATGCAGATACTAAAACCAGACTGTTTTTTGAACATTTTAAATATAGTTCCTTACGTATTGTTATGTGTGTTTGAAAAAAGTTTGAGAAGCCATTATAAGAAATTAGAAAATGTTGATTGTAAAATAATTGTTTTGGTTTTTGAACTGTTTTAATTATAAAAATAATTTTAGTATATGCCTCAGGCAAATGTTAATTGCCATCATCAATGTTCTTGCTGTTGCAGATTTCAGACAGCCTCATATTGGAATATTTTAAAAAATACAAGCACAGAATGAATGAACTGGAAGCGTTTAATATGGTAACATTGAAATATTGGAATATTTTTTCTAGGGCATGGCATGAATAATACTTGTGCTAACATTTTAAGATGAAGTAGGTCATTTTGTGTTTGATATTTTCTGCAAAGGAAACAAACCAAATATCCTTTAACTAGGAGTATATTTTCTTCCAAAATTATAAACACTCACTGAGAACATATGAAGATTCTTTTTTCCTTTCAAATAAGTGTCAGAAATGTTGGGCTGGTTTTGGACCCACCTTGTTATTTCTGTATTCCTTTTAATACATTACTTTGTTTAACTTTTAACAAAATTGCTAAAAACCTAAGTGTTTTTTTATGCTGAGTTATACCTCACAGCTACTAAGTAACAAATATCATAATGTCTTTCATAGATTTTGATCAAGATTATGCTCCTTTTTAAAAAGATGTCCAATAAAATGGAATTGGCAAGATAAATACATTGTTTTTTAAAAGATAAATTTTGCATGTTCTTCAATAGTTCAGTAGAAAAATGTAGCAATTTTCTCTTCAGCAGTAAAATGATAAATGCCAAAAATGATTTCAGAAATTTACATAAAACAAAAATATCATAGAGTTTTTATGTGCATTCACAAAATAATTGTACAACATTTACATGATTGTATTAAATAGTTAATAATTAGTCATGAACAAACCCTGCTTTACCAAATATATCTTTTTGACAGCAGTTAAAATTGTTTTGGCCTAGCCACTTCGAAAATCCTGCTTAGTATCCTTTGTAGAGGTTTGATGAAAAAGTCATTCAGTTGATATCCCAGTCAAATAAGCTTTTCAAATCTAATTGAGAATATATTGTCTTTTATCTATTTCTAAGAGCCATTTCTTACATAGCCTTGGTCTTATGAATTAAACTAACAATCCAAACGAGATCAATAATCTGAACTGGATTGGAGCTGATTCTTATGTTTCTAATAATTAATATACTTGAAGTAAAGGGATAATAAGAGAGTTTACCTTTACATATTTAAATAAGATCTAAATCTGTGTTGTAGGGTTTTTTTTCTTTGTTCTTGAGTGTGCATTTTAGAAATGTGACTCAGTTTAATTTTCAGTTTAATTTTCAGCTGAAAGTTGTTCTAGGACCTTGCATAGAGGGGTTGATACTTCTAGATCGTCTCTGCTATCTCAAAGAACAGGTAATTCTTGGTGGATTTATCCATGATATAGGGTTTTTTTAAGTATTTGAAACAAATTATGTCTCCTTCATATTAAAAGAAACGAATAATTGTTTTCATGTGTTTGCCAAAATTTTGAAGTCCAATCTATCATATCCATCATTACTAGCAAATGTTTTTATTTTGGGAAAATTTCCTGTAATAAAGTTTTTATGTATTTTAAATTGCATATTAAATTACTAGTAATGAAGTGATATTGTCTACATAGAAAATTTAATTATTAATAATTGAAACAGTAAATGACTTTTGTGCAACTGTTGTTTTCTTTAAGAATTTATATTTATGTTTGAAAAATATTTGTATACTTTGTGGATCCTAGATAATTTTTACTAAGTGACTGTAAAATTATTTTGTGAATTACTGATTGCTCTAAGTTAAGGATTTAGAATTAAAGAATATACTTTCTTGAATATTAACCCAGTGTCTGTCTATGACAGATACATTTGACTTAAGATTCATTTTATTTGATTCACGATTATTTAAGATTCATGCTACTTGATTCATGATTATTTAACTCCAGTAGCATATAAAAGATACATTTCCCATTGGCTTGAGTGAAAAACCAATAAAGGGTTTTACAGTCTTATTATTTAAGATTATGAATGGTGATCATTAGACTTTTTCAAAGATAGTCTGATTTTGCTTTTCTTTTTAACAATCATCAAATACGTTGTATTGTCTTATTTTTCTAAGTAATCAAGACATTTTATTTATTCATGGAAAGGTGATATGATACATGTAGGTAAAATAGGTACAATCTAGTTTAGTTTTGTCAAACCCACTGAAGAATGTCTTCGATCTTTGTCAGCAAAGAATGTTCTGAAAAGGATGTTGTATAACAACAGTTGTCAGAAAAATCTGTAATAGATTTTTTTTTTAATCCCATTTATATCCCGCCCTTCTCCGAAGACTCAGGGCAGCTTACAATCTAAAGCACAAATCAATGTGCTTAGCAATAGCCTTCATTCTATGTATATGCCTGCTGATTAGGGCTTTCGCCCCCCCCCCCCAAGCGGCATTATTACAAAGTCAGCTTATTGCCCCCAACAATCTGGGTCCCCATTTTACCTACCTCGGAAGGATGGAAGGCTGAGTCAACCTTGAGCCTGGTGGGATGCAAACCTGGGGGTGTAAACTTTTTTTTATTCTAATGATTCTTTAATTCTGAACAAGAGGTTTTTATTTCTTCTCTCATCTGAGATTATTGACGTTTTGGTTGATGTTTTTATTTTTCAGTGCATATTTTTATACTGCTACTATTGTATTGAGTCTCCAGTTTTGGTTCTCCGTATGCAAAGTTTATGTAGGAGGAAAGCCATGTTAGTCTTTGGGGGCAAAAAAATCGAGTCTAGCAGAACAGAAATAACCTTTTTTGAAAAGTTTTTTTCATGCAGCATTTGTACCAGTTGATCTATATTTGGGGATTAATTATTGTTCATGTTTTATTTATAACAGATTTTCCTTAGATTTCAGTGTATTGCTATTAAGTTAATCTTTTGATGTTTTCTGATCAAATATCTGATCAAATATTACAGGACAACATTGCCTGGTCTGGACTGGTAAAGTTATTTGATCCCATAAAATCCCCCAGATGCTATGCAGTTGTGGCTTTGAAGAAATAAGACTTTTCACATGCAGGATAAAGTAAAATTTGGAAAAAATATTGTAAATTTGTTTTGTTTTTTACAACTCTATTGCATGTTTAAGAATTCCATTATTTGTGTATTTTTATTACTGATGTATTTATAGATTATGACAAATGAAATATAAAAATAAAGTTTATCCTTCCAGTGCTGATATATTATACATTATTAGCTTATCATAACATGTAACAATTCATCTTGCCATATGCAGATATCTGAAGAGAAATACCATACCTTCATAAAAATTCAGCAAACATAATGAAAAAAAGATAATATACAATATTTGTGATTGTAGCATCTAATTAAAACGATGAAAATGGCATATCAATGGCTAGGAAAGGGAGTGTCATCATTCCAGTTTGATCTAAAAGCTTTGCTTTTCAACTTGTCTTGAGAAACTTGCATCTATTGGAGGGGTGGAAGTGTTGAAAAAGTCAAAATGGTGGCTGCAGTTGCATGATTGATTAAAGCCCTGCATCCTCTTTATGTATAGTATGTTGCATGTGTGACTCACTTAAAAAGGGAGCACAGACTTTGATCCCGTGATCACAGTTACCATCTTCACTTTTAAAATTCTTCCTGATGTTTCTACTCTCACTTCTGCAATCTTAATATTGCACCACATTGGCCTTATATAGGAAGAAAAGCTGTCACAACCTAGTAGACATTGGAGAGATATGGGATAACTGCAGAACAATTCTTATGAGCGATCCTCTTTGCCTTGTTTTCATTCTCCATCCCTCCATTAGCAAACATCACTTTTTATCAGGTTTGATGCTAGTGATGTTATATGGTGATGTTTAACCAGGAATATCAGTTTTGGAGAGATGGAAGCAGCATTGGACATTCTGCTGAAAATGCTGTCATAACTTGGTTGCAAAACCCTAAATGATTATTAATTGACAGAAAAGAATTGAAATTTTCTATACATTTTTGCTTCCATCTAATAGTCATCTAGAGTCATGTAGCCCAGAGGTTGTAATGCTATTGAAAGGTTAATAGCATTAGAAATATAATCCATGCCATGAATCTAAATGAATGTGAATGTAAAAAGAAGAGGATGATCTTGTAAATATTTCCAAGCATCTTTCTAAGAACTAGGAGGTCTTTTTTATTTTGGAGCTAGGTAATGGGATAATTTAGCGGCCCCTCTGATTTGTCTACATTGGAGGAACCTAGTCGAAAAGTCCTGCTTTTTAAAGCCTTCTTAGGGTGAAAGAAATCTCATGTTGAGATCTTATCTCTATTCTAGGCCGAAGTAAATCATGGGAGATGCAGGAGCTGAGATTCCAACTGTGCCAGTCTTCACTTACTTCAGAAGTTCTTTGAGGCAAATTTCAAGTCTCTTTAACAGGCTGAAAGAGCCACCCAGGTTTTTTTGAATCAGATTAAGAGAAAGAAATTGTATACAAATGCCTGTTCTCTGAATGAATCTGAGCCCTTGACTTCAGGGCGACCCTGGGTTTGGAAAACCACCTGCTTGTTGAGTTTATGTTTACTTAGCTGACCTGGTCACAATGCATTGGTGCTCAGCTAGTGATACTGTGCAGGACTCTCTTCTGCAAACTGCTGAAGACTCTCTACCCCTGGGACCATTACGTGGAATGAAGTATTCCAATTCCCCTTCCTGTCTCTTTCACTCTCCTAATATGTTTTCTGTATATGTATTCCATTCTTGTATGTTAAAATTAAATTCATGGAGGATTACCATGATTTGTTAAAGATGTTAAAATTAATTGTTTAAAAGTAAATAGTGGAAAATATTTGCTTTAATTTATTTTGGTATGTATACATATACTCAGAGCTCTGGTAATTAAACTTTTTTTCTGTTAACCTGTGGAACTTTATCAAGAAACTGGTCTTACTATGTTACTGAAATAATTGGGAAATGGTACATTTGTATAACAAGAACCAAGTAGATTGTGTAGACTGATTCATTCTCTTATAGAATGGCCACTGAAAGATGGGATGGGTGGAGGCATTGAATTAATTGTTCTTGCTACATGCTTTACATTTTTATGGTTTAATATCAGGAAGTTGCCCTGTAATGGTTACACATCTTATGCATTACTTTCTGTAATAGTTGTTTCCATAGAGCTTTTCATTGCTGAATGTTAGAATCTGTGAATTGACGCAATAGTATGTGCGGGGATGTATACCACATGGTAACAAAGGGAGAAATGCAAATTCATTGAGATTTTGCTAGATAAAATATTTACGTGTTAGGAACTAAACTATAACTGGATTCTACAGACCACATGCATGAGGATTTATAATTGATATATGTTTATTTTAAGAATAAACTCAAGCCTACAGATTTTTGTCAGCAGGAAGTAAATGAGAAAGTGCACAGCTATTTTTATTTTATTGGATTTTTCCAAGATTTTATGTAGAACAGGGAACTCACTATTTCCATGCATAAAATCTGATTTAAATACTAATACTTTATTAATGTAAATGTAAAATTATTAATGTAAATGATAACTTGCTACGTATATATACATAGCATATACATATACATACAGAGAGAAAGACTTTAAAAAGTTCTTGTCTGGTGGTTTGACATAATGAAATCATGACAAAAGAATGAGCAATCCATTGTCTATATTTAAAAAGTAATTAATCCAAGATAGAGAATTCTGCTATTGCGTTTTCTATCATAACCTTTTTTCTTATGGCAAAAAGACTCTTAGGGAAACAGCCTCATACAGAAAAAGGAAAATATAGATGTTTTCATTTGTTAAGATTTTTTTTTCTTTTGTAAATTGACCCAGAAGTATGATAATGAAATTGCTAAATGTGTGAAATTAATAAAGGAAGGCAGCTGGATTTTCAGAGAAAGCTCTTTTTAATGATATTTAGTGAATCTTCTAAAGCAGGGGTTTCAAACTCGCAATGTCATGCGATGTGTCACGATGTATCATGACTTTTTTGCCATTCCCGGCAATGGGGTGGGCGTGGTTTTGTTATCATGCATCCGGCCCACGGGCCAGCAGTTTGACACCCCTGTTCTAAAACTTTGTGCTGTTGATTTAATCTGCTAGGTCTCTAAGTGATGTAGGTTTTCCTTATCTTTATTGAAGAAAATAGTACTATTTAGTAATGTCGAAATTATTCAGAAGACTTTGGGATGCTTGAGAGCAGCATCTCTTCAAAACGACAATCCTTATTTCCCCTGAAAAACGGGTCCTCAGCAATGGTAATTATGCATCAGTTAGTATATGAAAACTGCTGCTGCCTCATTTTAACATAAAGTATTCACTTGAAACAAAGTTAGATTGACATAACTTTAAAAATTGTGTTTAAGTATTCTGTATTAATCAAAACTGCTTTTTATTTTTTGCAAAGGCAAACTGGATTTATTTATTTATTTATTCTAGGAAGAAACTTCCTCAAAAAATCAGTCAGGTTGCCTTTTCAAAAAATAGAAAAGCACCAAGAATCTTCATAGATACTTTGTATTAAGTATTATTGAATTTACATGTTTTCATCAAAACATGGGGTTCAAAGATTCTTAGGAGAATAAAACAAAAAAATAAACTTGACACTTGCAAAGCATTTTACCTGCAGACAGAAGTCCCAAGTTTGTTTAGTAAGCTAGTAAGTGCAATAATTCTTTAGCATGACCAGATACTTCACATTTTAAGAATGGAAAGAAATTTCAGACATAGTATTATCATCATCACCAGAGGATTGTAACATCAAGTAATAATTGGCACTGATGAATATATAAAAATTAGAAATTGTAGATTGTTAGACATCATTCATTTCATCATAGGTAGCCTTCTTTAAAAACAATGCTGAAATGAAATAAACATGACTAAACCCTCTTCAATTAATTCTTTGCACGTAGATAAGAATTGGCATACTGAAGAATAAGCTAAGCTGTCTCTGAAGTACGATTTCTCAACATCCAGGGAACTGTTTTTGTATAGAGGCTCATTTAATCATGTTGGCTTCCCACTGCAGCTTTAAGTGGTGTGGACTACTGTAGACACAGCATTGCCTGTTGAACTGCTGTTTGTGAAAACTAGGCTGTGGAATTTTTCCTGAGTAGAGAATGAAGGCATTGTGCAATAACAAACTAATGCAGCATTATTCACTTGGAACATCACAAGTAATATCTCAAAATATCTAGGAAGCAATGAACAAATAATTCTAATGTTTAGAATTTGAGTCCAAAGCAGTGACAGTCCAAAGCTGTGCCTTAATTAATAAAGGGGTTATTTTTCAGTTGTATATGAAAGCTGAACACTACATGATAAATTTTGTTGGCTATAATCTAAATAATAGGTTTGAGGACTAAGTTGCCTAAATTAATTGACAACGCAAAGGTCCCAGGACCTTTCTCAGCCAGAAAGGATGTATTTGATTTCTTTTATGAATTTTAAAATTCTGAAATAGTGAAAAACATTGAAAAATACATAAAATTCATAAATAAAACCAAGCATACATGTCCCAGGATACTGTTGCAGGATTCAGTCTGGGTCAGTCACTTTTGGATTCATGATTTTCTCTTCCAGAATAAAATTCATAAACATTTGAAGTTGCTTCGAAGCAACTGAGTTCTATATGACCTCTAAAATATGTTGCTGAGAAATTGGTATTCTAGTTTTGGTCTTCCTCGTATCAATATAACATTCCTATTGATATCAAACTGGAGAAGAGCCTAATGCTGGGAAAGATTGAGGGCAATAGAAGAAGGGGACGACAGAGAATGAGGTGGCTGGATGGAGTCACTGAAGCAGTAGGCGTGAGCCTAGATCACAGGTCTGCAACCCACGGTTCTGGAGCCGCATGTGGCTCTTTCAGCCATCTCCTGCGGCTCCCAGTCCTCTGCCATGTGCAGTCCCCCCCCCAAAAAAAGTGGGACTAAAAAAGTTCAACCAATCAATTCAAATATGCAGGGTAGGTGCATATCTCGCCTTGGCTCCACTCTTCAGTCAAACCCTGTTCTGCACATGCGCCCATGTTCACACATGCACACACATTTTTTTGCGGCTCCCAGTTTTTCCTTTTGTGAGGGAACTGGTTCTGAGTGGCTCTTTCACTGTTTCAGGTTGCTGACCCCTGGCCTAGATGGACTCCAGAAGATGGTAGAGGACAGGAAGGCCTGGAGGAACATTGTCCATAGGGTCGCGATGGGTCGGACACGACTTCGCAACTAACAACAACAAATTGATATCAAATATTCTTATGTCCTGTCTCATTCAGATAAAGTTCTCACAAAGAGTTTGCTGTGCCTGACATGATTTTTTCCCCCTTTTTTGCCCTCTCACGGTATAGCGCTCTCTTCCTCAGCTGCTTTTTTCCCCACCAGCACAGCACCTCTGTTAAAAGGGTTAACCTCAAGTTAACATGCTCAGCTCTGTGCCTTAATTAGTCCATTAGAATCCTCAGCTGCTGCCTGAAACTGGCCAGAACTTAACAGTTTCACATTAAAGCTTTAGCTGTCAGGCTCACAAAATTTGGTCAGAAATGTGCAGATTGGTTGGAAAAATATTTTTCAAAATTACCATTGTATTTGTGAACGGTTGCTAAAAGAGGTCGCCACTAAATGATATGTGGCTGTACTCCTTAATAAACATATCTGCATATTTTTGTGGAGCAAAACATTGCAAAATTCTGAAAAGAGTATATTTTAGAATACAGTTAGAACATTGATTCAGGAGCTGGAAAAGAGGTTATTTTGTTACACTGTTTACAAAATTAGGTATATTTTGATGAATTGTAACTTATTTTGTTCTGTCCGTTGCTGACTTTTATATTGTGGTCAGTGACTATAATATGCAGTATTTATGTTCAGGACACATTTGTAAATCATTTCAGTGAACTTTTTATACAATAGACCAAGTCTAAATTTCAGATTTTCTCCCCAACAAGGTATATTACATACATTTTATGCAAGTAATAAAATCCCATTTTTCAGACATTCAGCTACAACAAATGATCTCTTCCCAAATAGTCTGTTAGGTTGAATATTTGTTGTACAGCTTTCATTATTCAATATTATAGAGATGCCTTATCATGATGTCTTATCCATTCAGCAACTGTGATTAAGGAAGTCATATAAAATATAGCCTGTGAAAATAGAAACAATTGCCCTTAGCTGTTCACTCATGTCCCTACCTGTAGATTCAAATCTATTCAAAATTGAATTTTCACTTTACTACTATTCCTTCTCCCCACCCCTCATACGAAGGTATGATTACAAATGGACATTCTGACAATATTAGTATTTTCATGTGCTTTGTTAGCATTTTTAAATGTTCTTTAAAAGACTATGGGTCATCCAAATCATCACTGTTTAAATTACAGAACTATTATCAGGGCCGTTGGGAAACAATTCTTATGAGATTTCTTCAGTAAATCTAAAAATAAGTGTTACCAGTTTGTAACAGTGGTAATATTACAGTTTTTCTTTCTTTTTGTGCACAGACGTAGCAACTGTTTCTTTACTATTGTTTTGTACTACTTATAATAAATACAAAATAATATTTTATATGACCATATTAACTATAAACAGAAAGTTAAAGAAAAGAATTCTGGGAACTAGTCTGTTGAATAACGGACATAAAATGCATGTTGATATTCAAAACTATTTTACAAATTTATTTTTCAGGTTTTTATATGTCCAAATTATCCCACTCCCAATCATTTATTTATTATTTATTTATTAATGGGATTTATATCCCGCCCTATCTCCCGAGGGACTCAGGGCGGCTAACAACATCAAAACTTAAAGGTCTCTGTACAGTAAATTAAAAAATAAAATTTGAAATAAATTAAAATAAATTAAAGAATAAAGTTAGAATTGTAAATATAATTAAAATCCCTGTCAGTCTAGGTCAGCCAGGTGGAAAAGGAGTGTTTTGAGGCCGCGGCGAAAGGACTGGAGATCTTGGGCCATCCAAAGCTCAGGGGGGAGCTGGTTCCACAGGGCTGGCGCTCCCACAGAGAAGGCTCTTCCTTCAGATTTGGAATTCTTTACAGTATAATTCTTCACAATCCTCTTAAGAGTTCATTAATAAAATTGTTCATTGAGTATAACTAAATCCTGGGTTTAATATTGTATAGGGTTCATTGACAAAATCTTTGAACTATCCAAATTGAAGAGCAGCTGAAATCCTAATCTGAATAACAATGGAGAGTGGGACAGAAACAGAATGTGATATATTTCTCCCCAGACTGTCTGTAAGAGGATGTTTTCTACATTTTATCTGACCATTATTTTCATCCATATAATTAGGGTATTGGCCATTAGTGGCTTCAAAGATGGAGTATAAATTGAAATGATAAAGACATAGTCCATGATTGATAGCTCTGGCTTCTAATTGTAATGAATGTTTTTTCCAGCATTTTTCAGTCGGTGCCTTGGGACAAGGAAGCTGAAGTAATATATCAGAGGATGTTCTAATTCAGAGTTGATAGTATTTGTGGCACTAAAATGAGCATGCCCTTCTGCTTTGTATGTCCCACATCCATCGTATATTCTGTAATACCACACTTTCCAATAAAGTAGTGCAAATTGGGCAACACAAAAACCATCACCAGAAAGAAATTTCCACTCATAACTCATTTGCAACTTTACTGTTTGTTCTTTTTAAATTGCCAGTTTCTTGCCTGGAGGAATCATTGATATTTTGGGGAACTGCAGAATTGAGAGAAAGAGAGATAAGAGTCAACCAAGGTTGACAGCTAAGATATACTAGAATATTAGAGAAAGAATTACCCACTTTAGTATGTGGATCCAAAGACAGTAAGATACTTACTACTGAATTTATAAAGCCCCGGATACAGAGGGGTTCACCCACAGCTTCTCAATCTTACTGGGGTTCAGCTGAAATCTGTTGTTCCCCATCCATATGGGATATAAGGAATGTAAAGTTTAAAAATCACTATTAAAAAGTAAAAGTTTCTGCTGTCCATTCATGTTTGACTCTAGGGAGTGATATTCTTTTCTGTTTCCTAGCCAAGGGAGCCAGCATTGTCTGAAGACACCATGTAGTCATGTAGCTGGCATGACTATACGCCAAAGGTGCATGGAACACTGTTACCTTCCCACTAAAGTGGTACCTATTTATCTATTTGCATTTGTATGCTTTCGAACTGTTAGGTTGGCAGGAGATCCAGGTGAAATTCAGTATATCCGAGGCAAATGGCACAGTCATGTGGGGCTTGAAAGTCTGTCTGCAAGAACGATCCAGGATTGGCCTCCAAGATTCATCATGTTTATCATTATTCTGATTTCCAAGATCATTTTTCCCCGTGTCAATTCCTCAAGATAGGCAGAAAGCAGACTCGACAAGAAATACGGGAATTCTGCTTTCTTGTTACAGTCTACAGTAACAGAATCTCAAAATCTTGGCAACAATATTTTTTTTTCTTTCTGTCCATCTTGTAGCAAAGAGTCAGTGTGGGTCACGTTAATTTTTATTTCTGATATCTTCTTCCCTTCCTGATTCTTGTTTTGCTAACTGTAATTGTATTCTTTCACCAAAGTTAGTGGTTCTCTGCATCCTGAGAGTTTGACCTTGTCTTTTAAAATTCCTCCACTATACAAAGACCTGTCCAAGTCTATCTGGTTGTGGTGGTGCTCCTTGGAGTTCAGATGCTCTAGGTCAGAGATTAAAATTCCCAAGAGGGTCTGAAGATGTTGCAGAGACTAGTGCTGGTTCAGCTGCTACTTTGCTTTTATTGAGTTTCAACAGGCAATTCTATAACAACATCCCAATTTGCTCTCATCTCATTTTTAAGGGAAGTCATACATGAAACTCTATAATACATAAATTACACTGGGGAAGAGAAAAAGAAAAGACTATTAATCTACCTATTAAAAATTTGGTAGAATTATTAATCTACCAATCAGAAAAGAATATTCTGTTTGCTTTAGCAAACTAGGTTAATCTCATAAATCTCTTAGGGAAAGTGACTGACATTTCTATAAGAGTTGCCTAGGGGGAAAAACCAAACATCTTTAAAAGGACAACATTTGTAGCACATCCCCCCTTCAAACTTTTAACTTAAATCCTTGATCCTCTTAGCATGGCAAGAATGCCCATAAATTTCAGAAAATACTGCCACTTTTTTTTAATTAAAGGTCACAATGTAAAGGCCACTGATTCAAAAGGATTTTATACTTTATTGACATTTCACAGACTTCTGCATAAGGAATGGAATAACACTGGACATTCCATCCAATTTTGTCAGACAGAAACGGTGAGTACGCAGGTTGATTTGCAATGAAAGCAAGCAAGAGGCCCAAACCTCTGTATTTTAAATCCAAATTTGGATTAGGCTGTTGAGCACTTTCCAAACTAAATTGGATTATTTTCTGAATTACCAGGTAACATTCAGAGAAATTTATTGATCCATACATTTCACTGTTAACTAGATAAACCGAAAAATTTTTCTAAATAGACTATTCAACATATGTATTTCAGTAATTCTTTTTATTTCCCAAAGTATAAACAATGTGCCTCTGAAAAGAAGTACGTGTATTTTTATATTGCTTTCCTCAAAAGGTACTCAAAAGAACAGTGTTGGTCTATAGAGGCAAAACAACAACAACCACCAAGAATATGGTAGCCCTTTTTCTGACATTTATTTTCTGTATGTGCCTCTTAACTGATTACTCAGAAAAGTTGCTACAAGAGTTATTTTGGTAATTAATTTGATAGTTAGAGAATATAACAAATAAGAGATACTGTAATAGTTGTTAAAGATGGCTAAGTACTTTGACATATATGAGGAATACCCCAAACTATATTGGATATGATACATTTAAATTTCCTTTTTGGGAAACAGCATTGTTTTATTTATTTCATGTATTTTATATGCTACCCATCTCACTATTGGAATGACTCTGGGCACCTTAAAATACAATAAAAGCAATAATATAAAAACATTAAAAATGTTAAAAAAATAACATGGCTGTTTAAAAAGAGCACAAAATCATGGTAACATTTTTTTAAAAAAGATAAACTTTAGGGGAATGTGCCATAATTAACAAGATTTTAGCTGGCTGTTGGGAGAAGGGGAAGAAGTCTAAACCTGACAGTACCAGTTAGTGAATTACCAGAAATTCTATTCATTGTTTTGTGTGCTGTTTTGGCTAATTGAAGAATTCTTATGACCTTTCAGTAGGCATTAGAGGTTTAAATTACTTCTCTACAATTAATCAGCTATTCTGCACTTTTGACTTAGAAAATTCTGTGGGTGGTTTTTTGGTTTGTTTGTTTTTTTGGTAAATCTAAACGTTCTGGTTCCAACAAATCTTGTGCTTTCATACCATTATACATACATCCAAATATACTTGTAAGTAAGTATACAGTAAGTATACAGATACAGTACGTTTCTCATGAGAACAATGAGAATTTTTCTCTATTTTACTTTAAAGCAAAATAAAAACAAATGGATGATATAGTTATGAACTCATCGCCAGAATCTAAAATACTGTTTTCTGACATTCTTCAAGATTTGATCTTTTTTTAAAAAAAAAAAAATATCTCAACACTCACAGAGTGCTACTGTGTTAAAAGTATGCTGTCATTTAGTGAAATTAAATATTGTACGGTAAGTAGTAATTGAAAAATTAAGCAAATCCTCAATGTTTTCTACATACGGTATTCTCAAAATGTTAATGAATTAATAAAAGATATATCAGTTTTAGTATTAGTATAGTTTTAGTATAATGCTTTTCTGTGCTCAATTCATATAAACATCATATTAATAATAATTATAGTGGGTGAGAAATTATTTTACTTTGAGAATCTAATAAAAGGGTTCCTTTTGAAACATTTTTACATAGTTTGTGTTGTTTCTTTTAACCACAATGTCTGATAAATGAGTGTAAAAATCTATAGTCATTAGTTGTTTTCCAAAGCAAAGTACTTATTCCTCCAGTTGCAAATAATTTTTAATAGTCCAGCTGGTGAGAATATTTTGTGAGAGCAATGATTTATAGTTAATTAACTCAATTAGCATTTGATGCAGTCACCTTTTCCAGATCATGGACTGTAACTATTTCAGGATTATCTGGTTGTTTTTTACACAGCAAAAATGTTTTATTGAAAAAGGGAAACAAAAATAGATCAGAAATGATTTCAAGTGTGGCTAGAAATGCAGTCTTTTTAAAGAAGTGATCTTGTTTTATTTAATTTAGTAATTAAAATAACATAATGTTATCTATATTTCTCCAAAAGATTTATAGTAGCCTATGCTGTCCTTCCTTTAGTTTAAAACAGGGGTCACTAACCCCCGGTCCACGGACCGGTAAAGGTCCAGTTACAATATTGTAACTCAGCCATGCCCAAATTAGTTCTTCCAGTATCTTGAAGAATCATTTTTTGTTATCCTTGGCCAGTATTGGTAGTTCTGATTGAATACATCTGGGGAAAAGAAAAATGTGAGAATTTACATTATGCATTATGGTACTGTAAGATATATATCCTTTCTCAGTTGTACTTCAGATTGCTTTACAAATTCAATTCCTTGAGAAATCACATCTGTCCTAAACCACTTTCTTACTTTATACAGTTTTCAAGAATAAATTGTGCTCCAAGCACACAGTGAGAAAATGAAAGTGAAGCTTTTGAGATTCAAACTCTTTTCCCTCATGTGAAAACCCTTATATAATTATTCTGTGCCAACTTGTAACCTGTTTCAGAGTTCATATTCAACTGTTTAATTCCTTTCAGTATCTGAAATACATAATGGCATATGTATAAAATACTTAGATTCCTTTTCACGCTCTGAATATATTGCTTCTCTTTTTCACTTTTTTCAGAAATTTTATGCAGGTAAAACAAATCCCTTTCGGGCATTGTTAATGCATTTGAACTTTAGCACTCATTTGCTATATATATCTTTGTGACATTTTTAAAGAAACTACATGGAAAATTATCCTATTTGGTCCAAAAAAGGATTTAACTATTTAAATCTTTTTTCCAGTGAATTCATCCTTCTCAGTGAATTGTTCTTTTTTTTTCATAAAATGGAAATGAGTAAAACAGGCTGGGAGGCAATGAAGTCTAAAAAGTTGTAGATTCTAATATCTTAGCTCTCCCCCTAGCTAGGATATTTATAAAAACATTTAACATATCTTTAATTAAATATTTCCCCTTCATGGATTACTGCCTTGTCGTGGCGAAGGGGCTTGCATAATTCAATGAAGCTATGAGCTATGCCGTACAGGGCCACCCAAGATGGAAAGGTCATAGCAGAGAGTTCAGACAAAACGTGATCCATTGGAGAAGGAAATGGCAACCCACTCCAGTATCTTTGCCATGAAAACCCTATGGAGAATACCAAAAGGCAAAACGATATGATGCTGGAAGATGAGCCCCTCAGGTTGGAAGGCATCCAATATGCTACTGGGAAAGAGCAGAGGGCTAGTACTAGTACCGCCAGAAAGAATGAAGCGACTGGGCCAAAGCCGAAAGGACACTCAGCTCTGGATGTGTCTGGTGGTGAAAGGAAAGTCCAATGCTGTAAAGATTTTTTCTCCATAGGAACCTGGAATATAAGATCCATGAATCAAGGAAAGCTGGACGTGGTCAAACCAGATGACAAGACTGAACATCGACATCTTAGGTATCAGTGAACTAAAATGGACAGGAATGCGTGAATCAGATGACCATCAGGTACGCTACTGCTGGCAAGAAGCCCTCAGAAGAAATGTAGGGATTCATAGTGAATAAAAGAGTAGGAAAAGCAATACTGGGATACAATCCTCAAAACGACAGAATGGTCTCAGTTCGAATCCAAGGCAAACCATTCAATATCACAGTAGTCCAAGTCTATGCCCCAACCACCAGTGCTGAAGAGGATGAAATTGACCGGCTCTATGAAGCCCTACAGCACCTTATAGAACTAACACCAAAAAATGATGTCCTTATCATCATGGGGGATTGGAATGCTAAAGTAGGAAGCCAAAAGATAACCGGAATAACAGGCAAGTTTGGCCTTGGAGTACAAAATGAAGCAGGGCACAGGCTGATAGAATTTTGTCAAGAGAATACAATGGTGATAGCAAACACTCTTTTCCAACAACCCAAGAGACGGCTCTACATATGGACATCACCAGACGGTCAACACAGAAATCAGATTGACTATGCAGCCAAAGATGGAGAAGCTCTATACAGTCAGTAAAAACAAGACCAGGAGCTGACTGTGGCTCAGACCATGAGCTTCTCGTTGCAAAGTTTAGGCTTAAACTGAAGAAAGTAGGGAAAAGCACTAGGCCACTCAGGTATGAATTAAATCATATCCCTGTTGAATATACAGTAGAGGTGACAGATTTAAGGAATTAGATCTGATAGACAGAGTGCCTGAAGAACTATGGACAGAGGTTCACAACATTGTACAAAAAGTAGCAACTAAAACCATCCCAAAGAAAAAGAAATGCAAGAAAGCAAAATGGCTGTCTGAGGAAGCTTTGCAAATAGCTGAGGAAAGGAGGGAAGCGAAGGGTAAGGGAGAAAAAGAAAGATACACCCAATTGAATGCAGAATTCCAGAGAATAGCTAGAAGAGATAAGAATGCCTTCTTAAATGAGCAGTGCAAACAAGTAGAAGAAAACAATAGAATAGGGAGGACCAGAAAATTGGAGAGATGAAGGGAACGTTTAATGCAAAAATGGGCATGATAAAGGACCAAAATGTCAGGGACCTAATAGATGCAGAAGAGATTAAGAAGAGGTGGCAAAATTACACAGAAGAATTATACAAGAATGAGCTTAACGTCCCTGATAATCACAATGAGGTGGTCACTGACGTCGAGCCAGACATCCTAGAATGTGAAGTGAAGTGGGCGTTAGAAAAGCTGAGCAACAACAAAGCTAGTGGAGGTGACAGTATTCCAGCTGAGCTATTCAAAATCTTAAAAGACGATGCAGTAAAAGTGCTAAACTCAATTTGCTCGCAAATTTGGAAAACTCAACAGTGGCCACAGGATTGGAAAAGATCAGTTTATATTCCAATTCCAAAGAAAGGCTGTGCCAAAGAATGTTCAAACTATTGCACCATTGTACTCATTTCTCATGCTAGTAAAGTTATGCTTAAAATCGTACAAGCTAGACTCCAGCAGTATGTGGATCGAGAACTACCAGAAGTACAGGCAGGATTTCGAAGAGGCAGAGGAACTAGAGATCAAATTGCCAACATACGCTGGATCATGGAGAAAGCTAGAGAGTTCCAGAAAAACATCTACTTCTGCTTTATTGACTACGTTAAAGCCTTTGATTGTGTGGATCATAACAAACTGTGGCAAGTTCTTAAAGAGATGGGCATACCAGACCATCTTATTTGTCTCTTGAGAAACCTATATGTGGGCCAAGAAGCAACAGTGAGAACTGGACACGGAACCACTGATTGGTTCAAAATTGGGAAAGGAGTCCGGCAAGGCTGTATGCAGTCGCCCTGCCTATTTAACTTATATGCAGAGCACATCATGAGAAAGGCAGGGCTAGATGAATCAAAAGTTGGAATTAAGATTGCCGGAAGAAATATCAACAACCTAAGATATGCAGATGATACCACTCTAATGGCAGAAAGTGAAGAAGAACTAAAGAGCCTCTTGTTGCTGGTGAAGGAGTGTGCAAAACATGGGTTGAAACTTAACATTAAGAAAACCAAGATCATGGCATCTGGCCCTCTCAATTCCTGACAAATAGATGGGGAAGAAATGGAGGTAGTGACAGATTTTATTTTCCTGGGCTCCAAGATCACTGCAGATGGAGACTGTAGCCAAGAAATTAAAAGACGCTTGCTCCTGGGGAGGAAAGCCATGGCAAATCTAGACAGCACACTAAATAGCACAAACATCACCCTGTCAACAAAAGTGCATATAGTCAAGGCTATGGTCTTCCCAGTTGCAATGTATGGCAGTGAAAGTTGGACCATAAAAAAGGCTGGGCACCAAAGAATTGAGGCCTTTGAACTATGGACTGCAAGGCGATCAAACCGGTCAGTCCTGGAGGAGATCAACCCTGACTGCTCTTTAGAAGGCCAGATCCTGAAGTTGAAACTCAAATACTTTGGCCCCCTAATGAGAAGGAAGGACTCACTGGAGAAGAGCCTTATGCTGGGAAAGATTGAGGGCACAAGAAAAAGGGACGTCAGAGAATGAGGTGGCTGGATGGAGCCACTGAAGCAGTAAGCGTGAGCTTAAATGGACTCCAGAAGATGGTAGAGGACAGGAATGCCTGGAGGAACGTTGTCTATGAGGTCGCAATGTGTCGGACACGACTTCACAGCTAACAACAACAATTTAATATTCACTATGTCTTAACTGTGATCATTTTACCAAATCACCTACTGAGTTCATGCCTGAAATAAAGGTATCAAGAGTGTCAGGAGGGATGTTAATCTACTTCTCAAACACCATCACCTTCAGGCAGATGGGATGGGAAGTAGATGTGTGTGTGATTACAGGAAAGGGAAGGGCAGAGCTTTATTTGTTTAAAAAAGTTAAAATAATTCCTTCTAACACTATTTAGAAGGAAATGTCTCATGGCTTCTCTCATTTGAGCAGGGAGCATTGCAGTATCATTACCAGAGGCTTTTCCACAGGTGTCCTGGGGGGCTTCTAAGACCTGCAGGCAGTCCTATTGTGGCTGTTAAGGATGACATACTAATCCTCAAATAAACCACTGGTTTTGATTACTGAGGCACATGGGGGAGGGAAGGAGAGATTGGTGACTTGTGCTTTTTAATCCTTTCTTGTGGCTTAGCATATTATTGGGGATAATTCAGTGATCCAACATTAAGTGTCAGGAAGGCTAATTTTAATTATCTGAATCAAGAATTATGGGATGATTTTTAATCTCTTTATTTTCAGCAAGTGCAATACAGATCAAAACAAGTGTTTTCATTACTACTGTTTTTCAGTGGTTTATGAAATAAGCATTTTAAAATGTAGCTTCAGATTAGCTATTGAGTGGTTTTAATAAAGCAATTTTCACTGAAAGAAAATGATTTTCTTTTTATTGCATTGTGTTACTATAATGGCAACCACAACCAACTGATCCATTCATATTGCTATGAAGCCTCTGAGTCCTTTGCTATGTCCCATCTCACTACATTAGAAATTTTTTCATCTGCATGTTGAGAGGCACAACTGAAAGAGAACATTTTCACATGTACAATAATGTATATGTAGATAATTTGATTGCATGTGTGTACATTTAGGGATGGGTGCATAGAAGTCCAATTTAGATGTTCATTTAGTGCAGTGGTGAATTCACAAAATAATCATACCTGTTTATTTAAACATGGCTTGCTGAATAAAGCACAATTGATTCACACCATTTAAAATAATATAGATGGGGTTAAAATGATTGGCAATGAGGACTAGCAGCTTAAGTATCTTTCCAAATACTAAAATGTATTCATGACAATATTTTGCCAATGTGCTGCTAGCTCGATGCAATGAGCTAAACTCCTATGAGCTGCCTCCTGCTGACTACTAATATCATTCGGAGAAGCCCATCAATATTAAATTACTTAGTTTTCCCTTTTCTTTCTTTAGGAGTTATGTCTCTTCTGCAGTACCTGACATCACAATATCTACAATGTGGTTGTAGCACTAATAATTATTGCACTCTCAGTTGGGTCTCCTTTTGCAGAGCTAATCTCATGGGATGATGATAAGGTTCTGGAAAAGTACTTTTGTGAGCCTGAAAAATCCAGACAATAAAATCAGTAGGCTCATTGGAAAGATTTTTGTGTGTTGCACTACACAGGGCTGCTAAACGTTTTCTGAACCTTACCTTACTGTTATTCTTTTTGAGAAATACCATGTTGTACATGGTCTAAATGATCCTGTTTTTTTAAGTTCTTATTTAACTTGGTGGTTCTTTCTAAATCATACTGTGAAACCCTACAGAAATAAACTATGGGATTAAAGGTAAAGGTAAAGGTTCCCCCGCACATGTGTGCTAGTCGTTTCCGACTCTAGGGGCCGGTGCTCATCTCTGTTTCAAGAGCCAGCGCTTGTCCGAGGACGTCTCCGTGGCAATGTGGCCGGCATGACTAGACGCCAAAGGCACACGGAACGCTGTTACCTTCCCACTGTAGTGGTCCCTATTTTTCTACTTGCATTTTTACGTGCTTTCGAACTGCTAAGGATTACAGATATGCAATTACTATGGGATTACAGATATGCAATTACTATGGGATTACAGATACGCAATTCTTTTCTGCATAATTTTAATTCCCCACTGTAATTATATTTAAACACATGGATGTTTAGATTATCATGATCAAACAAGAGAATTGGCTGTTGTGACCATTTCCTGCAATTCATTGCATTATTTCATCTGTTGCAAAACATGCCTTCTGGATTTTGTAATTTTGCCCCTTTTTTCCCTAGCATTTTCTCATAAGTGCAGGGTCTGCTTTTTCAGATCAACTGCGTGATGATCCATTGGTTGCTACAAGAATTGACCAACCAGCTTGTCACATGAGCTGAGAGAAAGTGACTAGCCATAGTCACCCTGCTGGCTTTCATGCCTAATGCTGGACTAGAATTCACAGTCTCCAGGTTTGTAGCCTGGTCTCTTAACTACTAGACCAAAGTGCCTCTTGTTGCTTTGACTTAGTAACAATTCTCAATACTAGTTTTTTTTTTACCATTTCCCCCATTTCAAACCATTTTATGGTATTATATGAACAAAACAATTAATACAGAAATGTTGTGAGAAGAGTAAGTATTAGCAATGAGCAAATTTGCTTGGGTTAATAATGTTGAATTTACAATTTTTAAAAAGAAAACTAGGTTTTTGAGCATTTTCTCAGTTCATTCTATAATAACAATTATGCAGTTTATACTTTACCATTCACACATTGCTTTACCCATTTTCTCAGATAAACATGATACCATTTCACAAAAACAAGTGGAGCCGAATAAATACAGTCTTAATATATCAAATTTATGGGCTTTATGAAACAAAATGGCATTAAGCGAATAGGATGTGATTTTGTGAATAGCAAAACAAGCATATATACAAAATAGTATAGATCAGCCTCCTTACAGTTAAAAACTCCTAGAATTAATTAAACTAGGCATGCAAGGGATTAGCCTTGGTTGCTAAGGAACTCTTTTCATTTAACAAGTTTGCAGTCTTGCTGTTACACAATTGCAATGGGCAAATTCATTTTCTCAGTGAGTTATGTATGGGTTTAGTTAACAGTTCTACTGATGACATTGACTTGGGTAAGAGCCAAACTAACACTTTCTATAAGAAAAGGTGAAGAGGACACATAATAATCTTCCAACATTTGAAGGATTGTCACAGGGAGAGAGAGGTGGATTTATTCTCTATACTAAAGGACAGACATGTCAAACACAAGGCCCGGGGGCCGGATCCGGCCCGCAAAGTGGTTTCATGTGGCCCGCGAAGCCATCCTGGAAACAGTGAGTGCACGGCCCCCGCTGCCTTGGCCCTGGCCCAGAGACTCTCCTTTTGCCAGAGATCCTCAGATCTGTCCCACTCCTGCCCAGGCCCCCATAGGCACCCTTGATGTGAACGATGTAGAGCTGGCCACGCCCACCCAGTAGGCCATACACACTTTAGCCACGCCCACCCAGTAGGCCACACCCACCCTGGCCACACCCACCCAGCCCCCCGAGGGCAACCGCAATGCTGATGTGGCCCTCAATGAAATTGAGTTTGACACCCCTGCTATAGGACAAGACCCAGAGGGAGGGAGATCCAAACTTGAAATAAGGAGGAATTTCCAGGCTATTGAGAGCTATTAAGCAATGGAGCAACCTGCCTCCTGAAGTCATAGGTGCTCCAACATTGGTGGTTTTCAAACAAATGCTAAAGAGCCATTTGCCTGCTCCAGTAAGGTTGGACAAGAAAACTTTCCCTCCTTTAATTTTGTGTGTGAATCACTGTGATATTTGAGTTAAACCAACTGTTGCTCTGAAACATGCATAGGCATCCCACAGACTTGTATAGTTACTTAGGTCCCGGAGATTAACTAGGCTTGGGTGGCATATTTTTTTCTTTTTCTTTTTCTTTTAAAAAAATAGAATCAGTCATTCAGGAAGCAAATCTATTCCACCTAAAAAAAAAACCCTCAAAGATCTGAATCCAAAATCAGCATTTGGTCATTTTTGACAATGAATATTACTGGTAGTCTTTTGGGCTGCATTTTGAGGTGGGAAAATTAAATGTGAAAATAAAGGTGGTTTATTTTTTTCCCTCCCCTTTAACAGCAATAAATAAATGGCCTTGCTCCTTCCAGCATGGATAAACCTCTATGGGTTTTTGGAAGATCAGGAAATACATTACAATTGTCAGCCCTTCAGACATTGTCCACCCTTGTTGTGTGATTAACGTAGAGAATATTGGCTGTATTTAAATCATAAGCAGAAGGCACACACCAATTTTAAGTATGTGTGGAAAGATTCCAAAGCTCACCCGTTTTTGTCACGTCGCAGTGTGGTTTTCAGGCCCAGTTGCCTTTTTCCCAAGCCTATTAATGACTTGTGATGGGTAAAGCTGCACAGAAATGAAAATTTAAAATAATAATGAAATACTTGGTTTGCTAGCCAGCATTCTGTAAAAGTGACATTTTTGATAGGGATAATGGTTACCATATATGGGCTACTAGACAATCACCAGATGATGTGAAGAGTTAGCATTTTCAGTATTTTTTCCCTAGCACATACAATTCCCCTAGGTTTTGCTGGCACTAATCAAACAGGTGTAGGCAATTTTTATCCCCTTTCTTTTATTTCTTTTCTGTCTTTCTCTGACTCCTGTCTAAGAAAATAAGCATTCTAAATAGTATGCCTAAATTGGAATTGGAATTTGAAAATATAGTAATGTCAAGAACGAAACTTTGGCAGCTATGTGCCTCTTCATTTCAACTAGCCATTAGAGTAAGGCGGGGGAGGTGTTGCTTTAGAATGGGTCAGATGAAGAAATGAAACCTCTAGATTTTGCTGAAAACTGTCAGAGTGTGAAACTTTTCCAAGGACACTGCAGCAGGTGTGGAGAGGTAGCAGACAGTTCCCATAACAAAGTGATTTTTTTTACATGGACTACGTGAAAGGGTGGGGGGTTGGCCAGAGAAATTATAGTTTAATTCTATGAACTGGTGTCTGGGAACCTCAGAATTAGTTTTGCTTTGACATTACCATGCCAGCATTACCATTACCATGTATTCAATAAACAGTAAGATTTTCAGAAACAGAATGAACTTGGAGTTTTATTTGGATTCTCGAGCTGGATGTCCTGTATGTCTAGAGCACCCTTTACTTGGAAACTCACAAAATCCACAATGACAGAAAAGTAATATCCTAAAAGCAATTTGTTGTTGTTGCTGTTAGCTGCGAAGTCGTGTCCAACCCATCGTGACCCCATGGACAACATTCCTCCAGGCCTTCCTGTCCTCTACCATTTTCTGGAGTCCTTTTAAGCTCACGTCTACTGCTTCAGTGACTCCATCCAGCCACCACATTCTCTGTCGTCCCTTTCTTCTATTGCGCTCAATCTTTCCCAGCATTAGGGTCTTCTCCAGTGAGTCCTTCCTTCTCATTAGGTGGCCAAAGTATTTGAGTTTCAACTTCAGGATCTGGCCTTCTAAAGAGCAGTCAGGGTTGATCTCCTCTAGGACTGACCGGTTTGATCACCTTGCAGTCCAAGGGACTTGCAGGAGGCTTCTCCAGCACCATAGTTCAAAGGCCTCAATTCTTTGGTGCTCAGCCTTTCTTATGGTCCAACTTTCACTGCCATACATTGCAACTGGGAAGACCATAGCCTTGACTATATGCACTTTTGTTGACAGGGTGATGTCTCTGCTTTTTAGTGTGCTGTCTAGATTTGCCATGGCTTTCCTCCCCAGGAGCAAGCATCTTTTAATTTCTTGGCTGCAATCCCCATCTGCGGTGAACTTGGAGCCCATGAAAATAAAATCTGTCACTACCTCCATTTCTTCCCCATCTATTTGCCAGGAATTGAGAGGGCTGGATGCCATGATCTTGGTTTTCTTAATGTTAAGTTTCAACCCAAGTTTTCCACACTCCTTCTTCACCCGCAACAAGAGGCTCTTTAGTTCTTCTTCACTTTCTGCCATTAGAATGGTATCATCTGCATATCTTAGGTTGTTGATATTTCTCCCGGCAATCTTAATTCCAACTTTGATTCATCTAGCTCTGCATTTCTCATGATGTGCTCTGCATATAAGTTAAATAGGCAGGGCGACAGCATACAGCCTTGCCAGACTCCTTTCCAAATTTTGAACCAATCAGTGGTTCTGTGTCCAGTTCTCACTGTTGCTTCTTGGCCCACATATAGGTTTCTCAAGGGACAAATAAGATGGTCTGGTATGCCCATCACTTTAAGAACTTGCCACAGTTTGTTATGATCCACACAATCAAAGGCTTTAGCATAGTCAATGAAGCAGAAGTAGATGTTTTTCTGGAACTCTCTAGCTTTCTCCATGATCCAGCGTATGTTGGCAATTTGATCTCTAGTTCCTCTGCCTCTTCGAAATCCTGCCTGTACTTCTGGTAGTTCTCGATCCACATACTTCTGGAGTCTAGCTTGTAGGACTTTAAGCATAACTTTACTAGCATGAGAAATGAGTAGAATGGTGCAATACTTTGAACAGTCTTTGGCACAGCCTTTCTTTGGAATTGGAATATAAACTGATCTTTTCCAATCCTGTGGCCACTGTTGAGTTTTCCAAATTTGCTGGCAAATTGAGTGTAGCACTTTTACTGCATCGTCTTTTAAGATTTTGAATAGCTCATCTGGAATACTGTCACCTCCACTAGCTTTGTTGTTGCTCAGTAAAAGCAATTAAAGGTACATTAAGGGAACATTGTGTTTAAAGTGAATCATCTGAGAAATATTTCATCTGCCTTCAGAGCAAATTGGTGATCACCTGGTGGTTGCCCCTGATATTCTTCCAGTACACTATGTAGTTTTTTGTTTTCCTATGTGAATATTCACATAAAATGCATCATAATGGCAGTACTTGGCCTCTGTCTGTTTTTTAAAGGTACTAAAGAGATCTGGCTAAACAGATTAGTTCTGATTTATTCATTTTTTAAAGCTACTTTACAGTTTTACAGTTAAAGGCACAAAATATAGTATTTTGTTGGAATTATATTGGCCGGTGCAGAAAATTCCAGTAGATGTCACCATTTACCATATTTAATAAGTACAGACTGTCAGCTTTGAGGAAAGAAAATCATCAGCAAGAAGAAGAAAGCTCTATAAAACTCTGCTGTTATTTTTACTGACAATCAGGAATCATCAGTGTCAACATCAGCTTGAGTATCTTGCTTATCCCTTGTTTGTTTGCATTTTGCTTTGCTCTTTTTTTTTCCTTTTTCTTCTTTTCACAAATCATTTTAAATATTCTTGAGTGTAGTTCAGATCTCTTCGCTACCCTGCAACACTACACCAACTTTGGCAGGCCATCCAGTTTTCTAGAGAAGAACGGAAGCTTGGAAGTTGGCAGGGTTAACTCTGACTTTTCTACTGATAATTGATCTATTGATCCTGACATGAATTGGAATTTCACCTTAATGCTAGTAGAATATGACACGTTCTTCAGGAGAGGTTATTTTAAAGAACAAACATTTTCCAAATAGTTCTGTAATTAAACCCTGTAAGTATATGCTGTCAAGCTTTGACAACTTCCTGAACTGAAAGTGATTCCCCCCTCCCCACAAGTATAATGCTACAAACCTGTCTTTGGCAAGATTTATTAAGGTGAAAGAGTACAGAAATTCCAGCAAGTGAACTACTTTTCAGTTAAGAACCAATCAATCTCAATGTATGTTAGCAATGAGACTTTCTTAGTCTTTTTTATGATGTCCTTACAATATGCCAAAAGGGAGTCAGTTGTCGTCATTGATGACGGTAAAGTCTGATTGTTTATGGTTCTTGAATATTTATAAGGTTGAGAATCTACAGATGCTTCTCTCTTATAAAGTATTTTCAATAGTTCCCAGGCAATTTTTCTTTCATGACCAGCATTTTCTCTAACCATCCATCCCTCTCAGATTATTTCTGAAGCCCTTCTCCATTCAGATTTCTTTACCTGCATGTTGATGTTGTTTATTGTTTAAAAACCAGATGCTACTTTATTATTATTTATTACAATTTCTTTTTCAACACCTGCTATTTTTCTGGACACTTCTGGATAATGAATATTACTCTACTATATCTTATTAGTCATTCTGCAAGACAGCTTAGACTGAGAGATAAATTATTAACCTGCATGCTGAAAATATTAGTCTTTCAGTTGCGTACATTCCTACAATACAACTACATCTAGGCACAAAAGCAAAGAAAAGGTTTCATGCCAAAATATTTCCACTCTTGTCTTGCTCAAATACTGAATACTAAAAAAAGAAATGACTTCAGAATCTCTCCTCTGTTAAGCTGTAAAATTTTACGTCTTAGAGCTGCCAGTTTAATCCTTAAAGAACCAGAGTTTTTAACTATGCAAAGGTAAAAGGAGTCCCTGCAGATTTTATTCTGCTAATTGTTACTGACTGTAGGGGGCAGTGCTCATCTCCGTTTCCAGGCCATTGAGCCAATGTTGTCTGAAGACATTTCTGCAGTCATCTGGCCAGCATGACATCACAGAGTGCTGTTACCTTGCTTTCAAACTGCTAGGTTGGCAGGAGCTTGAGTGAGGAGGAAGCACACACATCACATGGCACTCAGGTCTCGAACCTGGGCTGCTGCCTTTCCAGTCGACAAGCCCAGTTTCTTAATCACTGAGTCATCATGCCACCATTAACTATGTGCTGTTGTTTAAATCCTTTTGTTGCTAATAATATAGTCCTAAAAAGGTAAAGATAAAGGTTCCCCCGCACATGCGTGCTAGTCGTTTCCAACTCTAGGGGCCGGTGCTCATCTCTGTTTCAAAGCCAAAGAGCCAGCGCTTGTCCGAGGACGTCTCCGTGGTCATGTGGCCGGCATGACTAGACGCCAAAGGCGCACGGAACGCTGTTACCTTCCCACCGTAGTGGTCCCTATTTTTCTACTTGCATTTTTACGTGCTTTCGAACTGCTAGGTTGGCAGAAGCTGGGATGAGTAACAGGCACTCACTCTGTTACGCGGCACTCGGGATTCGACCCACCAAACTGCCGACCATCTGATCGACAAGCTCAGCATCCTAACCCACTGAGCCACTGCGTCCCTTTTTTTTAATATAGTCCTATCAAGGCGCTATTCTGGTATTGGATTGCAGATTTACTTCTTTCCATTGGCATATGTTATTTTCCAAATTTGGTGACATAATTTGATTCTTCTGTTGCTTCCTTCCTGAGATTTTTGTCTTTCTTGGCTTTGGCTTCTTTTCTTGGCAATTTTCACTGTTTATTCATTCATCTGTTTTTTCCATCTTTGGCAGTCTCTCTTCAGATTCATCCTTAATAATTTTAAATTCATTCCACAGTTTCTTTTCTTCTCCTCTATCAATAAGGTTCAAAATTTCAAAGCAATTCCTGATGTTAGTGGATAAATACACAGTATTAATTAATGGAAACTGATTAGCTTTTCTCTTCTTTAGCTTAACCTGGAACTTGCACATAAGCAGTTCATGATGTGTTCCAGAGTCAGTTGACGGATAGATAGATAGATAGATAGATAGATAGATAGATAGATAGATAGATAGATAGATAACAGAGGAGGAATTCAGAAAAACAAAATAATCATCTGTTACTAATGGCCAAATTAACTACCTAACCTACTGTGGGGGGAAATGTGTGGGTTAAGATAAGCAAATCACTTTTCAAGTCACCGTTCTTGGTGAAAATAAAGCTGCCAATTTATCCATCCAATATTTAGAGGCAAAAATATTGATTAAACAGTAAAAGGACAGTAGAAGATAAGAAAAGCTTTGGGAAACAAATCCAAATGAAGATGACAAGGTAAATCAATGCATAGGTAGTAAATTTTATTTTTAAAAGATGTAGCCATTGATATCTCAATATACTATTGTGATTGTGATATTACCTTAACTATTTTACCTGCTCTGATTTTTTTAAGCACACAATATGCTATTTATATCTGATCAAATATTTTGCTGCTGTATCCAATTGTAAGCATATTTTAATGAGCATAGCTATTTCTATCTATAAATATAGATATATTGGATTGCACCCTAATACTTGTATTTACTGCAATACCCTGGGTACTATAATAAAGTAGTTTGTGCTTCAATAGATGGATTCATGTTACTGAAGGAACCCTACTTGGAAATTTTTCCAATACTAGCAGTTGTAGTTGGGAGACCACCCAAGGTCTTAACATAGAGGCTTCTTTCCCACAATCCTTTTCAGGGGGTGCCAGGGATTGAACCTTTCAACTATATAGCATTTGCTGTATTTCTGTACTACGGTGCTATTCATTTTCTACAAATAACATTGAGCCTTGGTGGAGCAGTGGGCTAATGCCTCCTTAAGTAACACCAGCTGCCTGCAATTAGTGCAGGTTCGCATCCCACCAGGCTCAAGGTTGACTCAGCCTTCCATCCTTCCGAGGTAGGTAAAATGAGGACCCAGATTGTTGGGGGCAATTAAGCTGACTTTGTAATAATGCCGCTTGGGTGTGTGTGAAAGCCCTAATAAGCAGGCATATACATAGAATGAAGGCTACTGCTAAGCTTGTAAGCCGCCCTGAGTCTTCGGAGAAGGGCGGGATATAAATGGAATAAAAATAAAAATAAATAAATAAAATAAAAAACATTGGAAAAGTCCTGATGATGATCCTAGTGCTGGGGTAGGATAAATATGGGACAAGTGAGTTTTTCTGGATTCAGGTTATTTCGTGATTTATCAGTCTGTCCTCTATTAACTACTAAATCATTAAATCACTTGAACCCAGACAATATCTACTACTTCTTTGCTTCTAAGGTATACGTTTCAAAGGGAGAAGGCAATCCAGAGTTTAGAAAGGACAACCAATGAGCAGCTCCTTCATTGACATTTGAACTCCATTTCTCCATTTCCTGTGCCAGATTCTATGCTCAAATGGCAATGTAGTGTCAGTTCAGTGATCTTCCTCTTGAGGGGAAAGCAGGAAACACCAGTAAGGCAGTTTCCAAACCTAGGAGGCTGGTAACCTCCTTTTGAAGTGAATGAGAAAATGCACATTACCAGTTAAAGAGCCTCTTAAAACCATTAAAGTCAGAGACTGACATTATCTAACTGCCCAGATGGATCTGAGAAGAAAAGATGAGCTAAAATTGCCTGGCACTCTTATATAAAGTAGCTGCTCTTCTCGGTAATGCAAAAGCTGCAAAGCTTCTGTTTGCAAGAAAGATGCAAGACTGAAATGGAAAAAGCCAGGCAGTTTCTAACTTTTTTGTAAATTAAACATGGTAGCCCTGAGATTGGCAGTAGATGACTTGCAAGCACCATAGGTCTCCCCCAGGAATAATTTTATATAAATTATATAATTTTTATATTATTATGCACATCTGTCCACATAGATCTTTTATATGGTTAAAAATCTTATTTTTTCAGATATGAATTTTTGGGAGAGAATGCCAAGATACTATGCAAGTTCGAATGAGAAAATGTGAGGAAATTGTGTAAAAACTCAAGAGTAAAATTGCTAAAACATTGTGAAATTTCTACCATTTTTTTAAAAAAGGCTCCTGGTTGCTGATCTTATAATAGTGTATCTCAAATACTACCAAATACTACTTACATTTTATGTATATATGTATGCTACCTTCACACAGTCTTCTTAACTTGAAGGAATTAGGAATTACTATATCCATGTAATAATTGAAATTGCTGGATGGGGTGATGGCTTTGAGTTATGCTTCAGCTGTGCCCCATATTCTTGCTTTGAGAAACATGTTTACATCCTCCGGTAATTAATTTCCATTCCTGTGATAAGGAGAGTGTGAGGCTACAGCATGCTTCTGTATTTCCTCTGTACAATTAGAATTGCGAATGCATGAAAAAGACCAATATGTAGAGCTTAATAGAATAGGTTGAAGGTTCAGATGAAGCAAAACACCTATTAAATCTCTTTACAAAATGCACTACCTAAATAAGGAAGACAGATGAATGGTAGGAGTGAAATGAGAACAATATACAAATGGCATGGTGGGTGTTTAATATCAGTTTTGTCCTATAGTATGAGAAAATTACTTGGACAGGGAAAGAGTATTTGGTCGTTGTTGACATTCTTTCAAACACAGTGTCCTCTTAAATTCTGATTTGGCAACCCATAACATTATTCTTATCTGGAAAATTGTGTGAAACATAGTATCTCTATATTAGGTTGGATGCAGCAGTTATGATGAATAGCCTTAGTCTCTATGAATTAGCATACTTGCTTTTCAATACCTTTAAATACTGGCAGCCATCACCACATCCAGTGATAGGAAATTTCACAGTATAGCTTGTGTTCTAAGTTATGGGTTGGCAATGTATACCTTGGTCCTCATTTTCCTTTTGGATGCAACTCATTTCCTATAAAAATGTAATCTATGAATGTGGTTCATGATGAAAGGCCTTCCCAAATGCCACTATGTTTACCCAAGAGAAGAAGAAAGAGTGGTCTACCATTTACTCAACAGATATGGCTTCTTGGTTTCTGGAAAAAGTTTATCAACTCCTTAAATGCCTGACAGACTTTTTTTAAATCATCCTGGACCAATCATCACTCAATTTCACTGGATAACCATAGGCCATTGTACTAAATACCTCTGTTTACTTCCAAAACATTATTGTTTGAATTTTCTTCAGCAAAAATGAAAGATATCTCATATTCTAGCTGGAGATCATTTGCTGGATTTTTTTCCTGATGGGCTTAAGGAAGTTGTAGGAAATTGGAAAGTATTTTCTATGCCATAATTAGTAAATTTGTATTGGAAGATACACAGAAAGGGGAGGCAAGCTGCCACCTCCACAGGCACTGCCTAGCAGCCCCAACGCTAGATCAGCATTTCTCAAGTTTAAGATGGGTGGAATTCTGGGACTCCCAGAATTCTCCAGCAGGTTTATTTGAATACACGTCTCTGTCTCAAGCAGAAGTGCATGGATTTTGGAGTTTAGACAAGAAGCAAGTCCACCCTAGCACTATCATTTCTGGAGAGAAAAGCAGTTTGTCTTTTTTTAAAAAATAAATAAATAAATCCTACAGTACCAGACAAGAGGTTGGAATCCGTTGAATTTGACTATCTCCATACAGCTTCAGGAATAATTTGGAATCCTGTCTCAATTTACATTTTACATCTTCATTTAATTTTGCCAAAGAAGGAAATATTGACTGAAATACTGAACTTGATGTTTCCAGGACACTAATGGATGTACACTATCATAATCATAATAGTAAAGTTGGAAGGGACCTTGGAGGTCATCTAGTCCAACCCCCTGCTCAGGCAGGAAACCCTATACCATTACAGACAAATGGCTGTCCAGTCTCTTCTTAAAAACTTCCAGTGTTGGAGCATTCACAGCTTCTGGAGGCAGGTTGTTCCACTGGTTAATTGTTCTAACTGTCAGGAAGTTTCTCCTTAGTTCTAGGTTGCTTCTCTCCTTGATTAGTTTCCATCCATTGCTTCTTGTCCTGCCTTTGGGGGCTTTGGAGAATAGCTTGACTCCCTCTTCTTTGTGGCAGCCCCTGAGATATTGGAACATTGCTATCATGTCACCCCTAGTCCTTCTCTTCCACACTAACCATGATTTGCTTACTCTTCCTAGAGGGACAGTTAAAACTATCTATATACCGTATAGGACCCAAAGCAGATTATTGCAGCATTTCATCTACAGGATTTTTTTCTCTTTTGTACCTAACCACAGTATAAACATGTTCAAACTACATTTTTTTTCTTTGTCCTTCTATGTCATCATACCCTTGGTTCATCTGTCCTGCAGCAAATTAGTATGACAGACTTGAGTCATCCTCAACTACATTAGCATTAAAGTAATTATCTCTACCTTATTCTAGGGGTAGTCTCGAGGTATACAAAATCTGCTTGTCTTTGTCACCCATTATCTTACAGGGAAGCCAGGTGACTTCAATAACAAAAGCAACAGAAGCAAAGTAAAATTGGCAACAGGGAGAAAGTTTCTCTCATGTCAGGACAAGCTCTGACTCAAGGACAGGGAAGACTCCTTTAGGGAAAGTTCTGTGATTGTAACCTTGTGAAGAAGTGTCTCAACTTCTCTTCTTTCCCTCCTCTGGTGTTGAAAAAAAGAATTGCCTGCTTGTTAACACAAAAGTTAATTAATTATTTGGTAACAAGAAGAGCCTCTTGTTGTGGGTGAAGAAGGAGAGTGCAAAAGTTGGCTTGAAACTTAACATTAAGAAAACCAAAATCATGGCATCCAGCCCTCTCATTTCCTGGCAAATAGATGGGGAAGAAATGGGGGTAGTGACAGATTTTATTTTCCTGGGCTCCAAGATCACTGCAGATGGTGACTGCAGCCAAGAAATTAAAAGACGCTTGCTCCTGGGGAGGAAAGCCATGGCAAATCTAGACAGCACACTAAAAAGCAGAGACATCACCCTGTCAACAAAAGTGCATATAGTCAAGGCTATGGTCTTCCCAGTTGCAATTTATGGCAGTGAAAGCTGGACCATAAGAAAGGCCGAGCGCCAAAGAATTGAGGCCTTTGAACTCTGGTGCTGGAGAAGACTCCTGCAAGTCCCTTGGACTGCAAGGCAATCAAACCAGTCAGTCCTAGAGGAGATCAATCCTGACTGCTCTTTAGAAGGCCAGATCCTGAAGCTAAAACTCAAATACTTTGGCCACCTAATGAGAAGGAAGGACTCACTGGAGAAGAGCCTAATTTCTGGGAAAGATTGAGGGCAAGAGAAGAAGGGGACGAAAGAGAATGAGGTGGCTGGATGGAATCACTGAAGCAGTAGGCGTGAGCTTAAATGGACTCCAGAAGATGGTAGAGGACAGGAAGGCCTGGAGGAACGTTGTCCATAGGGTCGCGATGGGTCGGACACAACTTTGCAGCTAACAACAACAACCCTTAAGTCATATACTAATAAAGGTATGACCTTAATATAGATCTTGATTGTATAGTCCCTTTTTTGATGATCGATATGGTTGATAAAAGAAGCAAAATGTGATAAGCAACTTTGAACAATCTTGGCTGTGAATACATGCTGACGTATTTTGTAGGCATTGGCTAAAGAGATTTCATTTTCTCAATAGCCTCATCTGTATCTTGATTGCCTGCATTTTTAAAGATGGAGAGCAGATAAAACAAATGTTCTAGTCATTTTATATAGCAGAGATAAAATGCCTTTAAGAAAAATAATGCTGGTAAATAATCAGCTTTCAAAAATCAGCCTTAAGGCTCATATGACCAGAGGTTAGTGATTCATTATCCTTTTTCTTTTATTGCTGTATTGATTAAAATAAATTTATTTATGGTTTTGCCTCACACATCTTAATCTTTGTCAAAGGTGCCAGAATTCTTTCGTATAAGGAAAAATAGGATAATTAGTACAATCAGCAATGCCTTTTAAAACAAAGCAATCCTTTTCTGTTCCTTTTGATTTATTGATATTGAATGAAAATACATATAGGTAGTCCTTGACTTATGACCATGATTAAGCCTGGAATTATGGTTGTAACTCATGGTAGTCATTTAACAGATCACCATGTGACTGCACCTGATTTTATAACCTTTGTTGCAGTGGTCATTAAGTGAATGCAGCAGTCATTTAAATGAATCCATTATACCCAATTGAATTTTTTACTGGAAGTAAATGCTGAAAACTGGAACAAAACACCAAAAGTCAGTCACATGACCACAGTATGCTGCAAATGGCCATAAATGCAAGGTGGCTGCCTAGTACCCAAAATGCAATCATATGATTGTAGGGTGAATGTGTGGCTGTCAGAACTTCAAAATTGTAAGTACCTTTTTGGAGGTTTTGTCGTAACTTTGAATGGCTGCTAAGTGACCTGTTGTTAAGCAAGGACTACCTGTAGCATGATACATACACACTTGTGTGGTTATGGGAAAGCTATTTTTAAGAATACAGATGAAGTTTTTGAATAGTAGTAGTAGAATACTATTCTAGTATCTTTGTTGGTATTAGCTCACAAGATTAAAGAATTTAATATTAATTGATGAACTCACATAATTTTAGAATCATGAAATAAGGAACAACTGAATATCTGTTAGCTTACTTATAAGAAAGTGGGCATTGCTCTGCACATATTTATATCAATAACACTTAGACATATATACCCCTTCACAGTGCTTTAAAGACCTCTCTAAGCAGTTTACAGACTCAGCATATTGCCCCCCCCCCCCAACAATCTGGGTCCTTGTTTTACCAACTTTGTAAGGATGGAAGGCTGAGTCAACCTTGAGCCATTCAGAATCAAACTCCTGGATTGAGCAGTGAATTAACCTGCATTACTACCTTCTAATCACTGTACCACCATGGCTCTGTTTATCTATTTAATCCAACCTTTGCAAAAGACAGGTCATTAGAGAAATCACTTACAAACACCTATAAAGTCATCTAATACAGTTCGTCCTTAACTACCTAATTTGGACCAGAATTATCATTGGTAAGTAAAATGGTTGTTAGGCAAAACATCAATGAATGCACTGCTTAGTGACAGCAGTTCTTGTCCTGCTTATGGTTTCAAATACTGACTCACACACAGTTGCTATATTAGTTCACAATTTACACAAGATCAAAGAGATTACAACAGTCAAAGCATGCAATCTGAATAGAGTCTCTGCCAAGGATGGGAAACCAAGAACAACATGTGTTAGTTTCTTTATCAAGGAATTGCCAGCTTAGACAATCAAGCTAATAGTAAACAATAGCTTAACCAAGGAACCACCAAGAACACTCCTACCAACACTGATAGGGCAAGCTAATTGTATATAAACAGAGCAATGCCCACTTTCTTATAGCATTGATGATGTTCTCCAAAGTGCCCGAAGGCAGGACAAGAAGCAATGGATGGAAACTAGTCAAGGAGAGAAGCAACCTAGAACTAAGGAGAAACTTCCTGACAGTTAGAACAATTAACCAGTGGAACAACCTGCCTCCAGAAGCGGTGAATGCTCCAACACTGGAAGTTTTTAAGAAGAGACTGGACAGCCATTTGTCTGCAATGGTATAGGGTTTCCTGCCTGAGCAGGGGGTTGGACTAGATGACCTCCAAGGTCCCTTCCAACTTTATTATTATTATTATTATTATTATTATTATTATTATTATTATTATTATTATTATTATTATTATTGTTGTTGTTGTTGTTGTTGTTGTTGTTGTTGTTATACATGAACCTCAGTCAACTGAACATTCAAATTGATTGGTACTAATGTTTGACACGGGTTGCTGCTAGCATCCTAGGTATCAACCAGGTATCTCCTTAAAATGTAAGATGTTCCGAGTAGCACAGTTTTTTGTAGCTTTGCTGGAGTTATTTCAGGAAGCTGCAATTTCTTGATGTATTTTGCAAAGTTTTTGGACATAGTTCCCAGTACCCTGATGACAATGGGTATCACTGTTACACGTTTCATCCATAATCGTGCAGTTTTGATGGTCAGGTCGCAGTATTTCATAATTTTTTCCAGTTCTTTTTCTTCAACTCTGGCATCTCCTGGTACAGCGATATCAATGAACTTTATTATTATTATTATTATTATTATTATTATTATTATTATTATTATTATTATTATTATTATTATTTCTGCAAGAAAGCAACCAAGCTCATATAGCACTAAGGACTCCACAGTTCAACCCTGAGCTACAAATATTGTTAGTTCCTTTATTTCATGCTCACCAAGAGACAAAATCTTGCCAGACTAAAGTATACTCTGCATAACTATCTGATAAATGCTGATAAGAAATTAGTAAAGCTCCCTCCTGGACTGCTTCCTGCATATCAATGAGTCTATTACTCCCTCCTCTCAGATTCCACCACAGAATCTGAAAGATGCTTGCTTGAACAACAATTAGCTTTTTAACAGGAGGGTGCAGAAGAATAATTCAAAAACAGGGCAAATTTTGGAGAACTAGGTCAGCATTGTCAATCAGTCCAGTGGTCAGAGTTTTGCAGGCAAAATCCACATGAAGTGTTACAAAAGAGTTAGAGATTAGATGATTGTTTCCATCAAAGGAACATGGATCTGGGCTGCCTCTTAAATCAGGCTGCTATCAGTTGTCACTAATCAAAAGATTTACTTCTTTGCTTGGCAAGAAGTATGAAATATCTCTACTCTGCCCTCTTCAAGCAGGATGTGGGGGCTGTAGATCTTACATTATTCTTATCTGACTGTTCCAGCTGTCCAAGTGGTGCCTGTTTTTGATCAGCCTCATGTAGTACTTAGCTTTGTGTCTCCTTAGGCCGACATGCCACAGGTTCTGTAGGAGCCTCTTCATTAAAATCAAGTCAGCATCTGAGTTCTGACCCATGACAGTTTTAAATAGTCCTGGTTGCAGTTGTTAGGTAGAACTCAGCCATTATTAGGAAAGGACTTCACATATTTCCTGCCCTACTACACTTGTCTTTCCTTCAGCCCCCCACCCCCAATCCTCCAATCTTTCTCTTTTGGCTGACCTACCCTGGTCACACACACTCCAGCTTGTCTTCCTCATCTTCTTCAGTTGATAAAGAGGCCCAGTTGAGGCAGCTGTTGGCCCTTTGTGAGGCACTACCATGACCTCTCTGAAGCATCACAAAGGCCTCACAAAAGGCCAGCAGCTGCCTAAGTTGGGCATGCCTCATCAGCAGCTGGAGAAAGAAGTCAGTGATGGTCAGCTGGGGGCAGAAGGGGGGACAGAGTTAGATGGTGGCAGAAGTGTGTAGGATGACCCAAAGTTGGAGGGAAATAGGTGGCTGGGAAGAGGAAAACATGTAATCAGAATTATATCAAAAGACAATAATCAATTGTTATCCTAATGTTACTCTAATCCTAGAAAAGGATTTTAGAAAAGACATGGACAACAACAACTCATGAGGTCCATGTAATCCCCAGCCCCATTTTTTGTGTCACCTAAATTCTTCACGTCTCTGCTGGTGAAATTGGGCATCTAATTACTAATTTTCCTTAGCACCTTTATATGGGTTCCCTCTTAAACAAAATCCCCATTATAGTCTCCAAAATGAACCTTTTGGTCTTAGCACCTCACTGTTACATCTCTAATGGACTTTGAAGGCTGGCCTCCTTAATATCTCTCCAATCCTGATGGATCCTGGGTGAAAGAAAATTTTTCATGCCTGTTTTAGGATATGATGAAAAATTCTTTCTTCCGTAATTTCAAAATATCGTATTATTCATATCCTCCTGACTTCCACAGCTAACATTCATGAAGAAGACAACAGATTCCCTTACAAGTGTGGATTCTACACGTGTGTGAAAGATGACTTAAACTTGTAGTTATAGTTTTGAAATAACATTACCTGATCTATTATTTTTATGTGGTTTGCCCCAGTGTTTCACTGAAGGTCTTTTGTTTTCTCATAAATTACTATTTGATACTAGAAAATGATTTTTTTTAAGTATTTGGAACCTTGTTTCCCAAATTTATTATTAGGCTGCCAAGGTTTGTGTGATATACCAGAGAAATAAGGTAACCATTATAATTTCATATTTGATTCATTAAATGAATGGTGATTAATTCTAAAATACCATACAATAAAACCAAGAAAAGAACTGATTGAATAAACCACTGTATTTACATTCTGTTGGACTCATGATGGCAAAGTAGGAATGAAGAAAGAACATAGATTTTGCTTTTCCCCTCTTCCCCAGCCAACTCTCTCTTGCTTTTTTTAATCAATTCCCACCCACTGGCTTCAATAGGATATAATTAAATGATGACAACTCCCTCTTCTTTACCAGCAATAACCAGTCTTGTAGTTTTCTGCTCTGTGAATTTCAAAGTTTGATCTCTGCCTCCATATGAGAATATTTTCCCTCTGTTTTCAGAGACAATGATATATTTTTATTTATGATACCCCATTCGGAATCCCCATCTAGAATCATAGATTTGGTCCTATTTCTTAAACCATATGAAAATATAATCTTTAAATATCTGGAGGGTTCCTGTTTAGAAAAAGCTTCTCAAGTGATATTATGCATAAGTTTCTGGATAAAGAGGAAAATATTACAATGCAATCTAAATAAAAGTTTGTTAATTCAGTGACAGTATTACGATCTTAAAGCCACCTGATCACGTTTCTACTCAGGATAGATTCATCATAGAACCATGAGTTTGGACATCCCTACTGCTAACTATTATAGCTGCAATGCTTCTGTTTTGTACACTTCTACTGTATCTTGATTTTTATACCTTGTGTTCTTTACAAAAGCAGTCCTGATGTTTAATTGTCTGCCTGATTTGATTTCTGAAATTGTCAACCCTTATTTTTCTGTATCTCATGGTTCTACTTCAGGAAATCATTAACACAGCCTGAATCGTCTTCTTGCCTGAAATTATATTTCCTGATAAAATGTGAGTAATTAAAATGTTTACTTTATTTCTTTATATTTCCTAATGGTTTCTATTCTGTTATTTTCCCTCATAAACTGAAGCATAATTCTTTAATCTCGCTCTTGGGATAGCCTTCAGAAATTGACTCATGATTGGACTATTGCATACATAAATAACGACCATTTTGGGGAAAACTCTTATCATACTTGTGTTCTGTCTCTTTGGAAACTGAACATTTTTAATTGTAGTCTTAAATTCCTACTATTGTCCCAAAATGATGCATTTGTTGATTTGATAAAATACACTTACTTATTCTCTTAGTTCTTGCCCCAGACCAGAACTTTGTTACCTGTAGTTTAAAAGGACTATTTGTCTGAATTTGGATAACAATTTAGTGATTTATTTCGAGAGGTTATAGTTGAAGATGTTAAAGATGTAGATGGGCATGTATGTATAAGTATATATGGAGAAATTTCTCATTAAAATTATGCATGTCTTGGATGATGGTTTCTTTGCTTTCCTGAAAACTCTTATAGTTTTCCAAGTGTCTGTTTTCTGCCTTACATTAAAAAATGCATGAGAACGAATTGTAATTTAAATTTCAAGACTAATTTATTATGAGATATGTAACAATTATCCAGTACAATATGTATCACTTTTAGACAAAAAGTCTCTTTTCTCTTTCCCCTGATACAGCCTATTGCAATAAATTTATTAATTTGCCAGCTCATTTACTGGGATTACATAAGAACTATTATCATACTCCATATGATGAAATTTCATCAGGAGCAGATTTTTAGTGGCCAAGGTTGTTCATGTAAATAAGCCTAGAAAAAGGCATTGAATTGATTCAGTTCCTCATAATTTGGGCTTAAATGAAATTGTTTAAATTAGAGAAGAATTACAAGAAAAACATGAAGCACATCAGCATCATCCCTATTTTGAAAAGCATCTAGAAAGATCATAAGATTTGGGGTTATCATATGTCGACTAGTATTATTTTTCCATACAATTTTGCAGGTAGCAGTATACCAAAGAAATAGCAATGAGAACAATCACATCTGCTGTATCAATATGGAAAAATTATTCATTAATTTTAAAAAGGTTATCCTACATTTTTGTTTTTGTCAATGTTTCATTTGACTGATGCTTTCAAATTATTCTTTATAAAGTTGGGAAATTTATATAGTTGAGAAATTGTACATATTTTTCTTGTTTACATTGGTATGCAATTTTCTTAGCAGACACACTTTTTAAAGCCATTTTTCTAAAGGAAAATAGCTTTTTTGCATTTTTATAATAAATTGCCATTGCTATATGTATTGTTTTTACTGTTACAGAATTCTGAGAAATCTGGCATTGAATGAATGAAATTAATGCAACTAATCATATGAATGAATGAAATTAATGTAGCTAACCACGTAGAAGATTTCCCTTGATAATTTCTATAAAACCAACCTAGAACCCTCTATTATATAGTATGAATATATAAACAAACTGGAATTGTTGAAATCTTTGTACTAGTTACTTTTTCTTTTTGACCTAATTAATCCTAACGTATGAGTATAGCTTTTTCTGTTCTTTTGTCTCTTCAGGATTTCTAAAAAAATATATAAAATATAAACACTATTGTGACTTGGGACAGACTGTCACGCCAACTCTCTGATGTCTTTGTGTACACAACAACACAGTCACAATAAAACTGTCTTCACAGTGCCCTGAGACTGTATTTTGACAGTGACTTAGAAGGGTTACTTTGAGCATCCAGAGAAACCAATTTAGGTCGTTTGGTGTATGAGGGATTTCTATGGTTTCCTGATCAGCAAGATGGAACGTGAATGATTAAGGCTACCAGAGCTCAATATTTTATACTAGAGTGTGATGAAGTGTAAAACTGTGATTAATGGAGCAATCACATTCTTTGGCTTTTCATGGGGATGTGGAGCTACTGTTTTGCTATATTAACCTTTTATGCAGTAAAGTTATGTTAAACTTTCTGCACTGCTTTTGCTATAATTTACACTGATGGGAAACCTAGTAGAGCATATTCTTGCAGTAACCTTGTCACTATCTCCCTTCCTTTGCCTCACCCAAAATACCAAGACAGATTTGTTCCAAACATGAAGGATTCTATTGGGCCCCCAGATTACTATGGATCTTAAGAGCCCCCTGGGATTCTTTTTGCTACAGAGACACTAATAACATATTAGAGCAGTGATTCTCAGTCTTGATAACTTTAAGAAGTGTGAACTTCAACTCCCAGAATTCCCCAACTAGCAGGCAGTAGAGGGAGAAATGTAGATAAGACCAGTGCTTTTTTTCTAAAAAAAAAAAAGGTGCCAGAACTCTCATCTTGTTAATCTTTTATTTATATAATTTTATTTTTATATTTATTTATTTATTTATTGGCTTATGCTCTTTGGTTGCGCTGTGCCCTGTTTGCAACTGTACTACTTAGTGAGAGAAAGTTGGTGAAATCGCTTCCCAGGGGCACAAAAGGAGGAAAGATTGCTGAGAAGTGCGCTTACCTGTATATTGGCATTGTGAAGATTCTGGATTTCCCTCTCAGCCTTCCTATCCTAGGAAGATCCAGCAGAGATTGACCAAAAAGTTCATCTCGGGTCTGAATTCCCATGCAGTGAAAAGGAGAGGGCTTGCAACTTCTGGTTGTAGTTATCCACATTTCTGCACATTGAGATTATCGGCCACTTATACAAATACAGAGCCTATCATGCTTTTATATTTATATGGAACAGGTACATTACCTGAAAATTTAGGGGAGAAAAAATTGTGTATATATGTATTTTGGTTCTGACTTTAGAAGCATTTGGCATGTCTGCACTGCCAATTGTACTGTCAATTATATACCTATAAATGCATCACTCGTGACATAAGTTTTGGAATGTGTAAAAAATTTGAACCAGCCTAGAAACTTATTCCCCATTGTTTGTGTATATATAGAAAGTAAACCCTGAAATAGATTTGGAAAGAGCAAGGACTTTGATTAAATGGAAATGTTGCTAAGCATAGAACTGTTGAGTCATTTTGCAGCTGTTTCTGCTGTTTTCTTTTTATGTGCTTATGATTTTACATCACATTTTAAAATCAGCTAAATTGAATAGGAATAAGATTGTGACTGAAAGAATACTAATTCTGAAATATAGTAAATATTTTTAACAAGTAACGTTAAATTTAGCTTTAGTGTAATTTGCTTGCTTACTGTAGCTAAAACTGGAAATTATATTTCTAAAGCATTAGTATGGATCATTGAAAAGAACAAAGATTTAATATTTATGATTCAAAAATATAAATGTGTGAGAAACATGTTTTTAAAGACCTTTGCACCTTCTTCTCATATATACCCTGCCACAGGAATAACTAAAATTATGAAATTTAGATTCTACCAAGCTTCCCTCCCATGGACAGAAGACAATCCATGGGAAATGTGAATCAGTAATCCATAAGCATGATAGGCTCTGTATTTGTACAAGTGGCCAATTAATCTCAGTGTGCAGAAACGTGGATAACTACAACCAGACGTTGCAAGCCCTCTCCTTTTCACTGCATGGGAATTCAGACCCGAGATGAACTTTTTGGTCAATCTCTGCTGGATCTTCCTACAATAGGAAGGCTGAGAGGGAAATCCAGAATCTTCACAATGCCAGTATAAAGGTAAGAGCACTTCTCGGCAATCTTTCCTCCTCTTGTGCTCCCAAGAAGTGATTTCACCAACTTTCTCTCAGTAAGTAGCAGAATTGCAAACAGGGCACAGCGCAACCAAAGAGTATAAGACAATTAAGAAAAAGGTATTCAAATATTTCCCTCTCTTCTCCTTTTCTGCTTCGAGTGGTATGCCTGCTTTTGGGGGGAAAGCGGAGGCATCTATTTTTCACTTCTCCTGATGTGAGAGCGGGGCTGCCTTTCCAAGTTGAGGCCCCTCACGGGAGAGGGCGCAGAAAAGGCAAATGATTCCAAGAAAGAACCGGCATGCTCGGGGTTGCTATAGCAATGGCCTCCTCATTGGAATTCACGGCAGCCACTGCCATCATGGACCCCGAGAGGGTGCCGAGGCCACGCCCTGACAGCGCAGCAGTTTGACATTTAGCCATGTGAGGTTAGGGATTCCTCTTTTTTCCCAAGCACTTGGGAATCAGCAATCATGCATTTATACAAAGGTGAGGGAACAGAACACAGTGGAAGTGTGCATCACATTGAGAGCCAGGCACTCCAGGGTGGCCACGTAGGTGTGCAGGATGAGGTGGCAACGGGGGCACAGGTCCAGCACCAGGTAAGCCACCAGCCTGGCTGATACAGGTGAGCACAAGGAAGGAGTCCACATGGACTCTGCAGAACCCACCTCCCACTCCTTGTCCTCACTTACCTAGTTGAGATGGCGTAGTTGGGCAGCAGGGAGGGGTGCAAAGTTCCTGCCAATTCGCCTTCACTGCAGACAACTTGCCTGTGCAACGTTTGCTGACCGGGTCTTTTGGCACACTCAGCAGCATTTCCTATTGGTTTTCGAAAGCCAATAGAGGGAGTAGCACAGCTTGTGCAAAAGCTTCTCTCTTTTTTTGTGCAAAAAAAAAAAGCTGCCAGAACACTGTTTTAAGCATTCTATGAGAAAAAAAGCCCTGGATTAGATGCACATCATGCTAAATCAAAATGTGGCTAAGTCAAAATGCTTGGAATTGATTTAATATGTTGTGTGTGTTGAGATATGCAACATCTGTATTGAGACATGCCCCATGAATTTGGTAAGTAGCCACAAGGTAGCACTCTTATGCTATAAATGTATATAGAGAAAGAAAGAAAGAAAGACTGGAATATTCAATTTTATTTCTTGTGATTTCACATTTCCTGAAACTTTTTTGAGTCTATTGTTTTTCCTGTTTTTCTACTAAACCAGGGGTGTCAAACTCAATTTCACTGAGGGCTGCATCAGCATTGCGGTTGCCCTCAAGGGGCCGGGTGGGTGTGGCCTGGGTGGGCGTGGCCTACTGGGTGGGCGTGGCTAGAGTGCATATGGCCTACTGGGTGGGCATGGCCAGCTCTACATCGTTCGCATCAAGGGTGCCTATGGGGGCCTGGGCAGGAGTGGGACAGATCTGAGGGTCTCTGGCAGAAGGAGGGTCTCTGGGCCAGGGCCAAGGCAGTGGGGGCCGTTCCCTCACTGTTTCCAGGATGGCTTTGCGGGCCACATGAAACCACTTCGCGGGCCGGATCCGGGCCCCGGGCCTTGTGTTTGACATGTCTGTACTAAACTGTTATGCTTATTAGAGTTAGCTTTCACTAAGTAAAAGTGTTGTTTAAAAGTTACAAACGTGACCTGTTAACTATGTCACAGTGTGATGAGGTTCTTTTTGAACCAGAGATGTATTTTGGTTTGAAAGAATGGCAACTGACAAAGAAAAAAAAGACAGTGGAGTTTTTTTAATGCTTTTTTACAATTTGCTACGGAGCCATTTGTAATAATTATTTACAACAGGAATACAAGTAGTCCTCAGCTTACAACCACAAATGAGCCCAACATTTCTGTTGCTAAGCAAGAGATGTTAAATGAGTTTTGCCCCATTTTACAACCTTTCTTGCTACAGTTGTTAAGTGAATCACTGCAGTTGTTAAGTTAGTAACATGTTAAGTGAATCTGGCTTTGACTTTGCTTGTCAGAAGATCACAAAAGATGATTACGTGACACAGGAGACTGCAACTGTCATAAATATGAATCAGTTGCCAAACAATTGAGTTTTGATCATGTGAACGTGGGGATGCTGCAACAGTCAAAAGTGTGAAAAATGGTCATAAGTCACTTTTTTCAGTGCCACTGTAATTTTAAACAGTCAGTAAATGAACTGTTGTAAAGTTGAGGACCACCTGTATATAACACAATCCCAGTGTTCACCTGATGTCAGGTTTCCTCCTATTTCTTCCTTCCAAAGACTGACCTCCCTCTATCTCTCCTGCTTCATTCTCCTTTTCTGGGCTGATCAAAAGAGAATGAAAAGAAAGGAATAGACTTGACTTTCTGTCGGATCTGCTCAGCCAAATACCTACTGCTTTTCCATCCGTCAGGCTCTTCTGCCCAGTCCTTCTCCAAAGACCAGGGCTTTGCCAACGAGTGACAAAACCCTCCTTCCCATCATTTTCACCCTTGAGTGAAAATGCCCGCTGAAAATGCCAGCTTGGGTCCCTTCTTCCCATCTTGGATCAAGGGTGAAAATGACCCATCTCTGAATTTTCACTTCCTTTCTCTCAGAAATGCCACATGTGGTCCTTTCTTCTTCCTTTCTGCTTAGGAACTAACTGTTGCAATACACATTCATGCACCTCCACTCACCACCTTTTCTCTCCAGCCATTCTCTTTTGCAGTATTTTTGTCCCCTTTCCTTCTTGCCTTTCTCTCTTTTTCCAACTTTGGGTCAGTCCAGCAGCATCTCCCCTGTAACTGAGGAGATGGGTCTAGTCCCCAGGGACTTTTAGTCCTCAATACCTATAATATCAGGCTGGACCAGGGGTCAGCAACCTGAAACAGTGAAAGAGCCACTCAGAACCGGTTCCCTCACAAAAGGAAAAACTGGGAGCCGCAAAAAAATGTGTGCGCATGTGCGTACATGCGTGCATGCGCAGAACAGGGTTTGACTGAAGAGTGGAGCCAAGGCAAAGATATGCACCTACCCTGCATATTTGAATTGATTGGTTGAACTTTTTTAGTCCCACTTTTTTTTTGGACTACACATAGCAAAGGACTGGGAGCCGCAGGAGATGGCTGAAAGAGCCGCATGCGGCTCTGGAGCCGCGGGTTGCAGACCTAAATCAGTTTAAATCAGTTTCTCTTTTGAAGAAATATCTGAAAAAATTCCAGGCATTAAATGATTCTTGTTGTTTTTTTGTAATATATTTTATTGACTTTTTGAAAAAAGCATAAATAACTTAATAATTGGTGAACAGTGTGTTGTCTGGGTTACATTTGTAAAACAATCACTAACAATTGATTTCTATAATCCATAATCCACATAATAGTTTTAGTTGATTTCCTTTTACCCAAAATATCCTCTTTTACAAACATTGAGTTAATACAATTCTTATTGTTTTGATAGATAACAATTAACTATATACTGTATATATTCCAAAGCTGTTCTATTTCTTTAACCATAGTCCAGGGGTGTCAAACTCAATTTCATTGAGGGCCGCATCAGCATTGTGGTTGCCCTCGGGGGGCCGGATGGGTATGGCCAGGTTGGGTGCAGCCTACTGGGTGGGCGCAGCTGGAGTGCATATGGCCTACTGGGTGGGCATGGCCAGCTCTACATCATTGGCATCAAGGGCGCCTATGGGGGCCTGGACAGGAGTGGGACAGATCTGAGGGTCTCTGGCAGAAGGAGGGTCTCTGGGCCAGGGCCAGGGCAGCGGGGACCATTCCCTCACTGTTTCCAGGATGGCTTCGCGGGCCGCATGAAACCACTTCGTGGGCCGGATCTGGCCCCCGGGCCTTGTGTTTGACATGTCTGCCATAGTCAAACAAATGTTTCTTTTTTAAGTATTCTCTCTAGTAAGTCCCATCATCTATTTTCTTAGTTTCCACTTTAGTCTTTATCTTTTGTCCAGTGTCTTTCTTAATCAATGTATTTTGTTGAATCAGATTTTTTTTTCATATGTTTGTAAATGTTGCTGTAGATATAAAAAGTAAACCAGGAGAAATGTCTATGTATGGGACTTCTGCCTTTCTATGTTTGCTGAAAATCTTTTTCTTTTTCTTTTTCTCCACTTCTCTTATCATTTCCTTTCTCTCCGAGGTTCCTGACATCTCTACAGTCCATTTTATCCAATTTGTTTTCTTGTCCTCATATTTATTTTGAAGTCTTAAGGGATAAGTTGTTTTTTCCAATTCTTGTGAATTTTTCTCCACTAGGATTAAATCATGTTTCCTTGTTTTGTTAAGTTCCATCTTTAAGTCTCTATTCTCAATTCTATATCCATTTATCTGTTTTATCTGCTCCTTCTCTGTTGTTTTCTAGGAATATTTTTGTTGTAGAGTTAACTTGGAAATAGATTGATTTATATTTTCAAAGTTGGTTTGGATTTCTTTGTGGTTTAAAGTCATTGTTGTTTGAATTAGTTGCAGTATACTATACATCTCCTCCTGTGAAGTATTTATGTTTTCTTGATATATTCTTTCTACATGTCTCTGATCCATGATAGCCAAGAATTTGAGTTTTTCTTTTCCTTTCTTTTCTCTGCAAGTAGCTTTAGAGTCTTAATTAGATAAATATTTGTAATCCATTTAGTTCAAAAAAGGGGTTTTTTTCTGCAATTTATAATTCTCTTTGTCTACAGCCCAGATTATTGTCTTTTTTTGTCACAGCTGTTCTTTTTGTTAAAGCTTTGAAGGTTACAAACACAGATTAGTTTTTCCCAGATTTTGCCAAGTCTTATATTAAAGTCATAGCTGTCATAGTCTTCATCTGCCACTAGGCATCAGCAGCTATTTGTTTTTCAATTTCCAAAATGAACAATTATCTTTAGAATGAGAGTCTTAACCATTCAAACAATTTTAGATTTATCCAGATTTAAGTTTTAAGTTTCAGGTTTTACATTTATTTCACTTCCATATATTTTGATCCTCCATAAAAAAGATTAATTCGTCACTTCTGTTAGTATAAGGGTGAGGCAGAAATCCCCCTCCTTCCCTTTCGGAGGTATTTTGTTTCTTGGGGATCTTTTCCAGGAAATTAAATGTAAAATAGAAAAGAGAAGATTGAATTCCTCACTTAGTTTCAAGCACACTGTTCACAGTTGTGCTGGTTAGTGCTTTTGGACTTCAGTTGCTAGTAGCTTGGGCTGGTCGATGCAATATGCCCAGTCTTTCCCCTGTCGGGTTAGAAGGCTTTCCCCAAGTTGAATGGAACAGCTGCTGCCATTCCAGAATCGTTGAGCACCCTTCTTTTTTCATCACCTCTCCGGGGCAACTTAGATGCATTTAGGGTCCCCTGACAGGGTGAAATTAGCCACTGGGGTATGGAGAATCTGCAAGTCTGCAACCGGTCACTACCACGTAAAACTGGAAGTCCTTGCATTAAATGATTGTTGTAGTTGAGTTTATAAATAGGAGCTTCTCTGCTTAGCTATCATTTGCATCTCGTGCAGAATAGATGTTGATTTAAAAACACTAGGACTGGTTTAAAAATTATTTTAGTTATAATTAGATTATTCTTGATTCCAGAAGTGAGTATCTAATCAATTGATGCAAACATACAATATTATAGTTGGAATTTTTAAGAACCACACAAGCAAGATTAAATTATGTTGGTACTGATATCAGAGAATAAAAAATAATAATATAATTATTCTTATATGACAGAAGCCAAAGTTAGGATACACTAGTTTCCTATGATGTAATAACACTGTAAACAAAAAGATTAAAGTATCTTTAATTTTACAATATGTTTGTGGTCAAGGTCAAATATAAAGTACAGTTGTCTATGATCTCTTATTACTTTTATATATAACAATTTTATATGTATCATCTCAAAATGCTCGTCTTTCCTTTTGTTTTTTTAACTAAGAAATTTAAGGAAAAACTGATATTTTTTCTTCTGCTCACAGGAGGAAATCAATGTGCATTTGAACAAGCTAAAACTGCATGAATAAAGGAAATGAAAAAATGAAATAAGTAGCATATCTTATACAGTTTATTACTGGTGGCTATATTTTTGACTTTGTAGAATTGAATTGCATACTTAAACTCTAAAAATAATTAAATATATGTTGATACAGTTATATCGTATAAAAGAAATAGTATAATTTGACATATATAAAAATCATTGTCTCATCATAAATAGCTTTCCTGGTCCAAAAAAGTCATTCACATTAAATTGGAAGAAAAAGTTATAACTTTGTTGTAATAGCATGTCAAGAGACCCAGATTGATGTTGTGATTAAAACATAACACTACAAACTGGGAGACCATGAGTTCTAGACCTACCTTAGGTACGAAGCCTGGGTGATTTTCGGCCAATCATTCTTTATCAGCTCAAGAACATGGACTTCTTCAGGCACTCAACAGAAATCAAGATTGACCTAAAGGCACAAGACAGGACAGGATAGGACAGGAAAGGTAGGGAAAGGAAAAGAGGCCTTAATTTGTAACAATAATTATTTACACTATTACATGTTCTCTGTTATAATTCTTCAAGAATTTAATTGTAATTTTTGTAATCTTATTTCTTTTATTAGATATATTCTTAGATAACTCTTGTAATATTTTCCCCTAAAACGTAACCATTGATCCTAAAATTACAAGGTCAAAGGCCATTTCAGGCAGTACTTTAAGCTTTTATGACACATTGTGATTGCACAAGAAACTATTACATGAAAATGACTGTGAACCAGAAAGGGAAGCCTCTTTGGAAAAAAATGTCTTTCAAAAGAAATAGAGTTTATTTCTTGTCTGAAAAACATTTATTTTTTGCATCTTCTTTGTTCCAAATGTTTGCACTGAAACTGCTCTTCATAAAAGCATAAGAATATTTTTATAAGCTCAGATACTATACCTACAAACTGAATTCTGCTATAAAGGTGCATTCTTGCCTTGAAATAATAATTAAAAAGAAACACTGCTGCCAAAAACTGGGCACACATTTAAAAACACTTGTTTGCAGATATGATAGGCCCATTGGTTTACTGGCAGAAAAGTCAGAAATTCTGCATTTAAATCACAGCAGAAATTGCTGTGCATGCTAGCTATAGGTCTGGTATCTTCATTCTTATTAAGATACATCAAATATTAGTATGCATGAATCTTGTTTGGATGCGTGTTTGAAAAGCTGAGTAGGAAACTTGACCTTTATTTAGAATTGAATGCATTCATGTAAAAGTATTCACCTGGATTACTTACAGAACATACCCTTGATTTGAACTCTGTAGAAGTACCTAAGATAACACAGAAACACCGATTGACCAGGAACTTCTCATGCGAAGCCCATATGCAGTTGCTAATTAACAGAACCAAAATAGAAAATGGTTATCTCATTATTTTTATTTATTTCACTGACAGAGCAAAAATACATTCCATTCACTGAATATCTATGCCTAAGCCAAACATAGTCTTCTATTGTCTTGAAAGCCTTGATAGATTACAGGAATCTGTACAGGCATATATTAGCAGGGCCATGTGATAGATGTACCCAGAAATAAAACAAACTTTGGTCAAAATGTAAATATGGATCATCATGGCTAAAATATCCTTGCTATAAGTAGTTCCAGATGGAAAAGAAGTTGAAGATCTATCTTATGAAAACTACTTTTGATGATGAAGATTATCTAACAGTACCTCCAAACTGTGTATCTGATCTTTTGTGGACAGGGAAAGCATTCATTTCCACAGTGCGGGAAATACCAGATGTAGTTTTTCTTATAAGAGATAAACTGTGTGACATGTTGAGTCTGAATCACTGAAAGAACAGAACTAATAGCTGTTTCTCATGCAAGTCAGTTGTATGATAATAAAAAATAAAACACAATAATTTGTTTGTGAAAATGAGTTTATTCACATTAAAGTTTATTTTATGCTAATTTTAAAATTTATTTTAAACTTTAATTTAAACATTGAATATTGATGATCAAGTCAACATCAGAAGGGTATGAATACTGCTATTGGGTTTAATAGGGAATGCCACATATTCATATAGAATAAAAATATCTAGATTTTGTTCCTGTAAAAACATTTAAAATCATGGCAGGTGGGAGAGGAAACTAAGTGAATTGCAGTTGGAATATAGATTGTTATATGGAAAAAGACAAATGTATCTATTAAATCTAATTATTTTATCATAGTCCTAACCCTTATCCCGCCCCCACAATATCCTTTCCTTTGGGCTAACATTCAAGAGACAGAAGGAGTAAAATGCATAAATCCAGATATAACTGCAAAATGGAATGAAGCCATCATTTAACACTGGGGAAATGTTACCAGTCGAAGCCCAATGAAAATATATGATTGATGGACAATGTGATATTCCACCGCTTTCAGTGGGAATTGTGATGACAAGAAACAGATTTCAGGTTTGCTAAATCCTTTTCATTTATTGGACAATACTTCTGCCAAAAATGATAGAACACAGGATATGCTACAGAAACCACTGACATAGCCTCCTTTTTTCTGCACCTGCACAAAATCCAGACTGTTGGCTGCAATTTCCTTTGTACTTCAGTAGAAATTTGACATGTGGAAATTTTAAAAAAACTTTTAAAGAGTTAATTAATAATTCATAAAGTTGAATTCTATAGTTTTAATTGATGACATTGTGCTGTTTTCCAATCCCTTCAACCAGTTTGAATTAAATATTGGAATTCTCAGTTGCCTGTACTCTATCTATCCAATTCTGATTTGAGAGTTCAGCATTTCACTTGCAATTTTTCAGACTCTCCAGCCTGGCTACTACCAAAGGAAGGATTTATGTTCCTTGTACCAGAGAGATATGCTCTGTCCTCAAAGACAGAAAGCAAAATATCCCAGAGAAAAGACTAAAGTCCTGCAATCTTTGATATAATGTCAGGACTGTAGCCAAAAATCTTTGATCAGGTTTTGGATAAAAAGCAAACTATACCTTGATGCTACAGTATGTGCATAACCTTTTCATGCAAATGTTTCTTTTTAAAGCAATGATTGATTATGTGCCATCAAGTTGTTCTGACTCCTAACAAACACAGATTTTCTCCAGAACAATCTATCCCTAACCTAGTCTTTAAAGTCTCCCAATAGTGCATTCATTGCCTCTGTGAAGAGATCCATCTTGCTGCTGGGTATCCTCTTCTTTTCTTTCCTTCTACTTCTCCCAGTAGAGCTTCTCCAGACAGCTGGATTTTGCATAATATATCCAAAGTAGTATAATTTGAGCCTCAGCATTTGTGCCTTGAGTGAGAACTCTGGGTTGATTTGTTCAATGATCCACTGGTTTGTTTTCCTGTCTGATGACAATTTTCTCAGGAGTCTTCTCCACAGGAAAGGTTTTTTTTTAAATGCCAATACTTTTCCTATCCTGCTTCTTTTAAAGTCCAACTTTCACTTCCATAGGGTATCACAGGATTACTATGGCTTGCCTAATTCTGATCTTTGTAGGTATAGACCAGACATGTCAAACACAAGGCCCGGGGGGCGGATCCGGCCCGCAAAGTGGTTTCATGTGGCCCACGAAGCCATCCTGGAAACAGTGAGGGAACAGCCCCCACTGCCTTGGCCCTGGCCCAGAGACCTTCCTTCTGCCAGAGACCCTCAGATCTGTCCCACTCCTGCCCAGGCCCCCATAGGCACCCTTGATGCGAACGTTGTAGAGCTGGCCATGCCCACCCAGTAGGCCATACGCACTCTAGCCACACCCACCCAGTAGGCCACGCCCACCCTGGCCATACCCACCCGGCCCCTTGAGGGCAATCACAATGCTGATGCAGCCCTCAATGAAATTGAGTTTGACACCCCTGGTATAGATACATGTCGTTGGAACATCTTTTCCAACGCTTTTGTGACTGCTCTACCAAGTGCTAATCTGTGCTGTGTTTCTTGACCGCTTGTTCCTTTGCTGTTGATGGTTGATCCTGAAAAGCAGAAACCACTCACCACTTCAGTATCTTCACTGACTGTTCTAAGGCTAGTTGTTCTACCTATAGTCATCAATTTAGTCTTCTTTATATTTAGTTTTAGTCCCATTTTTTTTCATTGTGTCCTTTGACTTTTACTATTAGGGCTTGCAGATCATTTGTATTTTTGGTTATCAGAGTAATGTCACAAATTATTGATTTCTCTTCCTCTAATTTTAAAACCACACTCATCTTCTTCCCATCCAGCTTTTCTTAATATATATTCTGCCAACCTGGAAAAACAGTCTAAATTTAGAATATGGAGTTTTACAAAATATCTAACTCTTTCTTTGCCAATTTCTTTTTCTGCAGAAAAAGGAAAAAGTAACCAGGGAGTGGAATATAGCATTTTTTAAAAAAGCGATTATAGCCTACTAAAGCTACTTTGCATTAAAGATGTAATACTGGCATTTTAGATGTGCGGCATTTTAGGTGTGGGACAAAATAAACATGTTTAAAGGTAAATTAGAGAACTATTAAGCATGCATTGTATGATTGGCATACAAAATGCCAATATTCTAATGACTGAAAATCCATGCATATGATAGGGCAGCAAATCAATGCCATGGAAATGAGGTACATCAGCATTCTGCCTATAGTGAAGCATATGGTTTCTTTCTATATATTTTAGGAATATCAGAATATAAGCACCTGTCATATACTGAGACAAATGTTTGGTCCACCAGGCTTAGTGATGCATATTCTGATGTCAATGGTCCTTTCTAGTTCTTGGAGAATTGAGTACTAAACTTTGAACCTTGTGCATACAGAAATGTATTCCATTAAACAAATGTAGAGGTCAATATTTGTTCTGTGAATGGCTGATACCTCATTCTGTTCATAATTTTTCTTTTCCAAGTTAGATCATTTGGAAGAATTTACATATTGTTTTGGGGGTTTTTTGTGGGAAAATTATCTGTGAAATAGAATTGATAACAAGGAATTTCTCATCCTTATTTCATTCACGAAATAAAATGTGGTACTCACACTTTATATTTTAAAACTTGATTATTCCAAAATAAGCAGACTAGAGAGGTAAACATAGTAGATATAGTGAAAAGGTGTATGCCAGAGGTACCTGTGCCAGAAATAAATCTATGAACTTGGAATTACACAAGCATTAAGTATAATTTGAAATATGAACGAGTTAAGCACATAATGTATAGATACAGTTACCATATCATTTTAATATTTGATTTGCTATACCCTAAAGCCTTTCCTGTATATGTATATCCTTTCTGGATATCTTCCAGATGTGTTGCATTTTAATTCCCAGAATTCTCGTCTATTGGCTATCCAATGTGGGAGTTTTGGAGATGCAGTCCAAGGCACCAGATGGGAAAAGGCTGGAATAGAGGAATGCAGAAAAATACCAGACACACTAATTATTCATCTCCCATCTCCAGCTGTAAAGTGAACTTTAGCAACCATGACCTAAACTTTAGAAATTTAAAATCACCCAGGAACAGCTATTAAATCTAGAGCATTTTCTTAAATTCTTGGAAAGTAGTATGAAATAATGAGTTTATCCAGTGAAAACAGAAATTGAAACTGAATATTGAAACAAGATCCAAATTTCAATCTTCCCTTTGTTAGCTAGTTGTATTTGGATATCTAATTAATTTTTCTTTTGAATTATCAACAGTGAGTTTCAGCTTTGTAGATTAAATATAATAAAAGTGATGTAGCACTAGACTTGAACGATCTCAATTAAAATACTAAATGAAAAAGAAACAAGTATGCTTTTAGAAGAGTTTAACTTTGCTTTAGTGCATAGGTACTTAACCATTTAGCCTTTTGACTTCTACATGTGTGCCTTTTGGCATCCAGAAATATTTGCATATATTTTAACTTTCTTTAATATTGTGAGCTGTCGAACTATTTATACTAGCACATATACGTGGTATAAATACAATATACAATATGGAATTAGAGTTGCCTCTGCTTTGTATATAATTGTTAACCAGGAGTTCCACAAAAGAGTAATACAGGTTTCCCAGATGGAATATATACTTGTTTCTTTTAGGACCGGAGAAGGAGGAGGAGGAGCAGAAAGGTAAGCTACATGCAACAAGTGTCTATGGAGATTCTCAGTCATCCAGGTCATAGTTATCCCAAAGATGCTTTTTCACGAGGCAACTGGACTTACTTGTTTTTCTTTGAAGCCATTGCACTTCTCATCCAAGAAGCTTCTTCAGCTCTGACTGGATGTTGGGGAATTCCTTATTTTGGAATTATCTATAATAAGCTGAATTATCCAGTCAGAGCTGAAGAAGCTTCTTGGATGAGAAGTGAAGCGTCTTCAAAGAAAAACAAGTAAGTCCAGCTGCCTTGTGAAAAAGCAACTTTGGCACATGCAACAAGCATTACTTAGCATGTGGTTTTTGTAAAATTTCTGAAATTTCAACTGTAATCTAAAGTTACGTCCTACTTTGTGATCTGATAGTTAGTACTTAGTGCAATCAAATAAATTTGTTATATCTGAGCTAATATACTATACAAAATCACCATGTGCTACATTGGGCTGAAACTTATGTAATGTGAGAAGTTAATCAAGATCCATCAGAAATTACAGTTTATGATTGAATATAATATGTGAACCCAGCTACAGACTTACTCAAAGTTCTTAGCAATAAAATAAAATAAAATGTTTGGAGTGACATATACCTTATCACTGAGATTTCCCAGGTGCAGAGCATATGCTTTATCTCTAAATGATGGCATGTGTATATTAGGCAAGAGTTAGATATTTTGGCCTCTAACATCACACTGAGGTAACAAATCTTGACTAGCATAGCTTGTGCCTCTCTCTTACATTTTCAATGTTAGTGCTGTACTTTAGCTCCACTGCCTGATCAAAATAAGGAACTGATACATCCAACAGCCTTTACATGACTTGCCTTGAAGCTTTTTTTTTTCCTAAATGCTTTTCAGTGTAAGAAATTTCTTTTTTGAAATAGCAGCTTGCACATTTTTTTGGGAACCCTTGAAACAAAGAAGTCAAATAACATTCATTTTGAAATGAATTTTCATTTGAGACAATGGTTTCCTGTTTCAAAGTAAATCATATCATACAAGCATGATGAAATTTACATATATGACACGGTGGCTGGAAGCCAGTTTCTAGTTCTCTGAAGATGTCAACAAATCACTGCTTTTGAACAGTCTTTGTCTGTATGGATCCCTCTGAGATTTAATGAAGACACCAAATGAAACATGGATTTTTGCCCTTCACCTGGTATTTTTCTTTAGACAGAAATGACTAGCTTATAGATTATAACTCATCATTGGAACAGTTATTACAGGAAATCAGAGCACATATTTTGCATGCATAAAATCCCTGAAGCAAATCACTGGCACCTTTTAAATTGTTTGATGAAATTTCCAAACAGGGAAAGCATAAATTATTGTTTTAAAATTCAAATAGAGCCCATAAATATTTGATTTAGTTTGAGCCATATAAATGAATGGTCCACAAGAGAAACACATTTTCAAAAACAAGTTACTTTATCATTAATGAACCTAGCAATAAATGTTTTTCATTAGAACCACATCTACATGGAGGGAAGTGTGTAGTGGGGTGCCCCAGGGCTCTGTTCTGGGCCCAGTGCTCTTCAACATCTTCATCAATGATTTGGATGAGGGGATAGATGGGGAACTCATCAAATTTGCAGACGACACCAAGCTGGTAGGAATAGCCAATACTCCAGAAGATAGGCTAAAAATACAGGAGGATCTGGACAGACTCGAACACTGGGTGCTATCTAACAAAATGAAATTCAATGGTGAAAAAGTAAGGTTCTACATTTAGGCAGGAAAAATCAAATGCACAAGGTATAGCATAGGTGGTACCTTGCCCAATAGTAATAACTGTGAGAGGGATCTCGGAGTCCTAGTAGACAATCACTTCAATATGAGCCAGCAGTGTGCTGCAGCTGCCAAAAAAGCCAACACAGTGCTAGGCTGCATTGACAGAGGGATAGAATCAAGATCACGTGAAGTACTAATACCACTTTACAATGCCTTGGTAAGGCCACACCTAGAATACTGCATCCAGTTTTGGTCACCACGATGTAAAAAAGATGTTGAGACTCTAGAAAGAGTACAGAGAAGAGCAACAAAGATGATTGGGGGACTGGAGGCTAAAACATATAGGAAACGGTTGCTGGAACTGGGTATGTGTAGTTTAACGAAGAGAAGGTTGAGGGGTGACATGATAGCAGTGTTTCAATATGTCAGGGGCTCCCACAAAGAATAGGGAGTCAAGCTATTCTCCAAAGCACCTGAAAGCAGGACCAGAAGCAACGGATGGAAACTAGTCAAGGAGAGAAGCAACCTAGAACTAAGGAGAAACTCCCTGACAGTTAGAACAATTAACTAGTGGAACAACCTGCCTCCAGAAGTGGTGAATGCTCCAACACTGGAAGTGTTTAAGAAGAGACTGGACAGCCATTTGCCTGAACTGGTATAGGGTTTCCTGCCTGAGCAGGGGGTTGGATAGATGACCTCCAACGTCCCTTCCAACTACTACTACTACTACTACTACTACTACTACTACTACTACTATTATTATTATTATTATTATTATTATTATTATTATTATTATTATTATTATTATTATTATTATTATTAAATGTGGCCTGTGGACCTCCAGTGGTCTGCTGAGGTTCATGAGAGAATTTGCTACAACCTTCCCATGGACATAGGCTAAAGCTAGCTTACTGGCTCAATTCTACTTCCCTATGCATAGCAACAGTTACCTGGTAAGAATCCATGCCCCCCTCAAACCCATCGTTCAGCATTCATTGACAAAGGGACTGTTTGTTGGCTTGGTCTATGTTTCCCTACATTCTTAATACTTGCTTATGAGAAGAAATCCATGGCTCAGTATTATTTCCTTGAAGCATACTAGTTATAATACAAGTAGCAATATGAATATTAGATTTAAGAAAACTATCAGTACAACCTTACAGTATATGCAGTGTATGATGATGATAATAAATCTCTAAAAATGGGATTTCATTGAGTTGGGAATCCATTTGCCCTTATCTCTTTAGTTTTAATTTTTTTTGTTGAGGAACATTTTTACTCAGCAAGTTTGGGTTAAGAGGTTTTCTTGGGGTACACAAAAAACCAATTGGGTAATAAATACTTAGTGTTAGCTTAATTTTTTAAACAAAATGTAATTGCAACAATTTTAAATGGGATGGGAAGCTAACACAAATGCAACCATAATCATTATGTTACTTGCAAAAATGTAAACTCACATGCTGTTACAGACAAAATTATAGGAAGGAGCATTTGCTTAATTGGAATTACATTTTCTGAATGTGGTCCATGAGTGTGGTTAAGTTTGAGAAATACTGACAATAGCAACTTCATGTGTTTAATGAAACATGCAGTCAATCAGTCAGAGATTACTCATAAATGATACCTATTATATGTGGGTATAGGGTTTGTTTCTGCCAACCTAGCAGTTCGAAAGCACGTAAAAATGCAAGTAGGAAAATAGGGACCACTACGGTGGGAAGGTAACAGCGTTCCGTGTGCCTTTGGCATCTAGTCATGCCGGCCACATGACCACAGAGACGTCCTTGGACAAGCGCTGGCTCTTCGGCTTTGAAACAGAGATGAGTACCGGCTCCTAGAGTCAGAAACGACTAGCACGCATGTGCGGGGGAACCTTTACCTTTACCTTTTATAGGGTTTGTAATGTTGCATCTTATTTTCATTTATTAAATAAAATCTATAGTTATAAACAGAGCAGCATGCATTCCTGGTCAAACTGTTTTAATTAATCCTACATGAAATGAAGTTGCTGCAATCTTTACATAGGACAAAGTTTAATATAACATCTTTCAGCAAACGTATTTATGTGCAGTTGCTTACAGATGGAAGATAAGAAACAGTGAATCTGTCAAATGCAAAAATCTGAACACCCTTTTAGTCAGGAGGCTTTGAGATACACCACAGGAATCAATGGGACTCAAACCACCACACCTGTAAGGGTGTGAATGCCCACTACAGCATATAAGTCTTCGGTAGTAAAAGGGTGGCACTGGATGGATAATAGGATCCCAGTCACTCACTCTCAGCCCAACACACTTCACAGGGTTGTTGTGGGAAAAATAGTGCAGGAAGAAGTATTAGGTATATTCATCACCTTGAGTTATTTATAAAAATAATAAAGGGGGGGACACTAAATAAATAATAAAACGTGATCTCTATTTTCCTCCATTGAACACTAACTGTGGTCACAAATAGAGTTAATGCCTAGCCCAGAAGACATTCAAAAATAATTCAGCTGCAGGTAAAAGAAGAGTCTGATATATGAAGCAATTTACTATTAAGTTATGTCATACATTTTTAGGATTCTAAAGTGCTTTGTAAATTTAGAAAATTGACACTGTAATAAATACATATTGTTTCTAATTTGGTTCTCCAACTTCATCTTCCAAACATGGCTTTATTTGGAAAATGGTATCTTGTTTCTGTTTGTCCAATGTGAACAAGGATTCCCACAATATCACATGCTGATGTGCCTCTAAAACAACATATTTGACACCTTTTCAACTCCTCTTGAATAGCTTTTAGTTATGCTGCTCATCTCCACAATTACTGTTATTAGTGCAACCCTCCTACTCTTACTTTCCTTTGATAGCCTGTGACAACATTCATTTCACAGACTGAAAGTTGTTTTGATAATGACTATTTGGTGATATGTGTGAATTCTTAAATTACTTATCTTTATACCTTGTATTTATCACACACATCAAACATTCAATCTACTGAATAACTTGACATTTTTGATGAAGTCTCATGTTATTTCCAAGCATGACAATAATATACTTTCAACTCATAAGGAAAAAAAAGCCAAGACTTTCCTCTTTGATACATGTTATTTCTTTCTCCTGTGCTGGTCAGAGAAAGTTCAAAGAAAGCAAATGAAAGAGATCTATTTCACCTGAAGTCAAAAATTTAAATCAGGAACTATGTGTAAGAATCTTGTATTATAATTTTATAACTTTCTGTCATCAGAAATTACTTAGAATCCTATTTAAGTTAAGAATTTATAGAACATAGAATACTTCTGCAGTTCTACTTCATGTAGGAAAATATGGGATAGTAGATGGAATGACAAATAATTCTGCTTGTATGAAAAATAAGATGGGGTGGACAAATGTTTTCTATTAGATTAAGCCAGCCAAAATGTGCATTTTGTCCTCCTATTAAAAGTCTTGTATTTTCATTGTCAGCCTCATATGTAAATGAAGTGGTAAATAGGACGATCATCCCACTTTTCTTTTGAAAGAGGTGAAAACTCTAATGTAGAGGAAAACTAAAAATATCATGGTGTTTTTGAACTAGATACTGCTCCAACTGGCTGTTGGAGGCAACCAACTGGCTGTTCCCTGTTACCAAGATAATTAATGCAAGTTTTTAATATTTTAATATTTTTTCCAGCTGTCTTCTGGAAATAGCACTTATTCAAGGATTCCAGAAACGTGTAGTCTACCATCTATTCCAATCCCTAAATTACTCTACCTGGGCAGGTGAAACATGTCAATATGCTTATATGTTATGTAAGGATTGTGGTCTTCCATAGCAACTTACTAATTTACAATAACTTGGAAAAATGACTAGGGACTTTTTAAAAGTAGTACTCTAGTGGTGGAATTCCATCCTGAAGAAAGTAAAAGTGGTTCAGTTATTTTTGCTTTAAATTGGCATTAAGTACTTTTTGTGCTACTGTATGTTCAGCTTTGTATACTACTTTTTTAAATCTTCATTTGCATTTTATTGCTCCTACCTCCATGTTCTCATGAGAAGTTTTAATAATATTATAATAATCAGTCTGGGTGCCTTATATTTGTGTGAAATACCTTTCATAAATCAAATTAATTTATTATTGGTTGATTACTTTATATGGCAGAATAAGATTTAACCTTTCCTATATGGTGCCAAAATATAATTTATAGCTTTACTTACTAGGAAGCTTTCTACAGTTGCTTGGTTTGAGAAGGTATTATACATTTTTCAAATGGAGTGTAAATATATGAATAAAGAATATGACTCATTAGTGGAATGTCAAATTTTAGAAAGGTAACAATGTTACCTACTAATTGGAGTAATAGGTGGGACAGAGCAATCATCATCAGGTAACACACATCAAACATAGAAACACAGATAAAAGCAAAAAATCATAGCAAAGTGAATAAAAAAATACAAGAGAAAGCACATTTGTTTCCAAAAGCTGAAATATTTATTAGGCAAAGGAAAAGTGCAACTGTCTTACACCTCAGCAGGTGGCAGCACCTAACTGACCTTGTTGATTTTGAATGCTAAGAAAGGCCAGCTTAGGTTAATATTTGGAGGGGCCTATCTGGAAATTCTTAGCATTGTGAATGAGGATGGAAGTTGTAGAAACATCCAAGAAGACAGAGGCAAGGCATTTTTATAACTCTGCCTAGAAAACAATATGGATGTAGTAAGAAGAGTGGAGCCAGGCACGAAAGAAAAATCACTATTTTAAAGCTACCTTAGTGCAAATTTGTACTAAATAGTAGATATCTAGATTATTTAGATTTTGTGGCCAGGGGCTTTTTTTTTTTGCTGAAAGCTACAGCAACATCCAGCAATTTAACTGAAAGTTTTCTGGGGAGTAGGAAAAAAATAGAGCTTGGGGCTACAAGCTTGGGGCCCACATCTGGATTAAACAGGAAAGGCTTCTGTCTAAATCATTTGTCCCAAATTATTTCTAAACCTTTTAATTTGTGTTGGGCACTGCCTGAAGCATGCTAAAAAAAAGTCTAGCACATGCTTTAAATCTTTCAATTAGGAAAAAAAAAACCATTATTCACACTTGATTAGTGCAGGAAGGAAGGAACCTGTTCTTCTCTTTAGCTGTGATTATCAAAAAGGAAATAAGGATAGGTTATGTTGAACTAACATTAAAATCCTTCAGGTAGAAGGCCCAATATATTCAACACTCAACAGCCTTCTGAAAAATAGTGCTATCTGCTAAGGCTTGAACAGGGCTCTCAGCAGGTTAATATTTCACGCACAATGCATCACAGTTCTAAAATTACCATGATTGGCGATGACACTTTGGAACTAACGGAACCCAGCAGGGAGAACTGGTGTCATTCAAAGATAGGCTTCAAAAGAACATGAAAAGCGTTACCAGGGAAAGACTGGGATGGTCTAGTGCAGGGGTAGGCAACCTTGGCTCTTTTATGACTCATGGACTTCAACTCCCAGAATTCCTGAGACAGCTATGCTGGCTCAGGAATTCTGGGAGTTGAAGTCCATGAGTCATAAAAGAGCCGAGGTTGCCTACCCCTGGTCTAGTGAGTCTTAGGAAGTCTTCAGAAGGTAGTGTTGAATAATGAGAAATTTTTTTTTTAAAAAAAAGCATCAGGATTTCACCCATGCGGTGTTCTTTCAGGCTGGCGTGTCTTGTGCTGTGTCTCTTCAAGGAACACTCTTGTTGCAGGTGGTTGGCAGAAAAGGAGGAACAGTGCCCACGAATTGAGGCTTGCACTGGTGATTGGATAAAAATAACGGCGTTGATCGCCTTGACCTAACAGCAGGGCTACAGCCATTGGTTATATTTATATTTATTAAATTTTTATACCGCCCTTCTCCTGAAGGACTCAGGGCGGTGTACAGGGCAATAAATATCAAAATACGAAATACAAAAGTTAAAAAACATTAAATAATTATGCCCAATGTAATACATTAGTTAAAATCCATATTAAAACCCCAGACCCCAAACCCATCAGACAAGGCCGGCTTGTTCAAATAAATAAGTTTTTAGATCACGTCGGAAAAAGAGCGAAGGTTGGGGGTCATCCGGAGCAAAACCGGTAAGCGGTTCCACAGGTCTGACGCACCCATAGAGAACGCCCTCCCCCGGGGGTCACCAGTCGACATTCTCTGATTGGTGGCACCCTGAGGAGGCCCTCTGTGGGAGCGCACTGGACGGAGGGAGGTTGACGCCGGCAGCAGGTATTGCTGTAGGTAATCCGGACCCATGCCACGTAGGGTTTTATAGGTCATAACCAGCCTTGTTATGCCTTGTTTGTACTCCCCCAGATGGAAGTCTCCCAGGTGTGTGTTCTGCAGTGCTTTTTTTGTAAAAGAAAAAGGTGCCGGAACTCACACGTCATACAACCCGCCTTGCCTACCCTACAAGGTTCCATCCAAAAAAGGTGCCGGAACTCCGTTCTGAGCGTTCTATGAGAAAAAAAAAAGCCCTGGTGTTCTGAAACCACACACAGAGGGCTTTCTTCCTTTCATTCTGCTCTCCTTTCCAGCAACCTGGGAGGTATTTCAGAGGAACTTGTATGTTAAACAGGCCTGGTCTCTCCTAAATAGATAGGTGGGTAGATAACACTCACTCCGCCACCCACCCACCCACCCACCTCTTTGTCCTAGAATGCCAGATTTCAACCCCCACTTGGCTCAACAGTACTGTTCCCTTGCGGGGAGGGGAGAGTTTCCAGACGACTTGCTTTTGAATAGCGGGCAAGGATGAAAAAGCCTGTGCCAGTCGCAGGCAGAGCCGGCCGGCTCTTCTTTCTTCCCTCCTTTTTAGCTTCCCTCTCGCCTTCCTTCCCCTCTCCTCCAGAACTGGGGTCGCCTTGAGAAGCAGCAAGCTATTTGTTCCTTAGCGAAGACGGGGGAAAAAAAATAAAAAAAATAAAGCAGAAGCAGCAGCAGCAGGAGGAGGAGGAGGAGGAAGAGGCAGCAAGGAAGCGCCGCCGAAAGCGAGGGGCGGGAGGCGGACTGTAGCGAGAGAAAGGGGCGGACCAGAGGGGATGGCACGCAAGCGCGAAGGAAGCTCGGCGAGCCCCACGCGGGCGCTCGCGGAGCCTCGGCGGTGGTTCTTTCAGTTCAGCTGTGAAGGGGCCTCGGGGCAGTAGGGAGTCGGCGACGGAGTGAGCCGCCCGCGGTTGGGAGAGCTGGAGCAAGGCGGGCAAATTCCGGACCAGGGGTTGGGTCGAAAGGTGAGCGGCAGCCGCTCTCGCCCTGCCCGCCCGCCCGCCCGGCCAAGCCATGGGGTAAAAGGAAGCGAGCGGACCATCGAAACAATAAAGCGGCTGGTGCTCCCGGGCTCCTCCCGCCGCTGACGGTGCCTGGCCGAGTGCGGGGAAAGAAGCGAAGATGCCGGGGGCCGGCAGGCGTTGACCGACCGACCCGGTAGCAGGAGAAGGAAGCCAAAGTGAAGCCGGGCGGTTGGGAAAGCGCGCGGTGGATGCGTTTCGGGGTTTGGAGCGGCGGCGGCAGCAAAGGGAGAGGCGGAGGTCGGCGGGAGCGGAGAAATGATCGCGGAGTTGGTGAGCAGCGCCCTGGGGCTCGTCCTGTACCTCAATACCCTGGGCGCGGATTTCTGCTACGACGACAGGTAAGAAAATGGAGGAGTTGGGAGCTGGAGAGTTGGCGGGCGCTCCGGCCGAGCGACTGCTGCGAGAGGCCGTGCCCTTCCCCAGGGGGTTCCCCGTGTGTGTGTTGCGGGTTTGAGATTGGGCTGGCGGCTGTGTGTTCTTCGGGAGGAATGCAACTTGCAGGACGCGAGAGCGCTCTCTCCGTGCGAGGTCCTCCGATGGAAGCGATGTCTCTCTCCCCTTAACTCGTCCGGTGGCTGGAATAAGTCGCCTTTTAGTCTCTCATCTTCTCTTTCACCTGTTGAGGCGGGATTAGTCCGATTATTCCCCTTTTTCTTCTGTTGGGTAGGTTTTCGCCTATTTCCCCGCCACCTGATAAATGGAGTTGCTGTTGCAAGTACTCTGCTGTCGAGAAACACTCGCAATTCATAAGATTTCCTCGATTGTCAAGTTACTTTGGTCGAACTAGCCCTAATGGGAATAAACAAAAGAGCCGAGAGGCTGGCAGAGCCAACCAGTCTAATCGTAATAAACCTCTGCCTAATCCCTTTTCTTCCCGGATCGCCTTTTCTGTTCCTTGCAAATATACCTGCGTTTCATGGGAGGAACAATCTGCTTTGCTTGAGGCTTAATTACATGACCATGTGTGCATGGTATAGTATTTTGTACCAGAGAAGTGTTATGTTTTTTTTCTCTCCCTTCAAAGCAACATCTTAATAGCAGGCCGTTTAAACGATGTTACATCTGGACAAGAAAAGAAGGAGAAAAAAGTCACATCACTTTTGGATGGATTCCATTTGTTTCTCTTGACACTCTTGTTTCCAGAGCATAACACACTTCTGACATTCTCTTAGATTCTCATACACATGGTTAAAAAAAGAAAATGGAAATAACCTTAAAATTTCAAGAGTAGTGATCTAAATCTGGGCTTTCTAATTTTGAAGTCTTACCTTTTAAATGCCACGAGTGTATCAAGCCACATGTTCTTGTTTAGTAGTTCCCTAGAATGTGTGTGCTAATACTGAAAAACTTATTTTTCCAAATTCACTGAACTCTGTGAGAAATTAAGTTCTGAAATAGAAACTTTTGCTTTAACTTTACTCATAGGGGCAGTACTTGCTTGAAAAATCAAAGAGTAGCTGTTTTTAAGAGTCTGCAAGTGGGCGCCTGTGCATACATTGTCTTTAAAGATTTGCCTGGCAGGTTTTTTTTTTTAAAGCATTTATGTTGGGCCTTGGTCTGTGTATAAAACATTGCTAATGGAGTAAAATAAAGGACCTAGGACTTAAATTTGCTTCTTTTGAGTTTGGACTGCTAATGAAAGCTGTACAGAATTGCTGAATAAAATGACACTGATGTCTAGAAATGTCACAGTTGTGCTGGTGTTTCTACCTTTCCTTAAATAAAACCCTGTTTTATGAAATTGATGAAAAGCTCTTAGTAATTAGAGAAACTTCCAATTTGTTCCTTTTTCAGTGATGTAATCTGATTGCAATTAGAGCAGATGCATAATTAAAATATATTGGGGAGAGGACCATGCTTGGCTGAGCTTATAAGCCATTCTGGGGTGTTTGTATGGTCCATTGACGTTAAATCATCCAAAAAGTGAGCAGAAGTTTACTCTGACAGCATTTCATCAGCCCCTTTCTCTATGGGAAGTGAATAGATCCCTTGGGTGAGAGTGAACTGCCCTTCAGTAAAGTGTTTGCATTGATAGGAATTTTCTTACATGACAGTAATTTGATACCACAGTATCTAAAATATCCAAACTATGCTGTTTGAGAAACTTACAGATGAAAAATTTGAAGTTCTGCTTTTATACCTTCATTAGTTTCATAATTATCAATAAAGAAAATTATTCAGAAACAGTATTTGGAGAGGGTTGTTTATAAAGGGAAACTGAGGGAGGACAGCAAAGCTGAGTCTAGCAAAGCTATCTGAAGCCTTAGAGGGAAATGCACAGAAAGGAAAAGAGCCATTCTTGCTCTACAAATCATTTGCCATGCAACACAATCTGCCCATGTTTAATCAGTGAAGTGCATTTGAAAAGTTTCTTTTGTTTCAGATGTGTTGCACCTGTTATTATTAGGGAGTCAATGTTAGAGTTAACTCAATGTTTTTTTGGGGGGTTTTACAACATTGAATGCCAATTTCTGTGTCTTTTTTAGTTATATTAGAAATCCAGTCATTTAGCAATAAAGAACTGATGAATTCTTTAAGATATTTAATAAAACATTTGCATGTATTGGAGTTTGGAAATGATTTTTAAAGGTAGAAAACAAAATAATGCAAAACCCAAACAAAATCTGAGTCACCCTGTTAATACTAAAATATAGTTTCTACGGTAAGTTGCTAATGTCAGGCTATTAAACTGTTGAATGCATTATCACCATGGCTGATAAAATTTATTTAATTGATTTATCAAATTAATATGACCATCTTATGGTTCAGGTGTGTTTGAGTGGCTTACATAAAGATAAAACAAATATTCAGCAATCATAAATGTAAAAATGGATTAAAATTAGAAAAATTAAAACAAGCTAAAAAACAAGGGTTTGGAGGGGAGATATGAGGTGCCTTCTTTGTTAGTCTACAGAAGACATGTCAAATTGCCGGCCCACGGACCGGATGTGTCACACCAAAACCACATTCACCCCAATGCCGACAATGGGGAAAAAGTCATGCGACTTCACATGATGTCACAAGTTTGACATGCAAGGTCTACAGTATGCACCCAACTCTTGACACATTTACAGATATGATAATTATACTTAGTTTTCTAAGAAAGGCTGTAATTGTCTTAAAGACAATTTGGTGAAACATATGGCACCTCAGTTTGTTGGCTGAAGATAGATGGTAGTTCAGAACATTATTCAAGAACATGAAAAGTTTATTTGTTGTCATTTGGTTTTTGACATTTGCTGATTAGACAAAGGATCAAAGGATCTTTAGACAAAGATCTTTGTTGTTTTAGCCATAACTGTACCTTAATGTCATTAGACAAAGATAACAGTACTTGAAATGTAAGTTATTTATATTTTTTCTATTCATATAATTATGCAGGGAACTGCTTGGTATTAAGCCCCCATCAATTACACTGTATTTTAACCTGTAGGCTTGTTGAATTTCTCTAAAAACAAGAGTCTTAAACACTCACTGAATTCTGAAATATACTGCCACGTGTGAATTAAGATTATTGATTGTTCTGTGCACTAGTCAACTAATTTTATATTATTCTGGGGAGAAAGGAGAAATTGCAAAGGAATTGAAGGCTTCCTCCATACCACTACTCCACACCATAACACTATTTTCAGAGTTAAGTCCTTGAGCTGAAATATTGTACTAGTGACAAAGTAAAGTTTGTCAACCTCCTTCTAGAAAAATGTATATGTTTAAGATAGCAGAACAAAGCAAACCACCTAGGAAAATGAATATAGATGATAGTTTTAATGAAAATAGGTGCCTGTAAAATGTCCCAAAGGTGCTTTTTCAAAAGGTAACATCGAATTTGTTTTTTCCTTGAGGACCTCTCACTTCTCATCCGGGAAGCTTCTTCAGTTCTTCAGCTTCTTGGATGAGAAGCAAAACATCTTCAAGGAAAAACAAAGTCCAGTTGTCTTTTGAAAGAGCACCCTTGGGACAACCATGACTTGGATGACTGAGAACCTCCATAGACATGTGCCTGTAAAATATTTTAGGAGTTTCCTAAGATTAGATAATATCCTAATTTTCATACAATAATATCATTTCCTTAATAATAAAAAATTGAAACCAACGTGCAGGTATGACATAGAATTAGGTTACCTATAGTTCCTCATTCTATTATCATGTCTAATTTCATTTTACGACTGTTCACTTAACAGTGGTTCAAATTTTTGAAAAAGTAACCTATAACCTAAATGTGAACTTACAACTGTCACACTGCCCCCATGTCTACATGATCATAATTCTGATGCTTAGGAACCAGCTTTCATTTATAACCAGTTGCAGCATCCCATGGTCATGTAATCGTGATTTGTGACAAAAACCAACTTTGGGAAAACTGGATTTGGACTTACAACCATGTGATTCAAATTACAAATCTGGTATCCCCACTTATGACTGCAATAAAAATGGACATAACATTGGGTCCGGTCACAATGACTTGACTCAGCACTGCTCATGATAGAAATTCTGATCTTAATTATGGTCATAAGGCAGGGATTATCTGGACTTTAATTTTTAAAAAGATTTTGAAAAGATTTGACATACTCATTACATGTACATCTAGGCTTATATATATGTACTACAAATAGCTTTGAAAATTTATTGGAGACATGTTTGTTAAAAATTATAACAATGAATAAGATCTTATTGACTATTGTAGAGTAAATATTAAGACTGTTTCTTCAGTCTTAATAAAGTTGTCTTGATAAGCAAAAAACTAGAATTCAGACAGAACATAAATTCTTCTGGTGTTAGTGGGCAGATCAGATTAATCCCAAATGTTCTTAAATATAATGTGAAAACAGTCCGGCTAGATCATCCTAAGGCCTCTATATTCCATTATACCATTATTGTTTAGTTTGATTTATATCCTATGTTTATTTTGTACAGTTCAATATGGCAGCCACCAGTTTTGGTGGTTTAATTTCATGGAACACAGGTGAATCAGTTGCGACCACTTTGGATGACTATAGGTTATTTTCACTGTCAAAGGGGTGATTCCTCAGGGAAAGGACAACTAAAAGAGGATGCGCCTTCATTTTTGGGATTTTCAGAGAGGCATCTGGTATGCTACAATGCAAAACAGGACTTAGGAATAAACAAGCCTAGGCCTGATAAAGCAGAAATGTTCTTGTGTTCATAAATCCCCATGTGATATCCTTTATGGCGTATCTTGTTTCAACCAAAGCTTGGTTACAAGACCACGAAAATATATATTTTCCTGTTTTTTTATCTTTGCTGTTAGTCTTCTGTCATTCTGGTAGAAAGGGGGCACTAAAGCCTATATTTATAGACGCAGATGATTGTTGCATATTGTTTTGATGTTGAAATATCAAAATTGCAACAACATGATCGTGAGCAGTTTCTTCATTTATTTGTTGATAGTGACTTTTTCCTATAATATTAATAGTATTCCTCTTGGGCAGCGGCTCTCAACGTTTTCTATACCCCGCATCCCTAGAACACTTCTGATATATTTTCGCACCCCTTACAAAAGTTTGAAATAACTGCAAATAATTATGCATAGACACTATAGTTTTGAAAACCCAAGTTTTCGCACCCCCTGGAATATTATCTTGCACCCCTGGTTGAGAACCCCTGCTCTTGGGTAAAAACAAATTGCAACATTAGCTAATGATGTGCTGTTTTAAGAATGTTATTGTCAGAATCCATTTATATCATATTCATAAATGGAATGTTTCAAACATTATCCCATGGATTCTGTCATCTCCCGAAGAGAAGAGGATAGATGTGTATTGAACCGGCAATAGGCATTTCAAAGGAAAGGAGAAGCCTTTTGAACTGGGGAAACAAAAGGGGGGGCTAGCATCTGGTTTTTGTCACGGTAGACAGCAATAAACAAAAGGGTCCTAACTTCCTTTTTCCCACGAGATGGATGATACGAGAGGAAGGATGGGGGGGACTGACCAAATGGGGATTAAGGGGGGTTAAACCGGGAATTCTTTAAAAGGGTTTACATCGTGGAAATATTAAGCCCTGTCTCATTTCCTACAACCGAGCATGTCATAGTAAAGATTTCTTTTGGACTAAAATCCTGACTCCAAGAGTTTTTGTCTTCCTAAGACGTGGTTCGGGGTGGGTCCTGACATTAGACAGGGCTTGCAACGAAAATCAACCCGGGAAGAAGAACCTTACCGGGGGATTTTGCAAATAAATATGATGTCTGACGATGAAGCAAGAAGGGAAGAAAGCCCCACGGAGAAGGAGCCTTCCCCCCAGCCGAACTCCCAGAAACATTGGGAAGCTGAGGCATCATATTCCTCCTGGGAGGAAACGGAGCAGCACGAACAAAACCCCCGGTGGTCGATGGGCGTTGGAAGGAAAAGTGAGTGGAAAAAGGCTTCGAGAGAAGTGACCCTGAGACGGAGCGACCACCAACCGGAATGGAAACAAGAGATGGAGAACTCCCTGCACGCCAGTGAGGAAGAGCGGATTCTGGAAAAAGCTATTGACTTGATGAAAACAACCCTGAGCTCACTAAGGGAGGAGAGAGCTGGAAACCACAACACCTGGGGTCGCAACTGGAGGGGTAACAGAAGGGACCCAACACCTGAAATCCCAGGGCTGTCCAATGGAACAGGAGCCGCTGACTCAGCGGTACCCACCCCCCCCAGACCCACAGATGGGGATCGAGATGAGGAGCGATACACTCCGCGGCGCAGACAACGATCCAGCCAAAGATTCCCACCCCTGGAAGCAAAATTCAAGGGGGAGCCATCACGACTGGGATTTTTCCTAACCCAAGTCCTCAGCTACATGGAAGAGTACGGACGGGACATCCCCAGTGACAAAACACGCATCCGAATTGTGCAATCTGCCCTGGACGGGACGGCCGCAGACTGGGTGGTGAACCTGCATGACTCCAACGCCCCAGAACTCAACGACTTCAATCGATTCATGTCATCCTTGAGGCGACGATTTGAGGACCCTTTGGCTGACCGGAAGGCCCGGGAGAGAATCAAGACGGTGAGGCAGGGCAGGAGAACAGTGGCCGAATATACCCAAGAATTCCGAGCCATCGCCAGCAAGCTGAACTGGCCAGAAGACATCCTCCTCAGCCATTTCAAAGACGGTCTAAACTACGACCTGTATGACGCTTGCCTGCCTCGGGGAGACCCCTACCATCTCGATGACTGGTATGTCCTGGCAGAGGAAGTGGAAATAGACCTATTGAAAAGACAACGCAGAGGAAAACCATGGGGCCGCCTGCCACTCGAGCAAACACGTGAGGGGGAAAACCCACCGGCCACGGCTAAAAAATCAAAGGGATGTTTCAATTGCGGGAGAGAGGGCCACCGTGCTGCAGAATGTCGTTCGAAAGCCCCTCCACGCAAAACAGAGGCACCATCTTCGAAAAAGCTGGGGAAGTCTCAAGGCAACCCAAAAGAATCTTCCATGAAGGGGACAGAGGCTGTAGAGTCCACAATTTCTGCCAAAACCTGGGATTGGACTCCGGCCTACACTGCAGGGGCGGTGGACACCTCGGAAGACAGCTCAGAGGGAGAACCTTTGGTAAGTGGACCTCTTCCACCCATACTTAAGACAGTAACTATATTAGCTTCCTCTGCACCAAAAGCAAATGAAATAAAAGCTTTGATAGACTCTGGCTGCATCCGCTGCCTCATCAGCCCAACACTGGTGGAGGAACTGAGCATCCCAGTGAGGAGGCTAAAACAACCAATCTCCTTCAGTCAATTAGACGGGTCTATAGCAGGGGGGGGACCAGCTACCCTAGCCACTCTACCACTCCACATGTCCCTGGGGTCCCATGAGGAAGACATAACATTTATAGTGGCCCCAGGCATGGCATGCCCAATGATTTTAGGACTGGAATGGCTGAAGAAATGGAACCCCGGGATAAACTGGAGGACTGCAGAACTCAACTTCCCAAAAGGGGAACAGGAAAACGTAAAACCCCCAAACACCCCCCCAACCCAGAGGGAGGAAAAAGCAGCAGTGGGGGAAGAGAAGGGGCTAACAGAGATACCGGAGGAATACAGGGACCTGGCTGAGGTTTTCAGTGAGGAAAGAGCAGATGAGCTCCCCCCCCACCGCCCCACAGACTGCACCATAGAATTCAAACCTGGGGCAAAACTGTATTTATTAATGAACTGGCTGTCATTAATTCTCCAAATGGCCTACCATGATATTCTATAATATTATTTATAAAAATGTTTTCTTAGCATCTGTTTAAGAATCTCATGTTTGGAGGTATCAGTATCAGCATATTTATTTCTGTCCATGGCCTGTATTCAAATGATACAATTTAATTAATATAAAGCTACTATTTTTAGTCCCAGCTTCTAAAAACAATATGTTATGATGTATTTATCCATCCTGTCATTGCAGTTTCATATCAAGAGTTATAGATTTTTTTTTCTTTTTGAATGTCTGATGTCCTTATTCTGTAGGGACCAGGGCTCAACCTAGGATTTTCTTTTGGGGTTTTTTTGGAGTTGTGGGTAGGGTAGGGCTAAAATCAGTTGATCCAATTTTCCCATTCACATGATACTCTACTCCAGGGGTCCCCAAGCCCTGGTCCATGGACCAGTACCGGGCCGTGGCATGCCAGCAGCCAGTCTGCACAAACAAGCAAAGACCCATCTGCGAGATGCAGGCAGCAGACAAAACCATGAGCCTCCGGTCCACGGAAAAACCTCTCTCCATGGAACCAGTCTCTGGTACCCAAAAGGTTGGAGACCTCTGTTCTACTCCCTTTCTTTTGATGCAGTGAAGTGTGCCATGTAAGCAGGGCGAGTATGTTGACATTTTATCTTGTTAACTTGATTCAGAATAGAAAACTATTTTGCAAGATTAGTTTCTTTCTCTCTATTCAGCACATCCAATTCTTGTTCTTTTTAAACAGATGTCAGTGTATGTTATAGCTGCTGAAGATGTCTACTGCTCTAATTGGACTTCTATAAAGAACAGTTTTTCATTTGAAATTGGGCTGTTTGGTCTGTCTGTCTGTCTGGCATGTTCAAATGTCTGTTAGTTATAACTAGAATGTGTAAGATTATTTACAGCTACAGTGAAAGCTACTCACATGTACTCACTATTTTGTTACAAACCCTGAAGCAAAACAAACCAGTTCACTTTATGGATAGTATTATTATGTTGCCCTATAATATTGACTGATAGTTTATTTCTATTGAAGTTGATCATTTTGAAGGAACTAAGACTGAATATAAACAGAGCCATTTTACATTTTCATTTTGTAACTTAATTTACAGTATTATGACTGCTCTCACAATTCTAAAGGAGGCACGTTTAATATTTGAATTGAACAACATGGATATGTGGATTCTCCGTAGATTACTAAATACCCTACAAGTATTCAATATATTAAATGATAACAAGATCATTCTATTTATGATGTAGTATAATTTGTGAAGAAGTCATCTATTTCTTGGAATGTCTATTGTGAAGGTCTTTGGGATATTTCTTAATTAATTAGGGTTTATTCCATAAATACATTTTAACATAGATTATTTCTGGATTGGATTAGTGAGTTATTTTGATCAGTTGGTCTGTTTACAGTATTTGAAGTGAAATTTTTGAATACTGCTTCTTGAAGCATTAAGATAATTGCATGTTCTGGAAAGCTGGTTACTTTAAGAGCTTCCCTGATCATGACTGTCTTTTTAATTGTTTCTTCCATTCAGTTGTGCCTGATTCTTGGAGATTGCCTGGATAAGTCTCTGCAGTTTTTTTGGCAAGGTTTTTCAGAATTTGCCGTGCCTCCTTTCTAGGGCTGAGAGAGAGTGACTGGCCCAAGGTCATCCAGATGGCTTTATGCCTAAGACAGGACTAGAAATGAGGGTCTCCCAGTTTATAGCCTAAGGCAGGGGTGTCAAACTGCCGGCCCGTGGACTGGTTTCATCATACTGAACCTGCGCCCACCCCATTGCCAGCAATGCAAAAAGAGCCGCGATACGTCATGATACGATGTGGCGAGTTTGACACCCGTGGCCTAAGGCTTTAACCACTACATCAAACTTAGTCACTAACAGTCTTGCTAACTAAATTAATTAATACATTCAACCTAGAAATCAGTTGAGTTTTTAATCAATATGGGTTCAGTTTTAGTCAGGAGGCAGCATTAAAAGAAAACAGAATTGGTAAGATATAATTTTTAACAATACAATGATTAAAGTTTAATTTATATTTGTAATATGTTCATAATTTGTTGGTAATGCAAATATATTTAATTTTAGTCTTCCAGTCCATTTCTGAAATGCAGATCAAAGTTAGTGGGCTTATAGCACTTGAAATGGGTTCATTCAAATGTGCTTCGTGGGATAGCTGTTGCTAAAGTCCAGTAGCTCATGTAATTGAGCATTTTGTGTGTCACTGAGGCCAACCAAATGGATATGAGAAACATAGCTAGCAATATCTTGCTTTTACTCTTTTAGTATCTGGTAGTGGTAAACCATAATACTGAATTCATACAATACACTAAAAGTCAAACTAACCATTAGTTTTGACCTGGGATAGTTTGTGATTGCAGCTAACACGTGATGACTGAATAGGAAACTTAACATTGGTTTTTCCTTTGAGTTAGATTTTAGTTAATTAATTTAATTTAATTTATTGAGATTTTTATACCGCCCTTCTCCCAAGGGGACTCAGGGCGGTTCACAGGGCATAAATATAAATAACAATACAAACATTAAAAAACAATTAAATCAATGCCCAAGTTAAAACCAATAATAAAACAAGCCTATATAAAAAAAACCCATGTACCCCCATCAGGCCAGACCCGCTAGTTCAAATAAATGGGTCTTCAACCCGCGACGGAAGGATCGGAGGTCTGATGCCATCCGGAGCTCTACCGGTAGTTTAGCTTTCCATTTAGTTTTAAGTCTATTCATAGTTTCTTGTGTGAGTGGCTGAGGTGTGATTCATAGAAGTCTTAGTTTAGGAATATTTTCAGCACACTCCTACATGTGTTCAAAAATATGTTAGTATAGTGAGGCTTAGTACGTATTTTGGTTTACACATGGCTAAAGCATTCTTAAATGGTGAAAGTAGATGTTTTATGGTAAACATTCTATCAGTGGAAGGATCTTCTTGGCTTACTTAAACAGGATAATTGGTGGCTTTCTCTTGTGTTTTAGAATTGTCATTATCTGGACAATACCAAACATTAGCATTGGTATTTGTATACTACGAACATTTGTTTTAATTGTATAGCCTCAGGTGGATGTGTTCTTCTGTTGGAACTATATTCTGCCTTGGGAATGTTCTGTTTCTGTCTTAAGATCCATCACTAAGATTTTGGAATGTTCTCTCTAATAAGAAATGCATTTTACAAAATAATTTGCTGAACTATAAATATAATTAGAGAATTTATATAATAATATTGCCTTAATCAATTATTTGACTGTTCGAATTTTCAAAGATAACATGTTAGCTTGTCTCTTCATAAAGTTGGGTATTTCTGTAGGAAGATCAAAGGAAACAAAAATTGATCTCTCGCCCATTCCTAATCCCTGTAATCACAGTTTGTTATTGTTTCCTACAGGTATTTGCAAGCAATAATTTATAGTTTTTACTGAAGCAATGATTATGGCTGGTTCCAAGTTTCTCATTGTTTTGGAAGGTTTATAGTATAGACCAAATTATATTGCTATAATTTATAGCACATGATATTGTTGCACAGGACCTTTCTACGTCAGAGCCTCTTTCTTCTTGTAATCCAGTACTTGCTTAACATTTTTAACTTTAACTTTTTAAAAGATGGATTTAGATGGCTACAATGTGATTTGGATGGCTCTAACTGCTTTGGCTTTTCTGAGTGTTAAAACTTGGTTTTTCCCTAAGTGTGATGTTAGAGGAGCCCAAGATATGTTTGTGTTTTATGGAGTTGTTATGAAGTGGGTTACTTATTATCATTATTTATTATATCCTTTTAACTGGTTATAGATTTTTAATACTGTTTTTGCATGCAATGTTCTCCACACAGTTACATATTTAACATGAGCAGTTATATAAATATGTGATAAAATAAATGAGATGGATAGATAGATAGATAGATAGATAGATAGATAGATAGATAGATGATAGATAGATAGATAGATAGATAGATAGATAGATAGATAGATAGATGTATCCAAATTTTAGGTTTTAATCTTCTGGATCTTTAAGTTAATTCTGAATGATTCTTGAGGCTAATTTTTTTTTGCCCTTTGAGGTTTAGCAACCTTTGAACTCTGACTTTTCTTTGTATAGTTGTGTTGAAGGAAAAATCTTCAGCATGATTCAGTCCAAACCGGGAATAAACAACATGGCAACTGCTTAGAAAGAAGGTTGCAGTTTATTTAAGAGGAGAGCCAGACAGAAAGATGGCTCTGGAAGAAAAGAGAGAGAGCACATGTAGGGTGTGGGTTTTTATACCCTCTGGGGCTTTTGAGGTTGTTTCCTGTTCCTGTTTGAGGCTTTGTATTTCCTGTGTCATGTATTTTGACCAGAGTCTGAGTGTGCCCCTTTGGCATCTGTAGGTTAATCCTACAGATGCCAAAGAATTGAGGCCTTTGAACTATGGTGCTGGAGAAGACTCCTGCGAGTCCCTTGGACTGCAAGGCGATCAAACCGGTCAGTCCTAGAGGAGATCAATCCTGACTGCTCTTTAGAAGGCCAGATCCTGAAGCTAAAACTCAAATACTTTGGCCACCTAATGAGAAGGAAGGACTCACTGGAGAAGAGCCTAATGCTGGGAAAGATCGAAGGCAATAGAAGAAGGGGACGACAGAGAATGAGGTGGCTGGATGGAGTCACTGAAGCAGTAGGCGTGAGCTTAAATGGACTCCAGAAGATGGTAGAAGACAGGAAGGCCTGGAGGAATGTTGTCCATAGGGTCGCGATGGGTCGGACACGACTTCGGACACGACTTCGCAGCTAACAACAACAACAACAAGGTTAATCCTATTATGTCCTGTCTTAGAGTTTGGGTGGGATATGTAGATTTTAGGTCTCTTTGTCTACCTAAGCTTCTAGCTGGGGGCCTCCAACCTTCCTGAATAGATTACCACATCTGCATTTCTACAGAGCTGGTTTCTGCTTGGGGGAGGGAGACTTGGGGCTATTAAGAAAAACTGGGCATGCTTTTTTGCCTCTTTAAGATCCTTTGAGGAAATATAATATTCTGCCCTTTTAATATTTTCTTCTCGGGGGTGTGTGTGTGTGATTTCCCAGGTTTGGTCATGTGGAGTATTTTTATCTCTTTTCTAAATAGCTGAAGGTTACAAATATTGACAAAACACACCTACAGACAAAATCATATAGAGATTTGCTTTTGAATTCATTGTCAGAAGATTTTTTAAAAATATACTTTTTGTACTATCTTGATATTTTGCAGATAATTTTGCTTTGATTAACAGAGAATTGGTCAGAATGATAGAGAATATGAATGTCATTCTTTAAGAGACAGGTTGATGTATACTTTTATTTCTAGGTTTAATGTGATAGTTCTCCAGAAAAAGTACTGGAAGTACTTGAAATTGCATAACAAAAATCCAATGAGACAATTGACTTCGGATTGTAGTCTTTGGAAAATGCACAGTGTTGTTTTTCAAACCCAGCAGTAGTGCTTACTGGAAATGTGTTAATTTGAAGCAGGGAATAATTCATTTTGGCAAAGCTTTGTGTCAGTGTGTTCCCCTTGTAAAATATTCATCAAAATAATGACAGGATTTCATGACTTGACAGTCAGCATTATATTTTACTTAAAATGATTTTAATGAATTACTTACCATATATTTGGAAAGTCAGAGTTTATGTTTTTTTGTGAGAGATAACAGAAAGAATCACTGTTAAATGTTCCCAACAGAAGTGCTTAAGTCTACTGTAAAGAAATGGTTGAATTACATGAAATCTTTTCACCTCCCAGGAGTAATAACAATAGAATCAGTAATTCTTCTGGTTCTGGAAATGAATACTTACAGATAATTGAATCAGGATTTTCCACATGAGTGTACAAAGCATAGCTAGTAGACAATTGGGGTATTTACAGGATTATTTTGTCTTTGGCTCTTGCTAAACTGAGGAAAATTGAACTTTGACTCTCTGATAAGCTAGTTTCATACTTTAGACTTACAAACAGCTAGTTATTGTTCAGTCCCAATAAAGATCTTGCTGGATGCAATCAAACAAACTTCTTAGACTTCAATTAGCAAAAGTCTAAATGAATGGCATTGGCTAAAATATCCCTATCACAATTTTTAGGTGTAGTGCCTGATTAAATATTTTTTTTGTATATGTAGTTTCTTATAGGTAGGGGAGATATGATAATGGCAAAGATAAAGATTTGTATTTTGCTTCTCAGATCACCTCAATTTATTCAGGTTTACACATTGATATAAAGACTTTGAAGGTAAAAATATTTGATGTTGTAGGTGAAGCAATGAAAAAATATAGGCTTGGATGTCTAAGAGAGGTGTACATATTTTAACACTGCACTTATTTGGTTTTTACAAAGCATCAAGAGGTTGTTGAAAACTTAAACTTAGGACATAACATTAACATTTTTTTCTTCAATGGATGTAACACTTTGTACTAGATCTAAAATAAAAAATGCAAATAATATAGCATGTCACTAAGGAATAACATTTAAACATATGATTTTTTTTCTCTCTATAAATTTAGAGGAAGCAGATATTTTACCAAGTAATTTGCTGATAGTCTTCTAATGCTATAATAAAGTATCATGGATGGAAGGATCATTATAATGTACAATGAGGTCTAGAAGGTTGGCCCCAAAGTAGCCATATTTGTAGGTGTGGTTTTATTTATTTTTTATCAGAATAATTAGCAATTCTTTATATATTGAAGAGGAATCTATTAACTGAGCTGCTAATTTCTAATATGGCATAGTGCTATTGGTTCGCACAATACTATAAGCATAGCTAAATATACACTATAGCAGAGTTCTCCAACCTTTCAGGACTCGCGGTCCAGAGGGGAGAGCAGCTTCCAAATTACTGTGTGTATGTGCATGCACACAAGGGGCTACGCCCTCTGGCGCAGTGCTAGCGACCACATGGTCAGCTCTGCACCCCTATGGTGGCTGCACCCATTCTCATGTGTACAAATGGGCCACACACCCCTGTGCTAGTGGTCCGTTCGTGCATGCACGCCTCCTGGCTAGCATTCCCATTTGTGCCCACGTGGAAACAGAGCTGTGAGCGTTAGAAGGAGTGTGTGTGGGGGAATGCATGCCCACATGTGTGTGCCCTGGGCAGCCATTTCTTTGGCCCACTGGCCAAGAGCCCAAGGTCTGGTACCAGGCCGCAGCCCATTGGTTGGGGACCCCTGCACTATAGGAAATAAATTTATCCCTATATGCAGCTAGACTATATGATGTGGCAATCTTTGGTCAGATGTTCATTTTCATTTTTTAAAAGTGGTTTAATCAGTGAGGGAAACTTAGTCTCCTTTCACCTCTTGGAACATTTCCATTTCATATTTCAACTATAGGAATATTACAGTTAAGAACAGCACAAATGCAGTGGCTGGAATATCTGAATGTCTCTTGCCTCCTCATATTGTGTATGGAAACCAGAAAGGTATTAATCACTGGCTGACCAACCCATTTATTTTGAAAGACACATAACACAAAGTTTAAAGTAAATAAACTGAAAAAACACAGAGATTCAAATTGTAGCTAATGCACTTTTACTTAAACACCTTTTAACTTTTATTCTTCATTTGTACCTTATGCAAAGTGTAACCATATTTCGGATTAGCATGTTATCCAGACTAAGTTATTACATTTGCTGCTTTCATGTTTAGTACTACTTGGATCTTTTTTCCATGAACAAAATGCACATGTGACATATTGAGAGAATGGAAACAAGTATTGAGCTTGATTTTTGCATATACTGTACTGTCTCAAGAAGGCAATTTGCTAAATAAGAATACACTACTTTAATCTGAGTTATAGAAATAAATTTGCAAAAAATATGACTACCAGGCAATTAAAGTGATGTTTAATTGGGGATCATTTGCAAGCTTAGTCAATTAAGCAAGCTCAATAAAACACAATACTAAGCCATGATGGATGGGTTTATCCATCAAGCTTAGTCAGTAACAAATAGAGCATATTATGGCTTTGCTGTTTGTGAACTAAGCCAGTATAGACGTAATAGCATATTTATATCAATTCAGTAGATGACCTTTGATTCATTGTAACAATTGGTATGTTTACTCATGCTCACAGCAGTTTTAGCTGATGTCAGCATGCTAAGCAGAATCAGATCTGACTAATATTGGATGGGAGAACATCAGGGAATACTTGGGGTAAAAGAATGAACTGGAAGACTGGAAAATCCTGGAAGGCAACGACAAACCACTTCCATATAGTTGCTGAGAGTAAATGGATGTGTCAATGAAGTACCAAGGCTGATATGAGGAAGATTTTAGTTTTATCTTTGCTATTAAGTATATGTGCATATTTGATTACATATAATTTCATGATTTACATAAATTATAATGGTCAGGTGTGTTTTTTGCATAATTTTCATTCTCTGAAACACAAGAAGTTTGAGATTTATGCCAGGTTATCAGTACGATTGTCTCTAGCCTCTCTTATTAGACTACCTGTAATTAACTACAATACTTAACATTAATCAAAAATAAAAGAGCCATTACATATATTATCAATTTTATTGCAATTCATATACTGCACTTTTTTTTAATACTCTAACCAGAGGACTGCAACTTATGAAAAAGGAGAGGAGAAAAGGCAAGAGGAAACAATGCAAGGATGCTCATAAATCCCAGGCTGTCTGATCTAGCTGCTTAGATTTCAAGATACATTCTCAGAGCTTTTGTTTTCAAGACAGTCAGGACGCAGATATTGCATTAACAACTGAGCATGTCTCACACCATAAATTCCTAGGTTATGAATTTGATACCAAAAATATATAATATAATGAATTCATAAGTTATGAATTTGAGTATATATCTATATAGTTATAAGGCAGTGTGTTTGTTTATTTCATAACATACAGTGAATCTTGGAAAGATTCAGTGCTGCCACAAATTTAATCTCCAGATGTAATCTTCTTCATAAAGAGTGATTGGAATTTTATAATATTTGTATTTATTTAAAATACACAGGTTGAGTGTAACTAAAGGCACAGATTAAATTCTCAAAGACCACTACTTCTATAGAGGTCTCTAGAAAAAATAGTCAGCACACTAGGAAGTTTACAAAGCCCAAACTCAGCTGTGGTCAGGAATTGTCTCATCACAACCACACCCTGTCAGAGAAAATTGGTGATCAGGTTTCATTAACATAGATGTCATTGTAGCCTCCATTGCTTCAGTTCTAACCAAGATAATTGTGCTACTATAAACCAGATGATCAGCAGATTTTGCTGTTCTTTGAATACCGTATATACTTGAGTATAAGCCGAATTTTTCAGCCCACTTTTTGGGCTGAAAAATTCCACTTCGGCTTATACTCCAGTCAACAAAAAAAACTTACCGAGGACTTGTGCGCGGCCGAGGCTTTGGTGCTTCCGGGATTGCGCGCACCTCTCCCAAGCAGCCGCCGTCCGGAGACCTGCCGAAGTTTGGGGAGGTTTGGGGAGGTGCGCGCGCACCTCCCCAAACCTCCCCAAACGTCGGCAGGTCTCCGGATCTCCGTGCCTTGCCTGCCTGCTTCTTTCCGCTGCGGAAAGAAGCAGGCAGGCAGGTCACGGAGATCCGGAGACCTGCTGACGTTTGGGGAGGTTTGGGCACCTCCCCAAACCTCCCCAAACGTCGGCAGGTCTCCGGATCTCCGTGCCTTGCCTGCCTGCTTCTTTCCGCAGCGGAAAGAAGCAGGCAGGCAAGGCACGGAGATCCCGAGACCTGCCGACGTTTGGGGAGGTTTGGGGAGGAGATCCGGAGACCTGCTGACGTTTGGGGAGGTTTGGGCACCTCCCCAAACCTCCCCAAACGTCGGCAGGTCTCCGGATCTCTGTGCCTTGCCTGCCTGCTTCTTTCCACTGCGGAACAAAGCAGCCTGAACGAAGCAGGCTGCTTCTTTCCGCTGCGGAAAGAAGCAGCCTTCTTTCCGCAGCGGAAAGAAGCAGCCTGCCTGCTTCTTTCCGCTGCGGAACGAAGCAGCCTGAACGAAGCAGGCTGCTTCTTTCCACTGCGGAAAGAAGCAGCCTTCTTTCCGCAGCGGAAAGAAGCAGCCTGCCTGCTTCTTTCCGCTGCGGAACGAAGCAGCCTGCCTGCTTCTTTCCGCTGCGGAACGAAGCAGCCTGAACGAAGCAGGCTGCTTCTTTCCGCTGCGGAAAGAAGCAGCCTTCTTTCCGCAGCGGAAAGAAGCAGCCTGCCTGCTTCTTTCCGCTGCGGAACGAAGCAGCCTGCCTGCTTCTTTCCGCTGCGGAACGAAGCAGCCTGAACGAAGCAGGCTGCTTCTTTCCACTGCGGAAAGAAGCAGCCTTCTTTCCGCAGCGGAAAGAAGCAGCCTGCCTGCTTCTTTCCGCTGCGGAACGAAGCAGCCTGAACGAAGCAGGCTGCTTCTTTCCGCTGCGGAACGAAGCAGCCTGCCTGCTTCTTTCCGCTGCGGAATGAAGCAGCCGGCGGCGGAGGCTTGCAGAACGGCGGATCGGCTTATACTCAAGTCACCAACTTTTTCCAGTTTTTGGGGGTGAAATTGGGGGTCTCGGCTTATACTCGAGTCGGGTTATACTCAAGTATATACGGTAATTATTTGTTATATTAATTTCTTTTACTTTTTGATGGTTACTAAATATTTAGACATTTCTGATCATTCACTTGCATGTATGTACACCATTTTGATAATTCTGAAATAATATATTTGATATTAGTATATGTGTGCTACCCTTCAAAACTAGCTTCTCATAGCAGATCATGCTAGACTGAAATCTTAACAATTAAAAGAGATAATTAAAATAAATAATAAATACCAGAATAAATACAGGCAGTCATCAACCTATTTCAATGACAATTTGAAGTTATGATCAAATTGAATGAATGGTTGTTGGAAGTGGTCATCTGGCTGTCCCAGCCCCCCCCCTAGTCACATGATCTGGATGTTTGACAACCATTCACACTCAGGACCAGCTGCAGCATCCTGCAATCACCATTTGCAACCTTCCCGTCTGGCTTCCCTAGAAAGTCAATGGGGGAGCTATTGGAGAAGGTCGCAAGTCTCTGGGATAATTTTTACCTACCCATACACCCTCCCCAGCTCCTTTGTGCTCATATCACACCAGCCACTTGAACACCCTGAAACTCCCTCATACATCCCTGACCTGCACCTTGCACACTGCACTCACATCCTTACACATTTCTTAGCAATAAAAAGTCCAGGCCCAATTGCTGTTACAAGTCAAGGACTACCTGTAATCTTTAAGGTATCATCCTTTTCTGTATGTCTATATACATATGCATAAAACTGTGAAAAATAATAAAAGCATTGTTCTGATGGTATATCAGACTTACTAGAAGGGAATCTAGGATTCCTTCTGGAAAAGCATGGCATAAGATACCTATAGTTCAGCGGTCCCCAACTTTTCTGGCCCTGCAGAGGAGGTGGCAGCAGCAGAGGGGGATAGGGGATAGTTTCATGCGTATGTGCTGCTTTTGCAAATGCAGCTTCATGTATGCCGGCGCATGCTTATGCTCACCACTTCCGCGGGCCCTGTTCTGAACGGGGTGCGGCCCAGCACCAGGCCACAGGCTGGGGGTTGGAGATCCCTGCTATAGTGAGACTGTAACTATAGTATATAGTCCTCCAATGTGTGTGCCATACTTAATTGCTGCTTGTCCCTTCTGGACTATTCTCTCACCTTTTTTTATCTCCTTTCCCTCTCTCCACTTAATGGGAAAGCAGTCTTGATGGCTGTTTTTAGTATTTTCTGTGAGGATACCTTTTAGTGATAAAAAAGAGAAACTAAAGCAATAATTCTGTTACAAGACTATATTCCATAAATTGATGAAATAGAGCGTAATCCTTGAAAATTTGTGCAATAATAAACTTGTTAGCCCCAAGGCAGTAAACACACTTACCATTAAAAATTACTGCTGATGCTGAATAAACTTATTTAGAATTTCAGTGTTTGGAATTATATAGTACCAGGTCACATGAATGTTTTTAAATTTAACCAAAACCCTTAGTATTTAATAATAAAATAATAACCAAAATAAGGATGTATAATTTAATCAGAAGGAAAATGGCCTCTGTCTCTCTCCTTTTTTTTGCTTCGGCTAAAAATAAAAACACTGTGTATATGGCTTCATAGGTAGGAAATGTGGCACGGAGCCCAAGAGAATAAAATGGTTTCAGTTGTGCTACTGAAGACGGTAAGAACCTAGTCTCTCTTATTCTCTGATGTGCTTTGTTCGTCTTATGTCATTCAGATGCTACAATAGAAAAAAATATATTTAAATTTGTTTACAGTATCGTGATACCATTTATGTGCTTCTAAAATATATTGGTAGTGTGATTTTAAGCAACAGAACTCTTCCATATAGGTAACAAAAGGGAGGTTAATGTATTCAATTTAAGTGATGGACTATTCTTATGATTAATATGTAGTTACCATATGTACTTAACATCCCAGCACTAATATATAAAGATAAAGCAGTTATGGACTGAAATTGGCAAATACACTGTAGAGCTTACAAACAGGTACTTTTCAGGATTTGTTTATTTTAATATGTTACTAAATTTATAAACTTCCTGATTCTATTATAGCTCTGGTGTGTGTGTGTGTGTAAAAGATGTATTAGTTACCTCTCAGTTGGATTACAGCAATGCACCTTACTGTCTGGAAACTTGTAATCAATCCAGAATGCAGCAGTATTATTAGTTATGGGAGCACAATGGTAGCTCATGTAAGACATTACTTTGTAAACTGTTCTGGTCCCAAAAGGTTTACAGGTGCCATTCACCCATGACATTCTATATGGCATTGGACCAGATTATTTTTGTCTATTTTTTATTATACCATCCTGTCCCATGTGCTGTTATAAATTGGGCATATTCTAGGAGCCTGCCCTGTGGAATAATTTCCCCCTACACACACATCCAGCCCTCCTTATCTCCTGTAAGCCATTAAAACTTGGTTTTGATCATCTGGGGATTTGGCCTGGGATATTAAATGATTGCCAATGTGGGGAGGTGTTATATGTTTTGATAGTTGGATTATATTTCTTTTGTTGTTGATTGTTTTGTTAACTTCCTACAGTTGCTCTGGTGGACAGGCAGCCATATATAGAATAACTATAGGTGACCATCAGTTTTATGTAGCCTGCTGTTTTATTTGATTTGGAATGGTAATTTACATTTTTTATTCTTATTTCTTAGTTTTCACTGTGAAAACCCTTGTGATTAAAGTAGTATAGAAATACCATGTAGTATATGAATAAATATATAATGGAAAACAAACATGTCAGCCAGATATTGCAACCTGCAGAGATGTAAAGGTACAAAAATCATTTCATATAAATTGACTAGAGACAGTTACCATTACAGCTGGCTCAGTCCCTGGAGATTAAAGTAAACATAAATTACCATAACGGATAGGATGTATATGAAATATAAAGCCCTTATTTGTGGAGGTTTGTTGTTTTACAATATTTGGATGACATGGCAAATGGTTACATTAAATAACGGTTTGGAAGAAAATGAAATGAATAAAATGCCAGGTTTTTTCCAAATTTCACTTTTTAAATGCTTGGGTCATTTCCTCCTTGGTGATTCTTAAAATACCAGTTGCTAGGGTTTATTTTACTAGACTGAAAATTGGCATTCATCCCTGCCTAAAAGAAAAGTGCTAAAAAGACTTTGCATGCAAACAAGTTCCTTCCTTTTTAAAGAGTAACACTTCAGACAGCAGCTATGGTTCGGCATGTTTTGTCCTAGTCTAATTTTTTGACAGTGCATAATAAATGCTGAGTAATTTATAAGACTTCCCAGAGCCAGCACAGGAAGTTCCTAAGCCAGTACAAGAAGGCCACCCTATGTTGATAGAAGAAATCCTCCCTACATCCTGGGATGGCTGCCAGTATTAACACAGGCGTCGTAAAGATCCCTAGATATCTTGCTCCATTGCAAGCAGAATTTCTAGAGGAAGTGTGTGATTCTAATATTACCCAGATTCCACAGGTACCCGAAGGACCTCCTACAAGGAAGAAGTCATGCCTGGTAATGGTTAACTAATCAGGATCATAGTTGATTTGGAAATCTACAGACTAAATTTAATTCCTCTTCACACTTGTTCACCTACATACTTGATGTACAGAGATATTAATGGGCAGACTTTACATAGAGAAAACATTATCTCTGATTGATTCCTACCATGTAACTCCTATGCCTAGATATATGTGAACAGAATTTTACAATATCTAAGCTCCTCTGGAGCCTCCTACACTGTATACTTATAGTACTGTAGAAGGAACAGCTAAAAGAGTTGTTTAACTTAAGCAATTTAAGAAAATTAATAAACTGAGACAGTCCTTTAACTTGAATTCTTAAATAGTATAAGAAGAAAATTTTATTGCAGTTCTGTGACAAGTAACAACTACTTGTTGTATTACTATTTTGCATATATAGAAATACAGAAATGTTGAAGCCAGTCAGATAATAATTGAACTTTTTCATCCAGAAATTTTGGAGAAATTACAATTTTTTTAAGCATCAAGTGATTTTATTATTTAGGAGCACAAAATGTTAAGTTGTGAAATTAGTTTTCTCACGAAACGTTTAAAGATGTGCTTCATTATGTAGTGTCATGTGTTATGTCATATATTACTGGTAAAATTCAAAAGTGTAATTTTCTGGGTTTAACTGGTACTTTTGAAATATATTGTAAACTGTCCTTCATATAAGTCAATAAAATATTAGTGAAGGTCACAGTACAACAAAACTTTGTTTTAATGGACTCAATAGGGAAGAGGATATCTGTGTTCACAAAAGTCCTTTAAATACACGTGTGGAATCATAGTAATATATGTTCTTTGTTTGATGACGTAATTTGGCACAGAGATGATGTAAAGTATGTGACATCACACAAACAGCACCATTAACACAAATATTATCATTTGCATAATGATATTATTATTCAAGAGATATAACTTATGCAAAACTATGCCATTGGAAATGCAATCCAGTGCATGTATGTGTGTGTGTATAGATAGGTAGGTGTGTGGGTGGGTAGACAGACTAGAGTGAGGTGGCTAGCCAAATTTCTTTTTTTTTTTTGTAAAGATTTTTATTGTTTTCCCCCCCATGCATTCAGTAATAATTTTTCAACAAACGTGCTGTCTGAGTTTACATTCGCTAATACATATTTAATTCCTAATCCTTTATTATTTCCTCTAGCCATCGATAAAATAAATCCCAAGTTTGATAATATTCCGTTTCTTCTTTTTCTTTCAATCTCATAGTCAGTCTATCTATCTCTGCACATTCTAATTTTTTTAAATTATTTCTTCATCTGATAATATTCCTTCATTTTTCCAGTATTGCGCAAATACAATTCTTCCCGCTGTTGTGACATGCAAAATCAAAAGCATGCTTTGTTAGTCTTTTCTATATTATACCTAATTTAAAAAGTTCAGGTTTAAAATATACATGTTCTCCCAACATCTTCTCTAGCCAGGCATGTATCTTTTTTCAATAACTCTTTACTTTGTCACAAGTCCAAATAAGTGCCTGACTTATGTTTACATTTCCAACATCTATCTGACATGTTTTTGAACATTTTTGCTAGTCTTGCTGGTGGCAAGTGCTATCTATAAAACATTTTATATACATTTTCTTTGTAGGAAGTTGACATTGTCAGTTTGTAATTTCTTTCCCATAATTTTTGCCATTTTGCTAATTCTATATTGTATCCAAAATTTTTCACCCATCTTATCATTGTTTCTTTAACTTGTTCACTTTCCATTTTTAAAGTTAATAGAAAATTATACAATGTCTTATCAAAATTATACAATGTCTTATCAAACACAGTTTGTTCCTTATAAAAATCCATACAGTTTAACATCTTTATCATATCTAGCTTGTATTTGTAAATGTTCCCACCATGATAAATTGATACCCTGATTTTCCATTTGTTGTTTAGATTTTAAATTCCCTTCAGAGTTTAGAATATCTCTTATGTGTCCAGATTTTTTTAAAGTTCACTAAATGTGGGTGTACAAATGCTTCCACTGTTGACAACCGCCCTGGAATTTTCAGATATATTTTACATTTTATTTTTTCCCATGTTGTTACCGTATTTTCTGGTGTATAAGACGACCCGGTGTATAAGACCCCCTACGTTTCGTGTTAAATTATAGGGTTTGGGCTAATAACTCAATATTTCACTTCCTGGCACACAATCTGCATATTAACAACTCGTTTAGCATTAGTACCCTTTTTTTATAAGTGCCACGATGTTGCTAAAATAAAAGAGGTAAACTTCGTGACCCTCCCAGCCCGTGCATAAAACAGAAATGAAAAGGCTTAAGCCTTTCCGTTCCCAAATACCAAGGTTTCCCCCGAGTTTTGCGCAGTTAAACAAACTGCATTTGCGTATTAATATTTCTCCACGGAGCACAAAATTCGCCCGAATTAAGGAAAGTGGGGAGCTAAAGAATCTGGGGCTACAGGGAATACCTCTGGCACGACAGGCAACCCTGGGAAACACGAGGACTGTAGCGGCATCCTCAGTTTGCACAATCTGATCCAGAAAGCGCCCGGAGGCTCCTTCGTTACTTCTAACTGCAGAACGTCTCCATGTCCCGCCCGCCTTGCCTTTTAAACCCCGCCCCCTTTTCCCCTGTAATGTTTCTCTGCTCCATCTGCTCTGTGATTTGCCCAGCTTTGCTCTTTCCCCGCCAAATTGGCGCCTCGCCTTCTTTCCTCTGAGCTCTCTCGCTTGGTGCGCTGCCGCTCTCAGTTCTGCACTCCGTGACTGGGCGATTCTTCTGGTCGGTGCGGTCAGGCAGTGCCTCGGCGGGAGCAAAGGTGCTCCCTTCCTACTGTTCAGCGGCGCGCCTCTGGGGACCGCCTGCCCCTCCTCTCATCGGGGACCTGACAGCCAGCATTGGAAGCGCCAGCATGACCAGTCCTAGAGAGAGCAATGGCGGCAGCTGCAGCAGCCGCCCCATGATCTGACGAGAGTTTGCCCTCCATCACCCGTTCGCTGTTGGCCGCCTAACCACGGGTCGCCATCGCCTATCTCCATTCACCCAGCGATCCCGCCGTCTAGCAGAAAAGATCAGAGAGGTGAATAGTATTTTCCGGTGTATAAGACGACTCAGCGTATAAGACGACCCCAAAGCCGTCTTATACGCTGGAAAATACGGTAATAATGCATTTCTTATATAGTGATTTTGGAAATAGTTATGAACTTCATTTTTCCCGTACATAAAAAAGCGTGCCACCCCAATTGTAAATCATGCCCCTCCAGATATAACAGCCTTTTATTTCTAAGAGTTATTCATTCTTTTACCCCTGTTAATGCAGGTGCTTGATAAAAAAAATATAAAACCCACTCTGGTAAACCAAGAGCTCAATTTTCCTTGGCATCTTGTAACATTTTCATCTTAATTCTAGCTTTCTTTCCTTGCCAAATAAATTTCAAGATTAATAAATTTAAATCTTCAAATATTTTTTTCTTAAGTTATTGTTTGGAATAATAATAAGATTTTTGTTAGTATGTTCATTTTTACTGTAGCAATTCTTCCTAATATTGACAATTGCAAGTTTTTCCATTTTTCCAAACCCAGTCTTATTTGATTCAATAGTTTCATATAATTATCTTCTTTTATCGTTGAACATCTTGCTGTTAAATATATTCCCAGATATTTGACCTTTTTAACTATTTGCAATTCTGTTTTTTCCGACATTTGGTTTTTTTTGCTTATTTGTAAGGTTTTTAACTTTGGATTTTTCTCTGTTTATTTTCAGTCCTGCCATTTCTCCATACTGTTCTGTCTTTCCCAATAGTTTAGGAATCATCTCCAAAGGTTCTTCCAAAATAAATACCAAATCATTAGCAAATGCTTGTAATTTATATGTTTCGCCTTTTATTTCTAGTCCTTTAATTTCTATATCTTGTCTAATATATCTATTTAGAACTTCCAAAGTGAAAATAAATAACAATGGAGATAATGGACATCCTTGCCTTGTGCCTTTTCTTATCTCAAAGTTCTCAGTATAGTCTCCATTCACAATCACTTTCGCTGTTTGTTTATTTTATATTGTTTTTATCATGTTTATAAAGTTCTGTCCAAAGTCCATTATTTTTAATTGCTGAATCATAAATTGCCAGGAAATGTTGTCAAATGCCTTTTGAGCATCTAGGAATATTAGTGCCAGTTGTTTCCCTGGATGTAATTCATAATATTCCAATACATCCATTATCATTCTTAAATTATTTTTAGTTTGTCTCTTTGGTAAAAAAAAAAAAACATTTTGGTCTGAATGTATAAATTCAGTTAGGAATCTTTTCAGTCTCTGTCATTATTGAAGTAAAAATTTTATAATTCACATTTAGTAATGATATTGGTCTATAATTTTTTATCTGTGTCAAATCTGAGTCTTCTTTTGGTATTAAGGTAATATTTGCTTCTATCCATGTATTTGGGAGTTTAGCCTCCAACAAAAGTTCATTGCAAACGTCTTTCAGCGGTTCACTTAGTATATCTTGTAAAGCTTTATATAACTCTACCGGTAGTCTGGCCCAGTGTTTCCATTTTTTCTTCTTCTTATGGCCTCGGTTATTTCCATCATTGTTATTTAATCCTCTAACACAGACATGTCAAACTCGCGATGTATCGGAACTTTTTCCTTTTGCCGGCAATGGGATGGGCGTGGTTTCTCCGTGACGCTCCGGCTTGCGGGCCGGCAGTTTGACACCCCTGCAACATAATCTTACAGGTTTCTGAAATTTTTGGGAGATTATTTTCTTCCAGATATTGGATCATTCTCTCTTGGAATTTCTTCTGTGTCATACAGTTTCTTGTAATATTCTTTAATTATCTTTTTTATTTCTTCATTTTTAAATTATAGGCACCCTTTTTCATCTACTAAATTATTTATCATTTTCTTCTTCTGTTTTTTAAGTTTATAAACTAACCATCTTCCTGATTTATTTGCATTTTCAAAAAAAGTTTTGTTTTGCTCTTTTTATTTGCTGTGCCAATTTTTCTGAATCCAACAGATTTAATTTGTTTTATTGTTTACATTTCTCTTTTCAGAATGTTCTTTTGTAGTTCTGATTCTAGTTTTTCAAATTTTTCTTTTAATAGTATATATTGCTGTCTTTTCTGTTTGTTTGTTTGTTTGTTTTGCCATGTATGTTATAGCTATACCTCTAAAGTATGCTTTGGCCATATCCCATACATTTTGTAATGTTGTATCGTTTTTGCTTTCTTTGAAGAAAACCTCCATTTCTTTTTTTGCTAGTTCTACAAATTCTCTTTCTTTTAATATAGATTGGTTCAAAGTCCATCTTGATTTTTTTTATTCCTCTCCATGTCACTTTTAAAGGGTTGTGATTTGTTCATGTACCTGGTTCTATCTCATATTTGTCCTCTGTTCAGATGTCATCCCGATCATGTCGATACTGGAACAGGATTTTTGACTGAATAACATGTGTATTGTAATTTTCCTGGATTGATTTCCCTCCAAGCATCTTGTACTCATATTTCTTCTATTATATTAAAAAAGGTCTTAGGTAATCTTTTTCTTCCAGTTTTTCCTGTTTTACTACTTTTATAATCTAATATCTCATCCACTATCGCATTAAAGTCTCCTACTAAACAAATATTTTGGCATTCCGTTTCTTTTATTTTTCTATGAAGATTTCGATAGAATTCTTCCTGGTTATTATTTGGTGTGTAGATTACTACCAACAATGTTTGTTTTTGATGTAAGTATATTTCTACCATCACAATTCTTCCTTCTTCATCTGAATAAATCATTTTAGAATCTATTGTTTAATATATACAGCAACACCTCTTTTTTCTGTTGTGCTAATTCATAGTAAAGTTTGCCAATTTTGGGGTATTCCAACAGCTTATAATATTGTCTTTTTATATGTGCCTCTTGCAAACAAATTATATCTATATTTAATTTCTGTAGTTTTTTTAAAAAATATTTCTTTTTGATGGGGAGTTTAGTCCATTTATATTCACGAAAAAAGCTGTTTTCTTTCTCCATTTCGATTATTTATATTTAGGTGTAGTCAATCTTGTAATCCTCTGTTCTCTGGCGGTTCCTTCACTCTTTTGATCCAATTCCTCATTCTGTTCTCCTGTTTGTATAATTACTTCTTCAGTTGCTTTTTCCATTTGTTTCTGATCTTTTCTCTCTTCTTGTCGATGTTGCACTCCTTCATCTAAGAGTGCTTGATTTCTTTCATCAAAATCTTCTGCTTTCCAAACTGAATCCAATCGGTATCTTGTATTATTCCAGTTGATTAAAATCCCTTCTGGCATTAACCATCCAAAATTTATGCCTTTTGCAATCAGATTTGTAGTTAGGAAATGATGTTGTCTTTGAGTATCTTCTTACTCTCTTGGGTATCTGCTTTAACACCACGATTTCTTTATTCTTGTATTGTAATGGCTCATCTCTAACTTTTCTCAGTATTTCATCTCTTGTTGTTTTCTTTATAAATCTTACATGCACTTCTCTGGGTAGTTTATATTTCCTTGTGTAACTTGAATTCATATGAAATATTTCATCTATCTCCATTTGCATTTCTGCTCTGTCTGCTTTCAAAGCCTCTGCCAGGAGATCAATAATCACAACTGCTTATTTTCTTCTCTCTCTTCAAGAATATTTTGAAATCTTAAGTGGTGTTCCACTTTCTCCATTTCTAAGATCACCACCACTCCTTCTACATTTTGATTTGCTTGTTCTAATTTTTCATTTTCTTGTATTAGTATTTCATTTTTTTTGTCAGTATCATCTGATTTATTTTCCAATTTCTGAATTCTTTGTTCATTTTTAACAATCATTTGGTGGTGGACTTCAAATTGTGTCTTTATGTCCAAGATTTGTTGATTTAATTTATTCAAATTACTTTTTGTCTCTTCATGTTGTTTTTTGTATTGATTCTTGAATTAATTTTAATGTAGTTTACATCTCATTTTGAGCAGTGCTTATTTTCTCACACTGCAACATTATTTCAATAGATCCCTGGCTTGTTGAGCTAGATGTTCCAACAGAGGGTACAGAGGAAGTGTTTTTCATAAGTCTGGTGAGATTTGATGTACTCATTTTTCCAGCCAACTATCTTAGGCTAAAATCCAAACCATAAAAGGAGCGAACCACTTTAGGCTAAATCCAATATCTCAAGAAGAGAAAATAAAGTAAAAAAAGAAAAGAAAAAAAGCCAACTATCTTAGGCTAAAATCCAGCCAACAAAAATGAGCCAACTACTTTAGGCCAAATCCAAAACCTTCAGTTGAGTCACAGATGTAAAACGCCCGCCTGTCTCCAAGTAATTCCTGTTTTGGTTATATCCAGAGTCAACAGATATAATTATAGAAAGTCTTTTCACTTATAAACTAACACAAAGGGACTTTGTTTATGCCAGGTGTTGTTTCAAGGTCAAACACTTTCAGATTCTTTTATTATTTAATGTTACTGTAGTATCTCCTTTTACCACTAGATGTCCTCAGACACTGTTTTGTCAATATCTGGTTTCAAAAGATTATTACAAAGTTTTTCTTTTAAAGTTCTTTAAAGGTTATTTACCCTAGGAATTATATCTAATTTTTTTCCCCACCTCCTGTCGGATAAATAGTCTTTCTTTGAGACAGTCTAAATTAAATTTTTAAAAGTTCTTTTATCTTCCTTAAAATCCTTTCCCCTCCTGTCGTTTCTCACCGCTTTTAACTCTCTTCTCCCCTAGTCCTTCTGGGGTCTTTACTTCATAGCTCTTCCCAATCACGGGATCAACATTTCTAGGTCCAAAAGGAAAAAGAATGAAAGAGTAGGCTCAGCCAGTTTCAGCATGCTGTTGACAATCAGCTTTTTAGTGGAGCACCGCGGCTCCTTGCTTTTCTTCTGGCTGGCGATGACTTGGGCTGTCTGGGCTTACCAGGCAGCCTTACCTCCATCCTTTTGGAGGGTTTCTTCAGTCCGTATGGACCGACCGCCATCTGGTCCAGACTCCTGAGACATCCCTCCTTTGTTGGCCCTCCAGGGTAACTTTCTGACCCCTTGGGGTTGCCGGGCAGAACGAAATTGGGCTAAGAATCCGAAACCCTGGCTTCTTCCACCCATCTCATTGAACACCAAACCGGAAGTCCAAATTTCTATTTCATACACTGTTAAGAATGTTTCTGGGGAAATAAAACGACAAAGTGATGTTCTTTCTGGGCTAATATCTGAAATACATTTGCTAACTTGTATACATGTCATGTCTCAGTTACTTCAAAAACCTACTTTTATAGACATAGCTAGTGCTACAAATATTAACACTGGAACAAAAGATATGTTGTGATTCAGGGTCAGCCTGTGGGTTCGGCAGTTGGGTCGGACGACTCAGAGGAGGAGGAGGGGGGTGTTGAAGACCTTGCTGATGAGAGCCCTCAGCCAGGCCCCTCTCACTTGGTCACCACGGAGACCCAGCTGTGTGAGCCTGACAGCGTGGATGAAGATGACCCACAGCTGGCCCTGTTCAAGGATGCCCGACGCAGGAGGCAGTCAATTAGGAGTAAACAGAGGAAGGCAATGGGGCTTCTCGGAAGGAGGCAGAGAGAAGCCACGCCCTGAACTCTATATAAGGGGAATGTGTGGGGAGGGCTGGTTTGCTGAAGGCAACCGCTTGGATAGTTCGTGTTTCTTAAAGCTCCTGTTTCTTGGTTCGTGTCTTGTTTGTTTTTGTAGCTATAAATTTGGCAGGCGTAATTCCAGCCTCTTGCCGTTTGTAAAGGGGTTGTCCCTGCCTTTTCTGCAGGGCCGGTAGCAGGCTGGTACAGAACAGGATATAAAATTGTCAAATATAGTAATTACTTTTAAAATCTAGTACAGGGGTCCCCAACCTGTGGGCCGCAGCCCACTACCGGCCGTGTTCTGGCAACCGGACCGCGGGGCAGGCTGGCCAATGTGTGTGTGTGCACTCATCCCCACTCACACTTGTGCTGCACCTGCCCCCGCACAGCCTAAATAGGGCACCATGTGGTCTAAATGGGGCACTGTGTGGCCTAAACGGGGCGCTCTGTGGTGAAAACAGGGCAGTGCTAGGGCCCGCATAGTGAAAATGGGGCAGGGCTAGCAAGTGTCACATGGGCACTAGTACCTCCCCATTTGCGTTGCATGCATGCTTGCGGCCCTGTTTGCAAGTGTGTTTACGTAAAATGCTTCCCTCTCCTTTCTGGTCCGCCAACCGAGAAAGGTTGGGGATCTCTGATCTAGTAGTTACAATTGTACTAAATACGATCTGTAATCTTGCAATTATAATTTTATAGGAATAGCAAGCATCTGAGGAATATGATAATGAAACTGCTGGGCCTACTTGTTCCTTTTAGTTTTCTGAATGTGGAAAGTATTGATAATATGGAAGGCAAGTTCACAAATGTATGTCCTCTAATTGACTGTATTACTAATTAATGCCTTGATTTTGCATAAGTTTAATCAGTAGAATTTTTATACTTTCATCTAGCATTTTTCAGAGCTATACTGGTACTGCACATCCAAAAAAATATCAATGTTACAGTGTTTTAGTTCCAGTGGTGGGATTCAACTGGTTCGCACCACTTCGGCAGAACTGGTAGCTAATTTTTTGTTGCCCAGGACCAGAATGGACCTCCGGAAGTGGCATCCATACAGAGAACTGGTTGTTCACATATTTGAATCCCACCACTGCTTAGTTCCTTCTAATCCTTTATAAAACTCCTTTTTTTGTCTAAATGCTTTTGCTCTAACTTTGGTTATTTATATTACTGTTGTAAAGCCCAAATATATTTGACTGAACTAAATGCACTCTCTTCTATTTACTTTGCTCCTCGTTTTTCTCCTCTTTTCCTTTTTCTCTAAGACTTTGCAAGTCTTTGTATTTTGTGAGACACTTTATACATTAGTATAAAGTAATAGTAGATTGAAATCATTGTAGAATGATTGGTTTTGGCAAACAGTATTCAATATTCGCTAATGTAAAAAAATGCTACATTCATTAGGTTATCAGTGAGACTATGGCTTTCTGTGACAATGTAAGCATATATAACAGACATGTCAAACTCGCGACGTCACGTGATGTCGCACGATTTATTGGAGCTTTTTCCCCATTGCCAGCAATGGGGTGGGCGCGGTTTCGTTGTGACGTGTTCGGCCCACGGGCTGGCAGTTTGACACACCTGATATATAATATAGTTAAAATTAGATGTGTTAAACCTAAGTGGGAATAGATCTTTACTTTTGGTTTAAGAGTTCCATGTATATATTTGGTTCTGGAATAATAATTTGGTGTATGTAGAGACCTAGACAAATGGATAAAGTAGTATCTCAGCAAGATGTTATCCTATATATCCGCTCAACTGATCTTGTGCATTGTGACTCTAATCAAAAATTTCAATTTTATGTCTGCCTCATAAATAATATTTTTCCACAAGTCTTTTGAATTATAAATATTAACTCTCTTATTAAAGCATCAAAATCAGATGGCTGGAAGACAACTGCTTTTCTTATAGAGTCTGGTTTGCTTTAGTTCTATAGAAAACAATAATAATTTATTTTATTATTCTAGTAAACTACAGGTATTTAGAATTTTGTAAAGATACATTGCACAGAATGAATTTGCATGAACTTTAATGAAATCTGAATCCTGATTAAATCATGCGTCTGGCCAAAATTACATGATTTATAAGTATTTCCTGTGCTGAGATTAAAAAAGACCTTTTTGTATACTTTGTTGATCATGTTAGTTACAATAATCCATCCAGATATTCACTGTTAATTTCTAATAAAATCTGTGCTCTTGATATGACTAAATCATTTCCAAGTCTCATGCTGAACATGCACTTCGTGGACTATCTTCACAGATGTAGAAATATATAATTTTAATATAAAATGAAAGCTGCTTATCATATTAATGTTATACCTGAAACGGAAATCAGCACTTTATATAAGATGAAATGGGAACAATTGTTCTGCAAAGCAATTCTCACCTTGTTCTGTATATTGGAGCTGACTAGATACGGCCTTTCTTGTGGAAAATAATGTGACTAGCCAGGAGCTAAATGTACTTCTTGTAAATATAAAATGCAGAACAATTCCTGGTAATTTTCTAGTTTCATGTACTTTGCTTTTGCTATTTGGAATAAAAGCAAATCTTACTATTACTCCTTTATAATCCAGTATGGTCAGCTTCTGAGAGTTTCATATTCATTTTATCTTGAGAAGAAAGTACAGAATGACAGGATAGATTAGAAGAGTGATATGATGTAATTTAGAGAGAGAAGTCAAATATATACTTGTACTAATAACAACTGTGAAGGATATTGGAAGTCACTTCTTTATATTTTGTTTCCCCCCCTATTTCTCTCCAACTTTTTTCTTTTCTTGCACTTTTTGCTTTTTCTTTGATTTCTTTCTCTTTGTTCCTTACTTTCCATTAGTTTGTGCTTGCTTTTTTATCTTCTGTTTAAAAGTTTTAATACAAATTATATATACAAGTAAAGTATGATGAAAGAGGGTCAGCTGAAGATAAAGCGAAAATTGGGGGAAGGCTGATTGGTAACAAGTAACATTGTCAAATTTGGCTAAAATAGAGTGAGAATGTAATTGATTTTTCTTTAGAATTTAAATTGTTACCTTAGTTTTATGAACTTGAAATTTATATGAGTTGCAAAATTGAAAATTATTCCCACTTTTTCCAGTTTAGTTAAAATGTTTTCATATGTATGCAATAAATCCTTGGACCTTGGACTTTGAAGCCACTTGCAGTGCAGGTATGCAATGGCAGGTTTTCTCTGCCATATGTTAACACCTTCTCAATATGTTTTACAGGTAGGCTAGCCTACATAAATAGGAACTACTTTCTATAACTTGGGTAGTCTTGTAAATTTCCCCACCACCTGATTCTGAAGAGTAGTAATCCTGATTCTTGCAAACTTGAGCATACAGTAGTGAAAATGTAGCACCTAAATTGTAAAGATACCATGTACCACATTCTCAGACAATGATCTCTTTTATTTTTAAAGTGAGCTGTACTGAGAATTAATTTTCAGTGCTCTTATTTGCCTTGACATGAGCAGTCTTTCTGTCCTGATCTCTGCCCCTTTTGTTGCATTGGTTGTTTTTTATAGAATTTAAATACTCTTTCTCCTCCCTCTTCCCAAGGATTTTTTTAAAATGATGCTTTTAAGCTAGCTGCTATATAAAGTGATGTCACCCCCTTTCACTGGGACTTTGGATGTGACATCTCAAGCAGAATATAATACATCTTGGCCAGAATAGTTTGCTTGCAGTAGAAAAGCTAAAATTTCAGGACCAAATTGGATTACTGTGATGCATTACACAAACAACTTAAGTGCTTTTCAGAGGTGTGGCATCATGAATTTATTTCTCACCATTTATTTATTTGATTACCATTTATTTCTCGTATATCACTTCATATGTCCATATATTACATCCTGTTATGGCATTTTTTAAAATATTCACATTTAAATATTTATTTTATACATATTTACTCTCATATTTTTTTAAAAAAAATTGCGTTTTTTAAAATTACTTTTTAAAATTTGGAAAGAGTGTCAGAATATATCATAGGTAGCTCCAGTGCACACATTGTTTTGGTTTAAAGTATGGTTTAAATTAACTGAATTTTCTTTACATCTATTAGAATATTGTATGTGAGAGAGAAGATGTGGAAGCTTAGCAAAGACATTTGAACTGTACATGTGTTATCCCAAAGGTGCTTTTTCAGGAGGCAACTGGACTTTCTTGTTTTTCTTTGACAAAGTTTCACTTTTCATCCAAGAAGGTTCTTCAACTCTGACTGGATGGTGGGGAATGGAAGGATTTATGTTCCTTGAAGACAGCTGGTCATTTGCATTCTTTTAGAGCATCGTTGAGGCCACCTGGAGGTTTATCAGGGTCACCTGAATAGTACAAATGTATGTATTCTTGGCTGCAGGATGTTTTCTGCCCTGTGTCCCTTCACTGCTGAAGACAGGTGCAGGCTGTTGGGGATGAATCTGTGTGGTCTGAATCGCAAATGGTTCCTGTAGTCTGCAGAAATAAAAGTAAGCTGATGGTGCTTAATATTGATGAGCTGGATAAGATAAGGCGTCAAGCCTACCTTCTCATCTTAAATAAACCCAACATAATTTTCCTATTCTTTATCTGTCCTATCTAACAGAGGCACTTTGGAGATATTATAGATCAGGTAGGACAGAATTTGTTTTCTGTGTGCATTTTTTGAAAAAAAAAGTATCTTAATGCTTTGGCATTAATGTTTTGGCTGACTTAAAGTTTGACTTGGATCGTATTTGGATATTGGATATCTGAAAATACTTCTTAATTTCTGAATCTGGCCTTTTTGGGAAAATCCACTGTGAATACAGAAAGTAGCCATCCATGGATTTGTGTGCTAAGAATTAAGCTGAATATTTGTTTTGCTCTGCTGCTTGGCTAGTTTGCTAGTTTGTAGAAAAATGTATCAAGGGTATGCTAGCAGCTAAGAGATATCCAGATCAGATATCATATCATTTTCCATTTTAGTTCTGTTACTTCAAGTGATTGATCTGTCGGTGGTTTCTCTGGGCCTTTTAGGTTTAATTTTAATTTTGTCTTTTTATAAAATGCTGGATTTCTCCGCTTGTAACAACATAGGTTTCCCCCCCCCCTAAATTTAATTTGCCAACCAAGGAATTGCCAATTGCAGCTTCATATAGACCAAAATGCCACGTTATCATTTAAAATTATACTTCTGTCTCAAGATCTTCTGAATATGCTATTATTAAACCTGGAACCAAGCTGCTGCCATGATATTGAGGTTATGACATCATAACTTTCTAATTGTTCTCATGGTATTTTTTACACCACTCCTTATATTCCATAAAGAAAAGAAAAAGCTGATCATCCAAAACAAAATTGGATTGTTGCACTAAAAAAGAAACCTCAAGTCTCATACAAAGGCTACCATTTATTTTATAATCAAGTTATATTTTTAAATATTTACATTTTCAGTAGTTGGTGTGTTATTTTCTGTGTTTTTAAATATAATGATCCCTTAAATTTTCTACCTGATCAGTTTTTGTATATGAGTTTCTATTAATTAATTTGTGAGATTGTAGTTTTCTACATTGTACTTGCTACTTTAAACCTCATTGACCCATACATTTAAAATGCAATAAGAATTAAATATATGTTTTCATTAATGCAAAAAATTTCTGGATAAAAGAAAATGACAAGTCTTACAATTGTTGGAGCAGGGAGATTTTTGATGTGTGGGCTAATGGCTTTTTCAGTTTAAATAGGTTATATTATTAATATAGAATAAACAGAAGAAGATTCTGTTTGCTTGATCTTATAAATTTTGTTTAATAAAGAAAGTTTGAAATTTTAAAGGGCAGTTGTTAAAATACTGTACAAGATATGATGGTAGGCTTTCAAAACTATAATTACATTTTGGCAGAAACATGGATATATATCTGTTCTCAGAATAAATAGCTTTTCCCTTTTTCTTTAAAAAGTCTTTGTCCTATTATGAAACAGAAATGAAATGTCATGTAAACTTAGAAATTGTGACAATTCTTTAAATCAGTGACTTGTCAGCTAAGCCTGATATTCTGGAACTTTTATTAAAGTAGCTCTGCAAATATTGGAATATATAGGAATGCCCTCATTTCTCTGGCTCCTCTTGTATTAGTGACTATATTTCAAAAACTATAGTTCATTAAAATCTTTCATTTTTATTTTGTTTTAAATTGAATTTGTTATCAAGGTTATGCATGTGTCTATAATTAAATACACTTTTTCAAGATTTTCAGAATAATATGCTTACTTCGTGTTCTTAATTATCTGGGAAGAAGGGAAATCGGTTAAATTGGTTAAATGTTCCATATCAGAATCCTGATTAATTTCTAGTTATAACATATATGTGGAGATTGTAAAAAAATGGAATGCAATTATTACTGTTCAGATTACTGCTGGTTTTGCTACTGTCTGTAGAATTTAACACTTGATGCCAAATGACATCGAGATAGCAGTGGCAAAGTGATCTAGGTACATATTGGCATATATATTTATTTTGGATTCCTCTTCTTTCTTTCACAACGTTCTTGTACTCATTTCTGTTGCTATAATTATATTGTTTATTCATTTAGCTATATTATAACTACAATTGGTGAATTGCCTTTATTTGTTAATTTTTTTTATATATGACACGATTGGGTAATGGTAATAGTAAAAATCAACTAATATTAAAATTATTAAAACTCATCCAATAATATTTTTGATATTTAAGCAAGTAGGATGTTTTTATATACATGTACTTATGATATTCATTTTTGTTATGGTTTGGCATTCTTGAAATTTTATTTCATTTGCAAAGAATATGTAGAAGTGTTTTGAACTGATATTCAACTTTTTGGCATTTAGATAATTTTAACTACAATTGTAACTAAGACCACTAAGGTTGATTGCTGCTATTGGTGTGACATCTACACTTTGATTTTCTTTTGTTTTTTTAGGTTTTTACTTGTTGCAGGAGCAGAGTCAGTGAAATCCCAATTCAAATAATCTTGCAGATATGAGTCACATACCTTTCATGCCATTGCTTACTTGTACTAAGTACTATTTTTGCAAGTAAAGATTGGTATGTTGGATTGGAATTCTAGAATGTGCTATGCAATAATAGCTGCTCACAGAATAGATAGTCAAAGGCCAAGATAAGGCTACACCATTGTAGAATTCCCAAATCTAATATAGGAAGTCTGTGCTGTGAATACAGTCAGCATCCCAGGCAGACCCAAGCATTCATTGGTTGCTTGCCAATTATAGAATTAAGAGATGCCTGCTGTGTCATATAGATGTGGAGAGATATCTTCTACCTTTAGCATATGTAAAGACAGAAAAGCAGACTGACCACAAGTCTGCTTCCAATTGGCTGTTCCTAACTGCCCACAGTAGCAGAGAGAAAAATAACTCAAAACTAAAACTCAAAAATTAAACAGAGATGTAACTACACTAGTACAGAAACATAATTCCTGCCTATGGCAATGAATATGGGCAACTGGACCATCTAAGAAATAACCTCAGGGCTTGTCACCAGATAAATCCATGGTACAATTCCAAGTCAAAGTCAGTTCTTTTCACAGGACAAGAAACAGGGTGAATTTGGAAAGTGAAGTTACAGGAAATAAGACTTTTAATAAACGAAGGCCTAGAAGATGCTCTTATACTCTATAACTGGAGTTCTTAGGTTTGCCTAATAGTAGAGTTAATACTGTACCTCATCCTCAAAGAATCAAACAGGTCTCTCCCATTCAACCCTCTGTACTGGTAGCCTGTTTTAAAGCTTTGCGTTTTCTCAAAGTCATCTGGCTCCCTGTTGTCTGAAGAAGCAGTTACTGTACTTTCCCTGACACAGGTAGGTGGTCCAAGCTGAGAGTTTGACATGTTCTCTTCTTTAGCCTTAGAATTAGAAAACAGAAAGCTTAAGTGCTTTTGAAATAAAAACGATGCAAAACAGCATGAAGGAAGAAATTATTTACCGGGGCTCAGAGTGAGCTAGGAGCAGTCTCCACTTGCCTCTGATTAAACTTTCCAGGGAAAAAGAATTTGCAGGTAAATGGAAGTAGAAGCAATGTCTATTTTGATGGTATCTCACTTTGGCAAGTTAGGTCACTTGTTTCATTACAAAGTGTGCTAGAATTTTCTCATTTTCTATGCATTAGTAAATATCTGTATTTTTCTGAATATAGAAAGTTGGATGCTTAAAGTCAACTTCTGTATATCCACATTTTAGACTCAGCACCAATATAATATTTTTTCCTGTAAAGTCTTAAGAGCAACAATAAAGTACTACAACCTGTAGTCCAGTGTCTTTTAACCTTGTCAACTCCTAGAATTCCCCAGCTAATCCACACATCTTAAAGTTGACAAGGTTGAAAAACACTGCTCTAGTCACACATCAGCATACTATGGAACTACGAAGTTGTATTATAGAAATTATTCTTAGTCTTTTGAAATATCAGTAAGTCAGTGCAAGTTGTGGCAATCCTTCCTTTGTCACCCCTGGGGTTAGGAAAAGATGACAGGTGAGGGCTGCACGAAAGATAGGCAGTGATAGCAAGAACTACCAATCTCTGCTCCAAAATGCAGGAAGATGGGTAGAGAGTAACAGAGGCTTAGGAGTTCCTGCATCTCACCCCACACATTCAGCTGTCATGTGCTCAAGTCTCATGTTAGCAAAGGGTTTGCAGAACAAACTCATAATTAATGCATAAACATTAATCAAATGAAGGTTGAGATTTCTGTATTTTTAATGGTGAGTTGTTCTTTAAGCAGCTCATACTATAAACTTAACAACACACATCCCTATACTTATCCCCCATATGAAGGTATTTTTATGAAGCGGTTTGAGTACAAATAGAGTAGAAGACAATTTTTTCCCCTCTGAAATGTGACAGTCAGCTGTATTTCTGCTACGTTGACCAGTAACAGGCATTTAAACTTCAAGTACTTTTTTTTAATTTAAAAAGTATTACAATACATTTTGACTTTAATCCCCCCTCCCCCACCCCTATCCAACCCTCCCTATCCCTCTCCCCCATTCCCTCCTCCCCCCCCGACTTCCCAGAGCTAAATACAGGGTATAAAATCGAAAAACAAACATAAACACCCCTATGTTATCAACAATAAACTATAAATTCTATCTCTCTCTAGCTCATATAAAATGAGTACAAACAATATTAATATTACAAATAAAGTAAAAAAGAAAAAGAGGAAAACAGAAAAAGAGCTTTACTCAAAATAAATTTTCTTAATCCCAGTCCTTATTCATATTAATTTCAAAAAAAAAGAAAAGAAAAAAAACTTTCACCTGCTATTTGCATTCTCCCACCTTTCTCTAATTTCCAAACAAATTCTCAGTTACGCGCCAAAAGCGCCTATCTCTGTTAATCTTAATAATCTCCGACCAAACTAAACTATGATCAAAAATAGTTCTTGCATGTATCACGCCAAATGTCTCGCAGTTCCAAATCATCCTTAAGTTCAAATAAAAGTTCAAATAAAAAGAGTATATAAAAAAAAGATTTAGGCAATCTCTAAGACAACTTGTTGTTAATTAGGAGCTTACATACCCATTCTTAGTTCAACACATACTTTAAGTCCATAACCCTAATATACTTTTCTAGCAAGCAAATAACATCAATCTTAAATTGTGTAAAATATTAAAAAAAAAACTTTCTTTCTCCTCTATAATAATTTTACTCCATTGACATTCTAATCTAAAAATTTAATCAGCAATCTTAATGCCCCAAAACTTTTGGAGCACCTCTGTCATGACCCCCAAAACTTCTTTAGACCGCTCTCCTCCCACATCTTCACTGTAAGCACACTTTGAAGATTCCATAACTTTCTGCTGGTCTTGCTCTTGCTCTCGTCTCGCTCTTCTTAGGGCGGCACGCATCATCTTCTGGCCTCCTGCAGCAATCGATGAGACTGTGACTTGATCCCCTCCAACATCATTGTCCTCTGTCTGTCTATCTGCAACATCTTGAAGCTTTCCCACACCGTATCCTTTTGCAGCTTCCAAAAATGATAGGGGGGTTGCTTTTAACACATTACTATAAAAATCACGTGCCTGAGCCACAGTAACCAAACGATATCTTTTACCTTCGTGCGTCGCCACCAATCCAACTGGAATCTCCCATCTAAACTTAATATCACGTTTCTTAAGTTCCTGTACTAGAAATGCAAAATCTTTCCTTCTCCTTAGGATCTTCGGAGGGATCTCTTTTAAAACCAAAACTTCTTGCTCAGCCACTACCAAATTAGTATCATAAGCAGCTTGAATGACTTCATCTCTAATTACTCTCTTTGTAAAATTGACCACCACATCTCTGGGTAACTTCCTCTGTCTTGCAATCCATGAATTTACACGAAAAACTTTGTCCATATTTCCCTCAATTTCAGATGCTGACTGGCCCAGTACCCCTTCCAGAGCCTCAGAAATCAGCTGCTTTAAATCTTCTTTACCATTCTCCTTTAAACCCCTAATTCTAATAGCATACTGCATCTGATTATACTGAACAAGGCTCAATTCTTCGTCCATTTTTCCCCTTATATTTTTATTTTCTAATACCTTTGCTTCTAATATAGAGTTCTTTTGACTGAGATCCTCCACTTTTATATCCAGCTGTAGCACACATTCAGCTACGGATTCAACCATAGACAAGATGTCCACCCTCATTGCTCTCAGCTTCTCTTCCATCTTCTTCTCCAATTTCTCCATTTTCTCCTCCATTTTCTCCTCCAGCTTTTTCAACTTTTCATCCATCATGTCAGACATCAATTGTGCATGCTTTCCAAGAGCGTCTTGTAAATCCTTAAGCGTCAATACCGGGGGAGATGCAGGAGGAAGCAAAGCTTGCAATGAGGTCTCTTGCACCAGGGAAGACCCCGCATTCCGAAGAGCTTTAGAAGTTTTAGCCGCCATCTTCCCCCACTTTCACTTATTACGCACTTTCACTTTAAAGCTATAAAATCCATTGAGCTAGAGAGTAAAAATAAAGAGTCCACTTCACCTTGACCTCCTGTACCGCTCTGCCTGCATCTTGATAATCAAAAGTATTTCCTTTTGGCAGGGGTGGTTGCTAACGCCTGGCTCTGCTCCAAAAATCCCAGAGCAGAGGCGCTGCGCAGCTCGGAGCAACCCAGGCTTCGGGGGGGCTCATCCTTCAGCCGCCCAAGCTCTCAGCTCAGGCGGCCACGGAGAGCTCAACCCCTACCTGGGGCCTCACCCCCTCCTCTTCTCCCGAGGATGGGGCTTCAAATCCATCTAAACAGCTGATCGACACTGTTTACGATGGAAAAACACAGCTGCGGAGCGGGCAGCCCGAAAACGGCTGTCTTCAGCGTCGCGTCGCCACCGGAAGTCCAAACTTCAAGTACTTTTATAATTATTTTAGCTTTCTGAACGTCATCAGTGTCTAAGCAATGTCATTTTCCTTCACAATATTTTTAAAAAATCAATTTAAATTACTGAGATGCAAGTCTTCTCCTCTTCTTCCCTTTTAGTTTTCTAACATTAGATACAGTTTATTTTGGCTTGACCCTGAATCATTGTAATATCTTGCTAAAAGTGTGGATGGGTTTTCCTTCTAATATTACTCATTGTTCATTCCTCCCCTTGTATAGACAATTTTATGTACAGAGGACATAAAGCTGGATAGCTGAAGTGGAGGGAAGAGGGAATTGCTGAGAATTTTTAAACATGAAACAATTTGAATTCAATTTTTTGTGTGTATCGTTATTGTTTAGAATTAATCCAAGTAGTATTAAGAGTTGATGATAATATTCTTCCTATTATAGGACAGCTTCACAGGAATGAAAATAATTGATGGAATGATTATTATCTTTAGATTGCCAGAAAAGGTAAGGGTGAAACTGGTGCCAATAAAAAGCTCAGAATATATAAGTTTGTAAGATCCAGTAAAAAAAATGTCTGCATCTAGAAAGCTAATAAAAGGAGTGTGGGACAATTGTTCTCTTTTACCATTTTTTCACATGAACTCATATTAAAGATATGTTATTTGTGACCCAGGTTTAATAATAATAATAATAATAATAATAATATAATAATAATAATAATAATAATATAATAATAATAATAATAATAATAATAATAATAATAATAATAATAATAATAATAATAATAATTTAATTTTTATAATAATAGCTTTAAAAATTTCAAAAATATTGTCTGCTTGTGGGTGGGACAAAATGGCAGTTCCTTCCAGATTGCAGCTGTATGGCCAAGGACAAACTGCTCCATTTTGCTGTGGTAATGAAGTCTGCATAGCGCTGTAAGAAGCTTCTGCATCGCTCTGCAGATTACAGTAAGACAGTAAAATGGAGTGATTTGTCCTGTGGTCACTATTATGGCCCACCCCCAAATGTGGCTTAGGGATGCATGGTCTTCCCTTCTGCAACATGTGGTCTGGAGATCTTCAAAAGGTAAGTGTGGGATGGATGATGGGAGTGTGAGGAGCACATCCAAGTGCTCTGGGGTCCTAGTGGGGAGGAGTGGGAGAGATAGGTCAGTGGCACTGCATCATCCATGCAGTCAGTCTTAGGGGCAAATGACCATCGGGGAACTACTGTGGCCATAACTTTGAAACAGGGATGTATGTAGCTTCTTTTTTTTGGGGGGGGGGGGTCTGTCATATACTTCAAAGGGCCATTAAGTGACTGATGGGTATCTCAATGACTACCTGTACTTTATTTCATCTTTCATAAAGATCTTTGTGCTTAATTTAATTGGATGTTACCAAATTCCAAAAATGAAAAAATAAACATCTTTGTTTAACTGCAAGTGGAATAGAAGTTGGGTCTTCTTGGCTCCAGTTCAATACATCAACAGGTAGACCATGCTAGTTTTATAGTTTTAAAACCCTTGTTTCTAATGCATACATATCTCAAAGCAATTTGCATTAAAATTAAGAAATACAGTTGCAAGAAAAAGTATGTGAACCCTTTGGGATTATGTGGTTTTTTGCATGAATTGGCCATAAAATGCGCTCTAAACGTCATGTAAGTCACAACAATAGAAAAACACAGTCTGCTTAAAATAATACTACACAAACATTAGCTGTTGTCATGTTTTAACTGAAGATAAGATGGAAACGTTTGAAGTTTGCAAAAGAGCACCTGGATGTTCCACAGCACTACTGGCAAAATATACTGTGGACAGATGAAACCAAAATTGAGGAGTTTGGGAAAAACACACAACACTATGTGTGGAGAAAAAAAGGCACAGCACACCAACATCTAAACCTCATCCCCACTGTAAAACATGGCGGAGGGAGCATCATGGTTTGGGGCTGCTTTGCTGCCTCAGGGCCTGGACGGATTGTTGTCATTGATGGGAAAATGAATTCCAGAGTTTATCAGGACATTTTGCAGGAAAACGTACAACCATCTGTCGGCCAACTGAAGCTCCGCAGAGGATGGGTGATGCAACAGGACAATGACCCAAAGCATACAAGTAATTCAACAAAACAATGGCTTCAACAGAACAGAATATGCCTTCTGGAGTGGCCCAGTCAGAGTCCTGACCTCAACCCGATTGAAATGCTGTGGCATGACCTTAAGAGAGCGATTCACACCAGACATCCCAAGAATATTGCTACGCTGAAACAGTTTTGTGAAGAGGAGTGGTCCAAAATTACTCCAGATCGTTGTGCAGGTCTGATCTGCAACTACAGGAAATGTTTGGTTGAGGTTATTGCTGCCAAAGGAGGGTCAACCAGTTATTAAGTCCAAAGGTTCACATACTTTTTCCACCCTGCACTGTGAATGTTTCCATCTTGACAACAGCTAATGTTTGTGTAGTATTATTTTAAGCAGACTGTGTTTTTCTATTGTTGTGACTTACATGACGTTTAGAGCGCATTTTATGGCCAATTCATGCAAAAAACCACATAATCCCAAAGGGTTCACATACTTTTTCTTGCAACTATAAAAGTATGAGTTTTTAAAACAGCACAGTGACTATTCATGTCTGCTTCCTCTTGGTCTTAACAGCGGCCACTAGAAAAATTCAAGATCCTAGTCAGTTGGAAAAACAGTTGGCAAGATCTTTGTCCTTCTGCTCTGATTGTTTGAAATAGTGTTTCTTAAACTTATCTCTCTTAGCACCTCTTCCCATTTTTAAAAATTATGGAGGATCCCAAAAGAGCTTTTGTTTGTATGGGTTATATTCATAGATATTTACTACTTTAAAATGTAAAATTGATGTATTTGCTGCCACTACTGCTTCTCACGAGTGTTTGATGGGATTTTAATATTGTATTATTTTTCAACACAGGCTGATAAATAATTTTGATTTCACAGACCCCTGAGAGGATCTTGGGAGACCCCCAAGAGACATAGTTCTAAGAAAAAGGGGATGTGGGAAACAGGTGGAGAAGCAGGCAATTGAGAAGGCAGAACTAATGTTTTTATTAGTATGATTTCATGTCATGTGCTGAGGGAGCTCACTACGACCTTTCTTAGTTCTTTGTCTTATAGGAACCCTTTTTCTCTTTTTCTTGCTTATGCACTCTTTTTCTTACAATGAAAACATTTTGAATCATGATCAGGAGCTGAGATACAGCTAATGGGATAGAAAGTTACTTAGTTATGGTTATTTTCTCTCCTTGTTCCTCTCCTGATTCTTGTGGTGTTATGTTATCCTGAGTGGTTTGGCATTGTAATGCCTTCTTCCCTCCCTCCCATTGTGAATTTCCAGAGATCCCGTATACGTTCATTTCAGTCAAAACTGATGGTGGTATTAGCTCTTTTGAACACAATAGGTTGGCTTTCTATTTTAAAAGCACCCATGTTAGTTCTCCTGCTAACTGTCTTAAGTCTTTGAAATTGATAGTTCTTGGATGTAGGCCACTGTCACTGAGAGCAAAGTAACTTTTAAAATTATCAAGTAAAATATTGCATGTGGTTATGATTTAGATGAAACAGTGAAAGTGGCCTAAAAATGCAATGAACCCAGCTTCCTTTTAGACTATTTAAAGATAAGTTGTATTTTAGTGAGGGCTAAGAAAAGCCCTCAATGTAAAGAAATAGTTTGCAGCTGTTGTGAACCACTCACTGATTCTATTTCCTGTTTCATAGGTCCACAAATTTAACTTATAACTTTTCTAGAACCATGTGCCATGTGTTTGTTTCTGAATTATTTTCATGATAGAATTCTAAAATATGGAACAAGAAGTCCTCAGATTAACTTTTTTACACTTTTTTTAGTGAGCACACATACCATGATATTCTGATGAAATAAGGATATTGTGTTAAAATACACTTCTATGGCAAATATATTGAATTAGAATATAGCTATAACATCTGAGCTCTAAAAGTTTGAATAACCATTTTATGGCAGAAGAATGATAGAAGACAGCTGCCATTTTGATGTTACCTTGATTTTTTACATCCTGCATCTGGTAGCACATCTATTTCAAAAATCTCATAGACTATTTTACCCAAAATGCAACCTGTGAGTTTTAATTTTTTATGTCAAAGAATTTTATCAGTCATCATAGTTTGAGGAAAGAATGTTCATTTTCTCTGGGTTACTTATAATTCTTACAGCTTTTCTGACTAACTTCAGTAGTTTCTTCCAAGTCTCTATCTCTTGCAAGGCTAGTTTTTTTTACTTTTAATAAAAAGTAGTATGTGTTTGTTTGTTTGTGTGTGTGCGCGCACACACACACACACACACATTATTAATTTGCAATTCGTTCAGAGTAAATAATTGAACTTGAATATCCATGACAGAAAATATAGAATTTCATGCTAAAGCTTATAATCTTCTTAGAAAATAGTGCTTGCTATGGAAACATATAGTAGTCTGTTTCGCAGTAGTGAATGAGAACATTTTATGGTCTATGGTTTAAATGAAGAAATATAATCAGTCAATACTAGGAAAGTTTAATATATCCCACTTTTATATAGAAAAAAAAATCTCTGCAAAATAGTTCCTTTACAGTTATAGAATAAAAAGCTCATGCTACAATCTTGACGGTTGAAGTGCACATTAACTGTGCTTAAAATCACAATGGTTTGTGATTGTAGGAAAACTGATACCTAATACATTTGATTTGACAATTCAGGCATGTGTGGTGATTCTGGAGGGGAAGAAGTATCAAGTTTATAAATGTACAACATAAAATCCTGTTACAGAAAAAGAAAAAGAAAAAGATTTGGGACAATAGTGTAATACAATATATTAAATTAGAGCATATAACTGATTACAGTAGAAAACTGGTATTGCAATTTATGTTCTGAATTATATTTTGCCACCTGTATTTTATGCAGTATTTTTTAAAATAAGAATTTTATAGATTTCTCATCCATACTTAAACTAAAAAATATTGGGGAATGATAAATGGAAAAACATTTTTCATGCAAATATTAACATTATGCATAATATGTGAAAGGAAGAAGGAAATGGCATATCCAAATATAAATCTAGGATAAAAGTATGCGCCAACTAGAGTCCTCACATGATTCATAGAGATTACACCAGTTTCTCAATGGAGAACACATGTTCATTATCTACTATGTAGAAGATACCTGGACGGTTAACAGGCAGACATATCTCTTGAATGGGATGGAACAGACTAAAGTTACTTCCAAGGATGGAAAGTTTGCTGTTCATTTTAGGGGCTCTGAAAGCTTCAGTGTTAACAGGATAGCATTTGTTCCTCAAAAAACCAGATCAGAAACCTGGTAGGGGGCTTCCTAGACTGATGGATACTAAATGAACAGATGAACAGGTGAAAACTGTGGCCTTTGCCTTGTTTCATCTGATGAAATAGTTGTGCATCCTACCTGGAGGAAAATACTTTATGAGCTCACTCATGACTTCATCATTATTGCAATTTTCAGAGCTGCCACTTGAAGACTGAAGACTACTTAATATTTGGTCTAGAATGCAGTGGCCTAATTGTTGGTTGGCAGTCATTACCCATGAACATATAACGTTGGTATATAACGTTGGTCCTGTGCTGTTTTCCTGTGGGCTTATACATAGAATCCAAAGTGCTGGCATTAACCTGTAATGCAGTCTATGACTTGGCATCAAGGTACCTATAAACTAGAATTTATTTGAGATGTGATTCCTAAAAGAAACCATTGGTTGTTTTATTGTAAGGTAACGGGAGGCTGGTATGGAGGCTCATAGAAGCTACTTTATTGTGAATCTGTTTGCATCAAAGAAGAGCTTTCAGGGGAATTAGCTTTATCTGAACGTTACTGGCTTTCCACAGCAATTAAAAATGGAGAGTTTTTTGGAAATGCCATGGGACTTTGTGTTTTTGTAACATGTTGATGTTCTTTTACAGTATACTTTTATACTGTTTTTTAATGTTTATATACTCACCACCTGGTTTGAGTGTAATATGGCAGTGTACAATGGGTTGCATGATCATTGGTGGAACAATTTAAAATATTCTTGAAACAGGGTGTTTTTACACCCCTCTACCTGAGATGATTTTAGCATAAAATACTGTGTGATAATCACTCACTTTTAATTCTTATAACTTATACTACTGGTGTTCAGTTTATTTTCTGATAAGAAATATTTGTTCCCCTTCATTTTGTATATCAAAATACTATGTTTCATGAGCATACTAGGTAAATAAAACTTTAAAAATATATTGAGACAATTACTTAAGACAGCTTATTATAGTCTTTATTGTCTCTAATTAATTTATTAGAATAATTAATAAAGCTTCACTGTAAATATTGTTCTGAAATTTACTTGAAGCAAGTTTAACTATTAACTTCATGTTTTATATACAATCTTCAGCTGATTTAAGGAGTTCCTTTGGGAAAATCTAATTGGTTTACTAACCCCCTAAAATAATTCAAGTTCTTTGACTTACAAGAACTGAAAAAGAAGTTGTATTATGACATATGTATGTACTGAGGACAATGAAGTGTTCTACTTGGCTTTTGGGGGAGGGGGAAGGGATGGAGAAAATATAGTTGGGTAAACTATATAGTTTTAGGGAGATGAATGTTAACATTACTAATGTATGTCAGAAATACAATACAACCACCAGATCTGACTTTAAAAGGTAAGATGGTAGAAAATTCTGCCTGCAGTCTGAGTCTGGTAGTTGTAAGTTCATAGTATCATGACTGCAGTGCAAAAAAATAAGCAATGGGGTTTGCTTATCTTAAAAATCTTCAAGACAGGAATTCTGCTGTATTGTTGTCACTGTGATGAAAGCAATAAAACAAGATATGCACTCATTAGAATAGGAAAAAATCAGAGGTCTGCAATATAATAAAAAAATAAAATAAAAATAAATAAATAATGCCTCTACAGTCAAATTTGTACGGTAGCTCTGAGAATATAGTTAAATCAGAGTTTCAATGCCGATAACATTTTTTCACTTTTTCTATATTTTATTTCATCTATGTTACAGTTTCTGGTTTCTGCTATTGATTATCAATATGTGCGCTTTACAAAAAAATTGAATAACTAAGATTTCTAAAAATGCTTCATAGTAATTTTTTTTCATTTTCCAGTTCTGTAGATTACCGCCAGCCTTTTAGTGTATATTCCTTTGCAATATTTCAGTGACCTGTGATTTCCAGCTTCTGTTACATTGTTAATGTAATGTAGCAATTGATAAGAACTATTCAGCTTTTTGGAGGATTGGTAGATAAATTGAAATTGATGCTAAGATGAGGCAAGAAGACATCATGTTGTTTCTTGTTATAAGTCACATCAAGATAATTCAGAAAATTTATTGGAAGGAATGATAAACTTCCAATTTGGCCTCACAGCATGAGCAATTTTGCCTTCATATTCATTTCTTCCATAGGGAAAAGAGATGGGTTTTTCCTTTCAGGCATGTGGGAGCCAAAACTGGCAGCAAACCAATTGTCAGGCTTTGAAAATCCATGGTGTTTTTCTTCTTCTTCTCCTTGTGAAGAATCTTTATTTCAAATGTTGGGATGAAGATATTAAAATACTTGTTTTGAATTTTTAAAATCCTGAATGGTTTGAGATCACTTTATGTACTGGACTGTCTGCATGGTTATGAAATCTTCCTAGCTTTGAAATAGTCTCGGATGCTTCCTTTGCTGATTTTTTTATTCACTAGTTCAAATTAGATTGGCAGGTGAATGACCTGCCATCGCAGGGTAAAACTGTACAAAGTAAAAAAAAAAAAGTAAAACAGTCTATATTTAACATTTAGGGCAGGCATGTCAAACTCGCTACATCACGTGACATTGTGTGATGTATCGGGACTTCTTCCCCATTACCAGCAATGGGGTGGGTGTGGTTTCGGTGTGACACATCTGGCCCGCGGGCCGGCATTTTGACATGCCTGATCTAGGGTTTCAAATAACAGTTGCAACTTATAATAGAACAAACCTAGTGAGCAGGGTTCATAAAACCTGATTCAATCATCTGGGGAATACCACTCGGAGGCTCCAGCTGGTGCAGAATGCGGCCGCACAAGTTGTGATGGGGGTCTCCCGATACTTCCATGTAACACCTCTGCTCCGCGAGCTGCATTGGCTTCCAGTTGTCTTCCGGGTGAGATTCAAGGTGCTGGTGATGAAGCCTTAAATGGCATGGGCCCAGATTATTTACGGGAGTACCTTTTGCCGGCGTTAACTTTCCATCATCCTGTGTGCTCCCACAGAGAGGGCCTCCTCAGGGTGCCGTCGGTCAGGGAATGTCGACAGGCAGCCCCCGGGGGAGAGCATTCTCTGTGCGTGTGGCTGCCCTCTGGAACCAGCTTCCTGTTGAGCTCCGGATGGCTCCCAACCTTCGCTCTTTTCGCCATGACCTGAAGACTTGGCTATTTGAACTTGCCGGCCTGGACTGAGGGACTGGGGTTTTAGATTTTAAATTTTAAATTTTAGAATGTTTTTTATTGTTTAGGGCTACTTGGTTTAATTTATTTTAGTTTTTGTATATTATGTGTTGTATATAGTGTTTTAATTGCCCTGTACACTGCCCTGAGTCAGTGTAGTTAATAATAATAAGCCAGGTCTTTGGTGACTTGTGAAAAGTTACCAGGGCCAGGGCCATGCAGATCTCCAGAGGGATGCTGTTCCACAGGCTAAGCATTACAACAGAGAAGGCACATCTCCTGGGTCTGACAAGATGATATTGCTTAATAATGATATGGACCCAAACAGGCCTTCCCTGTTAGACTTTGCAGAGATGATGGCAGACAAAGAGTTCTATAAATAGTGGCAAAATTCACTGCTGCAAAATTTTTAATATGTTTGAGGATTAGCCTACTGCTTGTGGAGATCTCTTTACCTGATAAATTAATATATATATTTTGTAATATTAAAGCTGGCCTCTTTCCTTTCTTCTCCCATTACTTCCTTCTTTTGCCTCATCTCCTTTCACTTTTGTTCCAGTCTTTTGTTTCATTTCCTGTTCCATTTTCACTTCTTTTTTGCTTTCTTTTTTTCTCCCATTATTTTAGAAAGAGAGAAAAAAGTATGGTCATGTATTTGTATACCTGTATAGTCCCGTGAATATGGAGTGTATGAATATCGCTATCTATAAATAGTCTTTTAATCAGTTATTAGTTTTAATTAGTAGCAATTAGTAGCAATTAATTCAAATGAGGTTTTATTTGTTGTGACCCTGCTTTTTTAAGTATATCTCTTGTGGAAGGTATAAATGCCCACAGATAATTACACACACACAAACACACACACACACACACACACACACACACACACACAAGAAAGAACAAATATTTATAAATACTTAAAAGTACTTGGCTATATAAGATGATCAGATAAGATATACTTTAGGAGGAAATCCTTTGACAAAGTTATGTTGGAGCAGATATAGCAAAGGATATCCCCATTTAATAAAGGAAAAGTGTGTTTAACATAGAGGAGTTTGGAATTAAAGTTTATGAATGTTTATAGAATAAGAGCATACTGAAATTTCATTCATGTTGGCAGCAACAGAGAAGTATAGTAAATTATGATTGGAACCTAACCTAGGGCTGGGCTATAGGGAAACTGCAAACTAGATACTTTGAAAATATACTATATTAACCAAAACATCATGTTTAAAAGTTTTTTGACAGGTTCAAAAAGGAAATTATTGATTTGCTTGTCAAACATACTTTGTTCCCTGCAGATGATGAATTAGATCAGGCTATAAAATGTTAGATATAGAAATAGTGTAGGTTCCTTTTCTGTTAAATATTTTTTCTGTTTTTGCATAGTACCTTAACATTGGTTTTCTTACAGATGGTTTGCAAATTATTAGTTGGAAAATATTTTTTTAGCATCAAGCTTTTTATATTTCCAGTGTATCAGAAAGAAAAAAAATACATTCTTCCTTTCTTGTGCTTAAAGAATAAGAATCATAAACTAAACCATGCTTGTGAGAGATTTCATACACAATTTTCATTTTATGCGGTAACACACAAAGAAGCACACACTTTCTCATATGTCTGCCTATGTAAGTATATTTTGGTTTATTTTGCATATATGTAATATGTGTATACTTTTTCTCCTATGGCAATTGCAAACTATTGTATATTGAAGAGTAAATGTATAGGTACTTTCTATGAAACATGGAAATGACTGTATTTATGTATTGCTGGCAAGTTAAATTGCCAGCTCACTTTACTTTTCCATGGTATTAATGGTATCAGAGATTAGGTATGTATAGGGTATATTATTTACAGAAAGGAGACAAAATTATTAATGTTTTACATCTTCCATACTGCATTTGTTTGATAGTTGTATTGGCAATGATGTCTTTTGTATCTCCTGGAGGGATTTTTTTTCTTCATGCTCGCTATATTTGATTTTTTCCCCAGTGTTTAAATGTCGTACAAGACAAAATATTTTGGCATGCTATTAAAATTAAAAAAAAAAGAGTTGAGTAGTGAAAACAGACATCTGTGAACTTCTCTTTGTCCATTAAGAACTTGGAAGTTACAGTTGCTGCTCTGAAGACTTCCATGGGCTAACGAAGGATATGTGCCAAAGAGGGCTAAAGCTAAAATGGACTCTAAAATGAACTTCATTGTTAAATTTTCCAGAGAAAAAGAAAGCAGAGTTTCAGCTTAAAAAGTTACATGTGTTCAGAGTTTCCCAGAAGAAAAGTGAAGATTGACTGATGAATTTGTTTTTGTGACATTCTAAAACATTCTGAAAATGGGATGGTTTGAAAGTATTTCTACCTTCCTAGTGAATATCCTTTATCATTTTTATAAAATGTATTGTGAAAACAGAGTTCCTAAAGATAGTTCTGAACAAAATAGTACCTCTAACCCAGGGGTGTCAAACTCAATTTCATTGAGGGCCGCATCAGCATTGCGGTTGCCCTTAAGGGGCCGGGTGAGTGTGGCCTGGGGGGGTGTGGCCTACTGGGTGGGCATGGCTAGAGTGCGTATGTCCTACTGGGTGGGCGTGGCCAGCTCTACATCGTTCACATCAAGGGTGCCTATGGGGGCCTGGGCAGGAGTGGGACAGATCTGAGGGTCTCTGGCAGAAGGAGGGTCTCTGGGCCAGGGCCAAGGCAGTGGGGGCCGTTCCCTCACTGTTTCCAGAATGGCTTCGCGGGCCACATGAAACCACTTCGCGGGCCGGATCCGGCCCCCGGGCCTTGTGTTTGACATGTCTGCTTTAAAGAAAGAGTTGCAAAATAGAATAAAAAAAATAAAAGTAGATTATGAACCATGACAATCTAGAGACCTCACTGAGTACTAAACAATCATTAACTTTCACATATTAAAAATTGCAGAACAAAATGTCGAAATGAACTTCATACTTAAAGTTGCTGTTTCTTAATAGATTTCTTAAGAGATAACTCATTAAAGTTTTCAGTGCAACCTTGGAGTTCAGCTTTTAGTCAACTATAAGAGTAGTCACATTGTCATTTTAATATCATTATAGAAAGTCAGGAGTCAAATTTGCAAGAGTATACATGGTCTTTTCTTGGTATTTTCTGGACATGTCCTAGCATCACTACTGTTAACAATTCAGCAATGTGCAGTCCCTGAAATCCAATGTCCTTACTTGCCAAGTGGGGAAAGTAAAACAAAGCAAGATATAGAATAATTACCCTATATTAATATACATTCATCACATGCCTGCATTTTTCATAGTTGTTTCACATTGTATGATGAGCTCTAATATAAGCTGAATTTGTTTTTAAAAATCAGAGAAATTTCTCCCTCGAAGAAGATACCAAGAAAAATCCTGACTCAGTTGACGAGCTCTTAACTTCCTTGCAAAACATGAATGCAGCCCCAACCATCAAAATGTTTTCCGCTTCTTATGTTAATAAGCTTTAAAAGGAAATGTGTTGACATTAATTTTACTTCATTTGCTAATGCCTGATAAATAAAACTGTCTTCTTAGGATGTCTCATGGTTTGATGACATATGGTCTTAGTTTCATGCCTAGCAAAAATATTTTTGATGGTTATATCTGTGGTTTAATGCTGGTCTCTTTGTTGGAATATTTTAATCCTTTTCATGTATAAATTATTTAGAAGACTGTTATAAGTTCAGCATCTTTAATGAACTTGACGAGAGAATTTACAAACGTTAATGAAATGTATTTTTAAAGATTTTTGAAACAAAAGACTGTGTAAAATACAGGGAGTGCAGAATTATTAGGCAAGTTGTATTTTTGAGGATTAATTTTATTATTGAACAACAACCATGTTCTCAATGAACCCAAAAAACTCATTAATATCAAAGCTGAATATTTTTGGAAGTAGTTTTTAGTTTGTTTTTAGTTATAGCTATTTTAGGGGGATATCTGTGTGTGCAGGTGACTATTACTGTGCATAATTATTAGGCAACTTAACAAAAAACAAATATATACCCATTTCAATTATTTATTTTTACCAGTGAAACCAATATAACATCTCAACATTCACAAATATACATTTCTGACATTCAAAAACATAACAAAAACAAATCAGTGACCAATATAGCCACCTTTCTTTGCAAGGACACTCAAAAGCCTGCCATCCATGGATTCTGTCAGTGTTTTGATCTGTTCACCATCAACATTGCGTGCAGCAGCAACCACAGCCTCCCAGACACTGTTCAGAGAGGTGTACTGTTTTCCCTCCTTGTAAATCTCACATTTGATGATGGACCACAGGTTCTCAATGGGGTTCAGATCAGGTGAACAAGGAGGCCATGTCATTAGATTTCCTTCTTTTATACCCTTTCTTGCCAGCCACGCTGTGGAGTACTTGGACGCGTGTGATGGAGCATTGTCCTGCATGAAAATCATGTTTTTCTTGAAGGATGCAGACTTCTTCCTGTACCACTGCTTGAAGAAGGTGTCTTCCAGAAACTGGCAGTAGGACTGGGAGTTGAGCTTGACTCCATCCTCAACCCGAAAAGGCCCCACAAGCTCATCTTTGATGATACCAGCCCAAACCAGTACTCCACCTCCACCTTGCTGGCGTCTGAGTCGGACTGGAGCTCTCTGCCCTTTACCAATCCAGCCACGGGCCCATCCATCTGGCCCATCAAGACTCACTCTCATTTCATCAGTCCATAAAACCTTAGAAAAATCAGTCTTGAGATATTTCTTGGCCCAGTCTTGACGTTTCAGCTTGTGTGTCTTGTTCAGTGGTGGTCGTCTTTCAGCCTTTCTTACCTTGGCCATGTCTCTGAGTATTGCACACCTTGTGCTTTTGGGCACTCCAGTGATGTTGCAGCTCTGAAATATGGCCAAACTGGTGGCAAGTGGCATCTTGGCAGCTGCACGCTTGACTTTTCTCAGTTCATGGGCAGTTATTTTGCGCCTTGGTTTCTCCACACGCTTCTTGCGACCCTGTTGACTATTTTGAATGAAACGCTTGATTGTTCGATGATCACGCTTCAGAAGCTTTGCAATTTTAAGAGTGCTGCATCCCTCTGCAAGATATCTCACTATTTTTGACTTTTCTGAGCCTGTCAAGTCCTCCTTTTGACCCATTTTGCCAAAGGAAAGGAAGTTGCCTAATAATTATGCACACCTGATACAGGGTGTTGATGTCATTAGACCACACCCCTTCTCATTACAGAGATGCACATCACCTAATATGCTTAATTGGTAGTAGGCTTTCGAGCCTATACAGCTTGGAGTAAGACAACATGCATAAAGAGGATGATGTGGTCAAAATACTCATTTGCCTAATAATTCTGCACTCCCTGTAATAAGGACAATAGTTTTCTTTCTTTTTTATAAAAACAAAATACAGGTTATCATTTTCATGATTTTCTGCATTCCTTTGCTAATTGAGGCTTCTTTTGGGAAAAGGAGATAGAAAGGTGAGAATTCTGGATACGTCTTTTGAATGTAATAAATGATAGGTCATGCCTAGAATGTACTTATTCATACTTGTGAGTGACTGCTTAATGCTTTCATTAACATCTGGAAGACCTACTGGACCAACAATAATAAAATCCTGCCATTGAACAGTTTGCTAAACTTGGTACCATATGGTATCAAGTGGTACCATATCAAGCTTTACCCTATAAAGCTACCCTCATCGCGTCCGCAGATAATTGCCCGGCTGCCCTGTTCAGGGTGACCCGCTCCCTCCTCAATCAGAAGTTAAGGGAGGAGCCCTTGCAGGGTCGTGCCGAGGAGTTTAGCCAACATCTGGCAGACAAAGTCGCTCGGATTCGGACCGGTCTGGATTCCGACTGGGCAGAGTCTGACGGAGGTGACACGAGCGGTCTTGGTGATGTTATCTGGGAAGAGTTCGATCCTGTAACTCTGGAAGATGTGGACAGGATCATGGGGAGGCTGAGCTCCACCACGTGTTTATTGGACCCGTGCCCCTCCTGGCTGGTTTATGCGGCTCGCTAGGGGACACGAGGCTGGCTCCAGGCAGTGATAACTGCTTCTTTGAGTGAGGGTAGCTTTCCCGCTGCCTTGAAGGAGGCGGTGGTGAGGCCCCTCCTCAAGAAGCCTGCCCTGGACCCAGCTATTTTGAACAATTATCGTCCGGTCTCCAACCTTCGCTTTCTTGTGAAGGTTGTTGAGAGCGTGGTGGCGTATCAGCTCCCTCTGTTCCTGGAGGAAGCTGATTATCTGGACCCGTACCAATCAGGCTTTAGGCCCGGGTACAGCATGGAGACGGCATTGGTCGCGCTGGTGAATGATCTCTGGCGGGCTCAAGACAGGGGTTGTTCCTCTGTCCTAGTCCTATTAGACCTCTCAGCGGCTTTCGATACCATCGACCATGGTATCTTACTGCGGCGTCTCAGGGGGTTGGGAGTGGGGGACACTGTTTTGCAGTGGTTCTCCTACCTCCTGGGATGTTCGCAGTCGGTGCTGGCAGGAGGGCAGAGGTCGGCCTCGAGGTCTCTCGTTTGTGGAGTTCCTCAGGGGTCGGTCCTCTCGCCTCTCCTGTTCAACATCTATATGAAGCCACTGGGTGAGATCATTTGTGGTTTTGGGGTTGGGTATCATCAGTATGCTGATGATACCCAGCTCTTCATCTCTACCCCAAACCACCCCAGTGATGCCCTCGATGTGATGTCCCGTTGCCTGGAGGCGGTTCGGGTCTGGTTGGGGAGGAACAGGCTTCGGCTCAATCCCAACAAGACTGAGTGGTTGTGCGTGCCGGCATCTCGGGAAATTCAGGCTATTCCATCTTTAACCATGGGGGGGTGAGTTATTACCCCCTGTAGATAGGGCTCGCAACTTGGGTGTCCTCCTGGATTCACAGCTCAATCTGGAAGATCATATAGGAGCTGTGACCAGGGGGGCTTTTGCCCAGGTTCTCCTGGTGCACCAGTTGCAACCCTATCTGGACCGGGATGCCCTGCGCACAGTCACTCATGTGCTTGTGACCTCTTGGATAGACTACTGCAACGCTCTCTACATGGGGTTGCCCTTGAGTACCACTCGGAGGCTCCAGCTGGTGCAGAATGCAGCCGCGCAAGTTGTGATGGGAGTTTCCCGATACTCCCATGTAACACCTCTTCTCTGTGAGCTGCATTGGCTTCCAGTTGTCTTCCGGGTGAGATTCAAGGTGCTGGTGATTACCTATAAAGCTCTAAATGGCATGGGTCCGGATTACTTACGGGAGCACCTACTGCCGGCGTCAACTTCCCTTCATCCTGTGTGCTCCCACAGAGAGGGCCTCCTCAGGGTTCCGCCGGTCAGAGAGTGCCGGCTGGCGGCCCCCAGGGGGAGATCATTCTTTGTGGGCGCGCCAGCCCTTTGGAATCAATTACCGGTTGAGCTCTGGATGGCTCCTGACCTTTGCTCTTTCTGCCGTGATCTGAAAACTTACCTATTTGAACAAGCCGGCCTGGTCTAATGGGTTTGGGGTATTTTATTTAGTAATTTTTAATTATTGTAATGGGCTAGTTCTATTTAATCTTATTTTTAAATTTGTATATTGTATTTTTATTGTATTTTTATTGCCCTATACACCGTCCTGAGTCCTTCGGGAGAAGGGCGGTATAGAAATTAAATTAATAAATAATAAATAAAGCAAAAGGTGATAAGCAAGGTGGGAGAAAATACATTTTCTTTAAGAAATCTAAGGAAGTTAAGGGGAAAATAGATTTTGTTAGTTCATTTTTGTGGCTAGTAAGTAATTATTAAATAACAGCTGTCACACACATTTTGAATTTTCGTGATTAGTTCACTTGGAAGTGTAATAGGTTGATTTCAGTGCCAAAATGAAGGTACATCCTTTAACAATTCCTTCGCCCTTCTCTGCTGTTTTCCCCATCCTGTGGTACATGCTCCCCCCTGGAGGTGAGGCAGGCCCCTATTCTTCTGATCTTCCATAAAAATGTAAAAACATGGCTCTGCAGGCTTGCTTGAGGTGCAAATATAAGAACACCCTCTCCTACCTTTTAATTGATTCTTAACATCCCTGGCCTCTTTTAAATTTTATTTATTAAATTTGTACACCACCATCTTAGCCAAAGACAATTGTAAGTAGCTTATAGATATTGAATAAAATGCAATGTAACATTAAAACAATAAAGTTCTTAGATTTAAAAAATAAATTAAAATAAAATATTTTAAATTTTATATATTTTGTACAGTTTTAATATTAGTACACAATACAGAGTCCCTTTGTGAGAGATGGGCAATTATTAATAGTGCAAATAAGTAAGCATTCCTGTTATTGGTGCATGATTTTCATAGATGATTGGATCCATATGTTATCTCTCAAATTCACTCTCACCAATTGTGCCTGTGCATGCCCAGTCAACATTTTTGACTAATCTACTATCTTTCCTTCTATGAGGTTTGCATATGTCTTTGGGGTTATTGATAGAAAAATCTTCAGGTCCAGTCCAAGCTGGGAATAAATAAAATGAAGGTTGTTTGGAAGGAAGGTTCTGTTTATTGAAGAACAGAATCAACAGCATGTGGTTTTGGGATAGCTGACAAAATGGAATTGGGATAGGTGGGCTTTTATACCTTCTGTGGGCTTTGTATTTGAGGTTCTTCCTGTTCCTGTGCAACGTAGTTTGACCTGAGCTTTTGGTATTCTAATAGTGGTGGGTTAATCTTATTGTGTCCTAAAGGTCATGTCTTTAGATTTTAGGTGGGGGATGTAGATTTTAGTGTCTTTGTATTTCTAATCCCATCAGCTCCAAGCTTCTTGGCCCCAGTCATCCTGGGGGGGGGGTTCTGCCTAAGATTTTTCTATTATTTCTTCAGGGAAAATATAATATAATATTCTGCCTTTTTACTATCCCCCAAAATATTCCAGACTTTGAGATAGTTGGCTTTAAGGAATATAAGTTGAATTTGAGGTAGAAGAGTTCTCCTTGGTAATATTTGAAAATATTTTAAGACAAATTTAGTAGAAATGAAAAATGGAAGGCATAATAGTTTCAAGATTATTATGCAGGGAAGTTTCAGACAATTCTACTTAACCAAGTCAGCTAATTTACTGCAATTTAATTTTTTTTTAAAAAAAGTTAAAAAATTGAACTGTTTTAAAGATTACAACATTGTAACATTCACCTTATTTTGATCTTTTTTCTGCTTGACAAACGATGGAATAATTATTAACAAAGTTAGCCTTATGTAGTACTTACATGTAAAAAATAAATATGGATGCTGCATATTTAATTTACTGTAACATCGAATTAATATTTGGAGAGGTGATTCATTGAATCTTCTTTGAATTGAATGACTGTAAATTTTGTACAACCCTCCTATTGGGATATATAGCTTTACATCTTAAACTCACAAAATTCAGGTGCCATTCTTAATTTTTTTAAATCAATAGTAGTTTTCTTTCTTAGTTTTTGAATATTTTTCCTCTTCAAGCAATCTTATTTTTTTCTTGTTAATAAAATACACTGCCAAAATTCCAGTTGTGATTTTAACTTTGTTCTTATAGGAAACAATAAACATTAACTTAAGCTTATATACAATGTATTATACTACCAGCAAAGCAGGCATGGTAACATAATTTTGGGTTTGTATGTGTGATTTACAACAATATAAATAAAAATGATATTGTTCTAGATGTTTATTTAAATCGTAGTTAAATGAGATAGTGCAGTAAATGTTTGGTGGCGTTTGATTATGCTTTTTATGCAAGTTTGTAGAAAAGTTTTGAAAGATGTTTCAGGATACGTATCCTGTGAAAAACAGAACAGAATTAATTCCTAAAATTAGTGATCATTTTTAAGAAGTCAGAATTTCCCCCCTCCAAAAAAAGCACTATAGATGCTTAAATCTCTTCTTCTTTGTGTGCCCGAACACTTATTGTTCATTTGACTTAAACTTGTGAGTCCCTTATATGCTGGTAGTATTTCCAGAATTGTTTTGTGGTTCTGTGGTGTGGAACACTTTATTTTATAGAGTCTGGGCACAGGCCAACAAATTTAAACTTCAAGTTTAAACACTGATCCAAGCCAGCTGCCTTGAGATTGAATCCTGGTGGTTAGAATGGCTAAAAATATGACATTATAGTAACTTTACTCTGTGTTGGATATTAATTGATGGCTTAAAAACTGTTAAGTTGTGAATGTCAGATTGTTTTTGAGTAAGAAAAAATAATCCGTTTTATTTTCTTCAAATTGGCAAATGATTTGAATATTTAGTTTTAATTATTTAGTCTTCACACATCAGGCCAGTTATAATTTTTATTTTGGCTGAATAATTATTTTTATATTTGGGGAAATTTCCTTTCCCTTTCCTTTTCCCTTTCCCTTTCTTCTCAACCACAGCATTATACTGCCCAGTTGCTCTAATTTACTATTACTGGCAGTGGAAATGATTAAACAGTCCTCTGACATGCTGAAATCTGCATTTCTTGTTATTTATTGCGTCTTGGCTTATTTGGAAACAGAATCTATGATGGGATTCCCAATATTTTTGGCCTGCTGAGCAATTTTGAATATTGAGAACATATTTTGGGCTGTAATAATTGGCATGCTAGGATGTTCTCATTCAAAAAAATGGCTGGGCTGGGATAACAGAGACTTCCAAGTGCAGATTTGGCTGCATGCTATGCTGTGGCTCAAGGGCTTCTTGCAACTCCAGAGCTTCAGAGTGTCTAGCAGCTTTGGGGCTGCTTGTCCTGCAAGGGAGGTTGTAGGGCGGCCAGAAGGACAGAGGTGGGGAGGTAATAGGCAGTTGGGGGAAGTTGAAGGAGAGGCAGTCCTTTGCCTTGGAAAAAGCAAGGCTTGGGGCTGGGAGGGACCAAACTCAGAAAAGCTCAGCTTGGGGTGGTTCCTTGGTTAACACCCAGTGGAATTTGATTAATGACAGCAATGGGTAGTGCTGGGATTACCATCATTAAGCAGAGCAGTTACACGTTGTTTTGCTTTGTTTAGTGATGAAAATTCCAGCCCCAATTACTATTGTAACTTGAGGACTACCTGTGTATTACATCACTGTGCCTATAAATTCCAGTAAGAAATGCATAGGAATCTAAGCACTGGCCATTTTGTTGTTATGTGTCAGCAAGCGAACTTAACGATGGATTTCACTTTTTTATTGCAGTCTTAAAATTGGTTTTTCTCTGTATCCTTTCATTTCATATCTAAAAAGAAACAGTTGAATTTTATTTTGAACAAGAGAGAAGGGAATTACATTTTCCTTTTTTTGCAGAAGAAGGAAAGAATAGAACAAAACAATTGTAGTTTGCAAATTTGTATTCATGAACAGGGTTTCAAATTACTTATACCCATGTCAATTTTATATGTCAATTATTTGTTGGATTGAAAGAGCTTTATATAAGGAAGTAAATCATGCATGACTTTGGATATCACGGCATTCCCAATGAAGCCCAGGTGCTTTTGCAGATAAAATTTGAGAGTGTACAGAACAGCAAGGTAGAAACACTCCAAGATTCTCTTGCTTTTCTTTTAATTGGGAGCTCTGGGCTTTATTATGAGGATGCAATCTATGCTGAAAAAAATGACGAGCTGTGAAAAGATTTTTCCTTAGTTACAAAATATTTCAGCCCAGCTCTCCGATTGATTAATCCCTGTCATTCATTTTTTGAATATAGTTAAATATTTGCATTATTTAAAAGCATGCAAAGGTGGCATGGAACATTTTAAGATGATTTTGAGTGCAGGATTGTATATCAATTGATGGACTGAGAAAGAGAAAACAATATCATCCTTTTAATAGATAGCTTATTTTGCTGTTACTGGGAAGGCAACAGATGTACTTTTCACTAGTTCACTTTTTTAACCTTTGTCTATTCACCTTTCTTCATCATCATGTAGAAGATCTATCTATGTGATTGCTAAAAGTCAGCAATAATCTGTTAGCACGTAATCAATTCACCTTTACTATTTTAATGGATTTTCTTTTAATTTCTACTGAAGGGCTCATATTACTAATATTCTGAGTAGGAAGTCAGAATCTAGTTACGATTGCTAAACAATGTTTTGAGAACCAAGCACATTAAAAATTGTTAATAGGGTCTCTTAATAAATTTTAAAAACAGCGCCTTTCAACGTATAGAAAATTAAGTTCCCTTCGTCCAGTGCGCTCCCACAGGGAGGGTCTTCTCAGGGTGCCACCGGTAAGAGATTGCCGGCGGGTAACACCCAGGGATAGGGCCTTCTCAGTGGGGGCGCCTGCCCTTTGGAACCAGCTGCCAGTGGAGCTGAGGACTGCCCCCGACCTCCGTTCATTCCGCCGGGGCCTGAAGACCTGGCTCTTCGAGCTCTCTGGCCCAGGCTGAGGATTAATCTTATTTTAACTGGGGTTTTATTTAGGCAGGGACACATATAATTTTTTTTTAAATTTGTTTTTAACTTTTGTATTTTGGTTTTTTAATCACCCTGTAAACCGCCCTGATTCCTTCGGGAAGGGGCGGTATATAAATGTAATAAAATAAATAAATAAATACGGTAAATAATTTAGTATCAACTAGTGTTCCATTATTTTGCTTTGCTGAGAGTTTTTGAGGAAAACTAGAGGAAATACATACCTATACAATAGAGTTTTCCTCTGACTTTAATCATTTTTTAGTCATTAGCATTTTTAAAGCTAATATTTTCCATAAAATAACAATGCTTTGTCAGTACTGAAGATAAAAAAATTATGGTTATCTGCCAGATGTTTAGATTGGATATTGCATTTTTGTATACCTATCGAGTACTTACTAGGGAGCTGGAATAGGCAGATATTTGATGGTGTCATAGGATGTAAAATGTTCCAAATAAATCTGCCTTTAAAGTTGACTGATAGTGATTTTTATCAAAGCCAATGATGCTCAGGTGGTGCTCTTTTGGAATTGTATCCAAGGCACCTATTTATTATTGGTAGTATTATGGTTCGTCACACAGCCAGGCAGATATTCAAACTGGATTTAGCTTTTTTTTTTCTGCCTATCAAATCCTTCCCAAGCATCTGGATAGGGAGATGTGGCTGATTTATGGTGTTATAGATGTCATTCCAGAATGTAAGCTGACCCAAGTAAACCTACCTTTTGCAATTGACTATGGTGAATTTGTCAGTGCCAATGGTATTCAAGTAGTGCTCCAATTGTTATTTATTTAAATTTATTGGCTACTCGAGTTCAGTGGATATTCAACAATTGTTATGTATGGAGTGAAATTCTGTTGCTGAATAATTTTAATGAGAACTTTTTGCGTAGAATGACACAATAATGCATATTTATTGTTTTACTTAGTTTTTATTCATAACAAAAAGATTCAAAGAGCAGGACTAGAAGCAGTTCCTGTAATTACTAAAACAGAGTTTATTTGAAAGTTAAGAGAAAGTAATAATGAGAGCTAAGATCAAGTACTTATTTATAGTCATAGACCAGCATAGTGATGAGAGCTATTCAAAAATTGGAAATGATGAGCAGTCCTTCAGTGGAAATATTTAATCAAAGGTCTGCCAGAAATCTGTAATAGATGCTTTACTTATTCAGAGACATTGAGCTGACTTAAGGAGTCAGTTGAACTGTACTATTGCCACTCTTCCTTCATGTTCTGTTCATGGGATATCCAGGACCCACCTCAGTAATAAAATTTAGTGTGTTTTTTTTAAAAAAAATTTGCTTTTGGGTGAGATAACAGTGTGGTGGCTGACATGCTTGGGACAGTGAGTAGACAATTGGCAAACCTGTGTTCTAGACCTGAATGCTGTTTAATGACTGGATGAGCTTCTGTCACTGGCTCCAGCTCCTACTGACCTAATAGTTTGAAACCATGCAATCACAAGTAGATAGATAGGTACCACTTTGGTGGGCAACTTTATGGGGACATGAAAGGAGCAACCAACTGGGCATCTCCGGAGGAACAGTGATGTCACCGGCTAATCCTCTCAAACTGGAAGCACCTCAAAATGTGCTTCTGACTCAAATGTAGTGTTAGGTGAGTTAACAAATAGTATAACAAAATATAGTAGCAGTTGTACAATGTATACAACTACCCACATTATCCCCTTTATGGATTACTGCCTTGTCGTTGTGAAGGGGCTTGCGTAATTCAGTGAAGCTATGAGCTATGCCGTGCAGGGCCACCAAAGACGGACAGGTCATAGCAGAGAGTTCTGACAAAACATGATCCACTGGAGAAGGAAATGGCAACCCACTCCAGTGTCTTTGCCATGAAAACCCCATGGACAATACCAAAAGACAAAAAGATATGACGCTGGAAGATGAGCCCCTCAGGTCGGAAGGCATCCAATATGCTACTGAGGAAGAGTAGAGGGCTAGTACTAGTAGCACCAGAAAGTTTAGGCTTAAACTGAAGAAAGTAGAGAAAAGCACTAGGCCACTCAGGTATGAATTAAATCATATCCCTGTTCAATATACAGTAGAGGTGACGAATAGATTTAAGGAATTAGATCTTAGACAGAGTGCCTGAAGAACTATGGACAGAGGTTCACAACATTGTACAACAGGTAGCAACCAAAACCATCCCAAAGAAAAAGAAATGTAAGCAAAATGGCTGTCTGAGGAAGCTTTGTAAATAGCTGAGGAAAGGAGGGAAGCCAAAGGCAAGGGAGAAAAAGAAAGATACTCCCAATTGAATGCAGAATTCCAGAGAATAGCTAGAAGAGATAAGAATGCCTTCTTAAATGAACAGTGCAAAGAAATAGAAGAAAACAATAGAATAGGGAGGACCAGAGATCTCTTCAAGAAAATTGGAGAGATGAAGGGAATGTTTCATGCAAAAATGAGCATGATAAAGGATCAAAATGGCAGGGACCTAACAGAGGCTGAAGAGATAAAGAAGAGGTGGCAAAATTACACAGAGGAACTATACAAGAATGAGCTTAACATCCCTGATAACCATGATGAGGTGGTCACTGACCTCCAGCCAGACATCCTAGAATGTGAAGTGAAGTGGGCCTTAGGAAAACTGAGCAACAACAAAGCTAGTGGAGGTGACAGTATTCCAGCTGAGCTATTCAAAATCTTAAAAGACGATGCAGTAAAAGTGCTACACTCAATTTGCCAGCAAATTTGGAAAACTCAACAGTGGCCACAGGATTGGAAAAGATCAGTTTACATTCCAATTCCAAAGAAAGGCAGTGCCAAAGAATGTTCAAACTATCGCACCTTTGCACTCATTTCACATGCTAATAAAGTTATGCTTAAGATCCTACAAGCTAGACTCCAGCAGTATGTGGATCGAGAACTACCAGAAGTACAGGCAGGATTTCGAAGAGGCAGAGGAACTAGAGACCAAATTGCCAACATACGCTGGATCATGGAAAAAGCTAGGGAGTTCCAGAAAAACATCTACTTCAGCTTCATTGACTATGCTAAAGCCTTTGATTGTGTGGATCACAACAAACTGTGGAAAGTTCTTAAAGAGATGGGAGCACCAGACCATCTTGTCTGTTGTGAAACCTGTATGCAGGTCAAGAAGCAACAGTGAGAACTGGACACAGAACCATTGAATGGTTCAAAATTGGGAAAGGAGTCTGGCAAGGCTGTATACTGTCACCCTGCCTATTTACGGTAACTTATATGCAGAGCACATCATGAGAAAGGCAGGGTTAGATGAATCAAAAGTTGGAATTAAGATTGCCGGGAGAAATATCAACAACCTAAGATATGCAGATGATACCACTCTAATGGCAGAAAGTGAAGAGGAACTAAAGAGCCTTTTGTTGCGAGTGATGAAGGAGAATACAAAAGTTGGGTTGAAACTTAACATTAAGAAAACCAAGCTCATGGCATCCAGCCCTCTCAATTCCTGGCAAATAGATGGGGAAGAAATGGAGGTAGTGACAGATTTTATTTTCCTGGGCTCCAAGAGCACAGCAGATAGGGACTGTAGCCAAGAAATTAAAAGACGCTTGTTCCTGGGGAGGAAAGCCATGGCAAATCTAGACAGCACACTAAAAAGCAGAGACATCAACCTGTCAACAAAAGTGCATATAGTCAAGGCTATGGTCCTCCCAGTTGCAATGTATGGCAGTGAAAGTTGGACCATAAGAAAGGCTGAGCGCCAAAGAATTGAGGCCTTTGAACTCTGGTGCTGGAGAAGACTCCTGTGAGTCCCTTGGACTGAAAGGCGATCAAAGCGGTCAGTCCTAGAGGAGATCAACCCCAACTGCTCTTTAGAAGGCCAGATCATGCAGTTGAAGCTCAAATACCTTGGCCACCTAATGAGAAGGTAGGACTCACTGGAGAAGAGCCTAATGCTGGGAAAGATTGAGGGCAATAGAAGAAGGGGACGACAGAGAATGAGGTGGCTGGATGGAGTCACTGAAGCAGTAGGCGTGAGCTTAAATGGACTCCAGAAGATGGTAGAGGACAGGAAGGCCTGTAGGAACATTGTCCATGGGATCGCGATGGGTCAGCCACAACTTTGCAGCTAACAACAACCCACATTATATGGGTTAAAATGAACACACACACTCACACACACACACACACACACACACACACAGAAAGGAGTCTATGTTTCCAGCTGCTGGAATTATCTGTAATTCATTTTTCATCTTGGTACTTTTGAATATCATATTATGATGGTACTGGTTTAAGGCTCATGTCTCTCTTCTGCTTGAATCCCATGAGATTAGAAATGGTGTATCTGGGTTATAGAAACAATATGTGATTAATTCTAAAATAAAAATCCTGAACTTTGATGAATGTTAATTGTTGCTTCAAAAAGGAAGCTTTGTAACTCATGATTTTAAAATATAGACGAAGGATAGCTAACATTAATTGTAGTCAAGCCAAGCCAAAAAAAATATCAATCTAAACATAAAGTGAAAGGTTTTGAACATCTCAACCATGCCAGAAAATGGAATGTGTATTTAATCCAAGGTATATTCTTTTTCATACTCATAATGTTACAAGGAAATTTGTAGTGAAATATTTCTTTTGTTATTTAAATAACTGCTATTCACACAAACCTTGCATAATCTTTCCTTTCATATCATTTGTAATTATGGGGAGAGAGGGCAGCATTATGCCATTTAGCTCTTTTTCAATTTCTCTTTTTCAGTGGGAAATGAGAACAGGATATAACGTAATGTATATGAATCTGGAATCCTAATAGTAAACACAATACTAACTATCCTTGGCTTTTTCTACGAACATGGATCCCCTCCTTCTACCCTTGATCAATGTATTACATCATGAGGAAAATCCTGACATCAACTGGGAGACAAACTGCACCAAGTGGAAGATCAAACAGATTCCTGACAAACCTAGCAGACAATTTTGTCTCCCAAAAAGTAGAGAAGGGAACTAGGGGATTAGCCATATTGGATCTAATCCTCACTAACAGAGAAGAAATGATAGAAGGTGTTGAAGCCACAGGAACCTTAGGGGAAAGTGATCATGCAATATTGGAATTCAACATTCTGGAAGCACAAGCAATAGAACACTGTCAAACTAGAGTCTTGGACTTTAAAAGAGCTAATTTCAGTAAACTTAGAGAGAGCTTGGGAAGAATTCCATGGATGAGAATCCTAATGGGGAAAACAACTCAAGAAGCTTGGGAAATTGTGAAAAGTGAGATAATAAAAGCCCAGTCTAGCACAATACCAACAAAGAAGAAAAATAACAGCTCTCAAAAGAAACCAGCATGGCTGCATAAAGAACTCTGATAAATTGAAAAATAAAAAGGACAAGTATAAAAAGTGGAAAGAGGGGCACATAACTAAGGCAGAATATCAGCAAATAGCCCGTGCCTGCAAAGATGAAGTGAGGAAAACTAAGGCTCAAAATGAAATAAGGCTTGTGACCAAAGTCAAAAATAAAAAAAACCTTCTTTCAACATGTAAAAAACAAGAAAAAAGTTAAGAAAATGATTGGTCCGTTAGTGGAGGAAAGTGGCAAGAAGGTGACAACAGGGAGAAAGCAGAACTATTTAACTCGTTTTTTGCATGTATTTATACAAAGAGAAAAAAACAGTCCAACCTATCAAAAAGAGTGCCATAAAAAAAGTTAAGTTAGGCAAGAAAATGGTAAGTGAACACCTGTCCAGCCTAGACGAGTTCAAATCACCAGGACCAGATGGATTGCACCCCAAGGTTCTCAAGGAACTGGCAGATGTGATCTCAAAACCACTGAACTATATTTTCCAAAGATCCTGGAGCACTGGGGAACTACCGGAGGACTGGAAGAGAGCTGATGTAGTTCCCATCTTCAAAAAAGGGGAAAAATAGATCCAGGAAACCACAGACCTATCAGCCTGACCTCAATACCTGGGAAGATTCTGGAAAAGATAATCAAACAACAAATCAGCGAAGACCTAGATGCAAACAAAGTCATTACTAAAAGCCAACATGGGTTTGTCAAAAACAGATCATGCCAGACAAATCTTATTGCATTCTTTGACAAAGTGACAAAATTAGTGGACCAGAGGAATGCTGTGGATATAATTTATTTGGACTTCAGTAAGGCATTTGATAAAGTAGATCACAGCATACTACTTGATAAGATAGAAAAATGTGGGTTAGACAGCATCATCACCAGATGGATTCGTAGCTGTCTGACTGGCCGTACTCAGCGTGTGAACCTCAAATGGAACCACAACTACATGGAGGGAAGTGTATAGTGGGGTGCCCCATGGCTCTGTTCTGGTCCCAGTGCTCTTCAACATCTTCATCAATGATTTGGACGAGGGGATAGATGGGGAACTCATCAAATTTGCAAACGACACCAAGCTGGCAGAAATACCCAATACTCCAGAAGATAGGCTTAAGATACAGGAGGATCTGGACAGACTTGAACACTGGGCACTATCTAACAAAATGAAATTCAATGGTGAAAAAAGTAAGGTTCTACATTTAGGCAAGAAAAAACAAATGCACAGGTATAGTATAGATGGTATCTTGCTCAATAGTAGTGACTGTGAGAGGGATCTTGGAGTCCTAGTAGACAATCACTTAAGTATGAGCCAGCAGTGTGCTGCAGCTTCCAAAAAAGCCAACACAGTGCTAGGCTGCATTAACAGAGGGATAGAATCAAGATCACGTGAAGAAGTATTAATACCACTTTACAATGCCTTGGTAAGGCCACACTTGGAATACTGCATCCAGTTTTGGTCACCACGATGTAAAAAAACATGTTGAGACTCTAGAGTACAGAGAAGAGCAACAAAGAAGATTAGGGGACTGGAGGCTAGAACATATAAGGAACGGTTGCTGGAATTGGGTATGTCTAGTTTAATGAAGAGAATGGCGAGGGGTGACATGATAGCAGTGTTCCAATATCTCAGGGGCTGCCACAAAGAAGAGAGAGTCAAGCTATTCTCCAAAGCACCTGAAGGCAGGACAAGAAGCAAAGGATGGAAACTAGTCGAGAGAAGCAACCTAGAACTAAGAAGAAGCTTCTTGACATTTAGAACAATTAACCAGTGGAACAACCTGCCTCCAGATGTGGTGAATGCTCCAACACTGGAAGTTTGTAAGAAGAGACTGGACAGCCATTTGTCTGAAATAGTATAGGGTTTCCTCCCTGAGCAGGGTATTGGACTAGATGACCTCCAAGGTCCCTTCTGACTTTATATTATTATTATTATTAGAAGCAGAGTACCTTAGGTTTCTTTAATTTGTAGAAATATTGGTTTGAATTTGTTTAATTGTGCAAAATCTTGGTTGGTATATAGGGGAAATGAGAACTGTTTTCTTGAATTTGTGCATCTGGGACTGTGGACAATATAGTCTAAAACATCTGGGAGGTACAAGATTGAATATTCCTGCTCTATAGTGAATCCACAGTTTCTTTTTTATTATGACTGAGGGTCTGACTTAATTTTCTTGCACTTAATTAACTTAATCATGTACTTTTCTGTGTTCATCATGATTTCATTGTGTAGAAGTTCAGTTCTGTAGTTACTTTCTTATGTATATCCTATATTTCAGGATAAAAATTAGATGACTAACAAAAACAAAATAAAATGAATATTTTTCAGTGTAATACAGCAGAATCAAGTAGTAGTTAATTTAAAATATACTATTATTTCCTTGGTTTGTTATTTTCTCACAAATGTATAAACTTTGTGGTGAAATTCTTAATTATTTTTCAGATGATCAGAAATAAGAATTAAATCACAGAAGTCTTTCTACTTCAGGAATCAATGTTTAGGGAGTACCTTACAATATTAGTCTACATACATTATATCTGTTATATGATTTGTAAATAAATTGCTTCTTCTTTCTCAGACTTCTTAAAGCAAGTAAGTTGTTGTAGACCAAGAATTAATCGTACCTGAAATTACATGATTTATTCACAAGCAGCAATTCAGACTGTTGCTACTTCATCTGTTTTGAACATTGTTCTACTCTCAATGAAATAATAATAATAATAACAACAACAACAATAACAATAACAATAGTTGGAAGCGACCTTGGAGGTCTTCTAGTCCAACCCCCTGCTCAGGCAAGGAACCCTATAACATTTCAGACAAATGGCTGTCCAGTCTCTTCTTAAAGACTTCCAGTGTTGGAGGATTCACTGCTTCTGGAGGCAGGTTGTTCCACTGGTTAATTGTTCTAACTTCAGGAAGTTTCTCCTTAGTTCTAGGTTGCTTCTCTCCTTGATTAGTTTCCATCCGTTGCTTCTTGTCCTGCCTTCGGGCGCTTTGGAGAATAGCTTGACTCCCTCTTGACTCCTGAGATATTGGAACACTGCTATCATGTCACCCCTAGTCCTTCTTTTCATTAAACTAGACATACCCAATTCCAGCAACTCTTTTAAATGTACATAAAATATTTTTTTCAGTTAGAATACTGAAGAAAATAACAATAAAAGGTAATGGAAGAACTGATAAAGAATAGGCAGATGTTCCCAAATTAAATTATTCTCTTCCTTATTATATCTGAAACTATCTAGAGTCATCATCAGCATATTACAGAGCATATTTAGCTCTCTGAGTTTGGTTGTTTTTTTGCAGACATTTCATTATCCAAACTCGGTAACATCATCACAAGAGGACATGATATTACCTAACTTGGGTAATGAAATAATAATAATAATAATAATAATAATAATAATAATAATAATAATAATAATAATAATTTGGAAGGGACCTTGGAGGTCATCTAGTCAATGTCTGCAAGAAAACAATCGAGCTTAGGGAGCAACAAGGACCCTTCATTAAAGCCTTTTGAAAGATGCCAACAGCAGTTTGAGCAAGATGGCTGTTCTCTTGTTTTCCAAAACCTGTCCAGCGTAGCGGTTGATGGGCTTCCCATAGGCATAGGATTTGCCAGTGTTGAAGAAGATAAAAGTTTGGTCTGATCTGCAATAACTCTTCTGTTGTTGCAAACAAATGACAGTAAATACTTATTTGGGATTCTCTCCTAAAAAAAATGCAATAGTGAAAATTTCTGAACAGTAATTTCTTTTACATTGTTATATTTCCTTATCCAAAGTTATGTAACGCATATAGATTATCTTTGAGACCATACTAATGAATGTATATAATGGAAATAAATTTTAAAAATTTATTTTACTTACTTTCAAATAAATATACATTGGATTATGTCTTACTTTGTCTTTTCTTTTCAGAAGCTCAAATGCTCTTACAGACTAACTTTATATGTTCTTTGTGAATTCCAAGAACTGGTGTTAAATAATAAAACACTGACATAAGTACTATAGAATTTTAAGTTTAAAATAGAAAAGTAAGGAGGAAAATCTTTGTAAAAGCTGGTATTTTCAGTATGAAAGTTGATACATTTAAATAAAAGAGTTACTTTAACTGCAACCATATGTACTTTTAAGTATACGAAACTATAATTTGATGAATTATAGTATTGAAAGCTAGAATATGCTATTATTATACTGATTGTTATGTACAAAAAGTGTTTATAATGATAAAAATACGATTTAATATTAGAATCCTGCTGAGGATGTAATTATTCATTTTGTTTAAGCTAAATGCTTTTAAAGGATCCTTATAGTCAGTTGAGAGGACATGAATCACATTATACAATCTACTTCAGGAATATATTTTAAAGGTTGTTTGTAATTTCTTAAAACCCTATTTTTTTAATCATGCTTTTCTATATTGTTAAGAGTATTAAAATACAGTGCAACTATTTTTGTTCTCCTAGAACAGACTTGTCAAACTCGCGACGTCATGTGACATCGCGCAACGTATCGGAGCTTTTTTCCCATTGCCGGCAATGGGGTGGGCGTGGTTTTGTCGTGATGCATCTGGCCCGCGGACCGGCAGTTTGACACCCCTGTCCTAGAATTTAGATATTTTCTGGAGAAAAAGCAATTGCAACTAGGTTTCCCATAATCTGCATCTAGAGACACATATTTTCTTTTACAGTATAGTATGCTGCTCAAACATTTAAATACTGTAAAGTACATGCAAGATTTCTTAATGTTCATGCAAATTAATAGAAAAGAGTATATAGTTTATCATTATTTTTCTGTTTAACACTTATGTTTAGTCTATAAATAAAATTGCTAAAAAGGGCAAGTTAAAAAAACCAGACCTGAATTATAGTGAATGTTCCACCATTAATAGTAATATTGGTCTGTAACCCTTGTCTGTATGCTTTAATACAGAGGTCCCCAACCTTTTGGGCAAAAGAGACCAGTTACGTGGAGAGAGGTTTTTCCGTGGACTGGAGGGGACATGGTTTTGTGTGCTGCCTGTATCCTGTGGATGGGGTTTGTGCGGCCTGGTTGCTGGCATGCCGTTGCCCAGTACTGGTCCATGGACTGGGGGTTGGGGACCCCTGCTTTAAGAGATCCATTTTTGAAGCAATGGGGGAAGTTTTGACAGAACCTCAATTCAGGCAAATTCTCTATATTCACATGAAACACTAAAGGGAAATGATATTATTACAGAAGCCCCATTGCCTGCGTCTCTTTTTTTGGAACGCTTGGAAGGGGAAGGAATCTCATGTTTGCTTTTGCCATGCAACCAATCATGTGAAATAAGGCATACTCCAAGTAACTTCACAGCTAATATTGGTGGGTTTTTTGCAGCAGTACAAAAGGAAGTTTTCCACTGTGTTCTTACAATGCTTTTTAAAAAATTCTTTCTTGTTTAGCTTATAGTTAGATTAAGAATTTCTTGGTGATCTCTCACTCAAATGTGAACCAGATCTGACTTTGCTTAGCTTAGCTTTGATTAGAGTTAAGATCCCTGACCACATATAAACTTCTACTGATTTTCAGATTCTGAAGATAGGAGCCAGTGGGAAAAGGCAATGCTATTTACAACCTCATTTCTGCTCTGCAGAGGATAAATGACAAAGAAGTCTTAATGCAAAGTTGAAATGTAATTGTGTGACTTTGCCTTTCAGAACAAATGCTTAGGGATGTACCTCATGAACTACAAGTTTACTTAAAAGGTAATAATTGAATAGAAGAAACACTGAACACAGTTTTCTACTTCGTTTTCACCTTATTAAAGCAAACTGATTTTTCTTGCATTTTTTAAAAAAATATATTTTGTTTTATATCAGAGCTGTATATATTTTGCAATTAGAAGATTCCATTTGACTTTTGAGTGACTTGCGATGTAACACAGTCCAAATAGCTCTCCAATTATGCAGGTAGTACTGCAGTTCAGGTTGTGTTCTCCCATTTTTTAAAAAAACTTTAAAATACAAAAGAATATATTTATGATCACAGACCCATAAAAAATACAAAATGTAAAATAGACCCCCCCCAAAAAACCTTATACATTAAATGACAACAGGATATCACTAGGCTTTGCACCATAATTTTTGGTAGAAACTTAGGTATTATATAGGTGGAAGATTGTAATTTATTGATCAGAGAGAAAATAAAATTTCTGACTGATCAGAGAGAAAATAAAATTTCTGATGATAAGAATTTATGAATGCCAGGAATGGAATGATTAAAGTAACAATACATGGATTACTGACTCAGCCTCTATATTTAAGAGCTGTGAATCATCCCAGGAGAACCTGTAATTATGCTAAAATAGAATAAATTATTTTGGCTCTGTTGTTTTCTTTGGCCTCTGAATCCCAATCCTTGGTTTAAGATCAATTAAGTCTTTATCTAGACTAAGACTCCACAATGTGTCATATTGCAATCAATTTGCCACCTCGGGGTTAAGGAAAACCTATGTAGCAAGGTGAGATGAACTAGAGATTCAACCCAAAGAATTTGTTTCAGCCAAAATCTGAGATGGCAAAGTCTCAGGTGGGCCATGAAAGAAATACAGCAAAGCCCAACAAAGACATTTGAAGTTAAGCATATGGCACAAAATAAGGCTTTAAGAAACATAGATTGAACAGTTTCTAAAGAAGGGGCAATCTTATAATACAAAGTTGTTCACCATATCACAGCAAGCCCAGTACTTTTCTTTTATACAGTTCTATTACTAGGTAAAGGTAAAGCTTCCCCCGCACATGTGTGCTAGTTGTTTCCAACTCTAGGGGCCAGTGCTCATCTCCGTTTCAAAGCCGAAGAGCCGAGGACGTCTCCGTGGTCATGTGGCCGGCATGACTAGATGCCAAAGGCGCACGGAACGCTGTTACCTTCCCACCGTAGTGGTCCCTATTTTTCTACTTGCATTTTTACGTGCTTTCGAACTGCTAGGTTGGCAGAAGCTGGGATGAGTAACAGGCGCTCACTCTGTTACGCAGGACTCGGGATTCGACTCGCCAAACTGCCGACCTTCTGATCGAAAAGCTCAGCGTCCTAACCCACTGAGCCACCGCGTCCCTGTATCTATTACTACAAGTATGCAATAATTAAAATTGCATTAAGAACCTTTTGAGCTCTAAGAGAACTCACTCAATTATCTATTCCAACAGTTAGAAGGATTAGAAGTATGTGCCTTGATACTTGAAGTCCTTAATCTTATCAATCGGTCTTTCATTAGTTCCCTATTTAACAGGGAACCTAAAGCACTTTCTAGAGAAAATTAGAACCTTGATTTTTAAATGAATGATTCAAGAAATTCCATAGAACAAAAGGATACTAGTTGCCTCAAATCTGCATTGTTGTATTTTGCTGCAATAGAATTATCAACTTCAGAAGGCAATGATCAGTGGATATTGTGGTTAATTCCCTCACATGAAGAACTGAATGAAAAGGTGTTAAATCAACAGAAACTGCATAAAGGGTACCTTTGGTAGGGTAAGAATATTTTTCAGCTAAATAGTACAAAATTGCACATACTGGTAACTAAAAATTATTTCATTTTATTCTGACTACTGTATTACATTATCTGCAAGAGCAGGTTTCATAATAGGGCTATCTTATTGGTAGAATGAAATGAGCTTAGGGATTGCATAACTTTGAAATAGAAAGGGAAACATATTTAAACAGGAAATAAAAAGCTAATCATAATTAATGGGAACTGTATCTTGCTCAGGCTCCTGCAGGCAATTTACATAAATTTTCATTAAGGCAGGTAATACATTTTTTTCAAGACCCATTAGACAATCTTGAGATAGCAGAACTTGAAAAATGCTATCATGAACTGTTAGTTGTCAAGTAATAACCTAAAATATAGTTTGGGAAGAAAAATATGCAAGAGACATTGGTTTCCTTCAAAGAAGAATACTATGTAGACAAATACCTCTATATGATAGAGGTTAATTGTTCTAGTTGTGTTGACCCTGAGCTCATGGTAAATATGCAGCTGATTAAAAAGTAAATCTGAGGCATATAACAGAGGTACATACACCATGTACTAGTCTATTGCTGTGTTCCACCTTGCCAAGATGTGATTTATTAAGCATCACTGCTAAATATAAACTTGAAATAAACTATAGTAATTGGATATTATTAGAAACCTTTTTTGTGGCGTGGTAATTTGCAATTCTCTGAATCGGTTCATGGCATAATTGTAGTTTGGGGCAAATATAGATTATCATTGGTTCTGTCCATAAAGTAGTCATATGAGACCAAGCAGTGGTTTCAAAATTGTGGCTAATTAATTTCGTGCAGATGGATGCAGTGACTGCTTCTGTTATGGTTCTAGAAGATACTTTAGTAACTTTCTCATTTCAAGATTCTCCTTTCAGATTCAAACTTTGGTGCGATAGGAACCAAGCAATCTCACATCAGACCAAAATATTTTGCAAACGTGGAACAGAGTTTTCCAATCCTATATACAGTATTGAGAAGAAATGACTAAAAGTCAGTTGGCCTAAAGGAGGACAAGGCCTAAAATTTAAACCCTGAGACTGATAAATATATAATTTATCTTCTTGTATGCAAAAAAAACAAACAAAAAATCCTAATTTGTAAAACTTGTTGCCCCCAAAAGTTGTGCTGATTTTTTTTAAAAAAAAATCCATAAAATGTTTTTCCCTAGTTAATGTTGTAAGATTAAGTCAGGGATGGGGATTTCTTGGCACTTTACCAGAATATTTCTCTCCCTTTGTTTCTACCAGTTGAGGCCAAGGCTCTCAGAATTTGTTTGGTGATGGACAATTTCACCCATCATTTGTATGCAATCTATAACAGATTGTCCTTCAGAATATGTGATTTATGAGGGAAGGTAGCCTACCCCTGCAGTAAGTAGTGATTTAACATGAGTAGGAGCAAACCTGCAATCTGCATGTTGAGAAGGAAAATTAATAATTTTTACTTTTGATTTCTATTTAACCAAATATTAATATGTATAAAGGCCAATTTGAAATCCTCAGCCTTTTTAAATTTGACCATATCAATTGTTTGCCTTGTTGAGATAAAGAGCAAGCTATATGTAAGATGAAAAGTATTAAATTGTCTTCCTATCCAGGCAAGAAAGAAACATTTAATGTCACTGCAATTCATACAATTCATACAGATCCGACTTAAAATGAAATATAAATATGACAAATAAATCTCTTTAGAGTGAGAGGACCTTTGCACTTCATATGCAACTGGTATCTCTTTTTTCAAATGTATGTGATAGGACATTCTGTATTTTAAACTATCTTACTAGTGCAATAAAAAAAGATAAGTCCCTTTATGATTCTGTCCAAATAGAAGTAATTCAGATAATTTTAGCTTTGGATGTAGTTCTTTTCTTGTCAGTGCCAGGAGTGCTGAGAATTGCTTCAAAGGTTCTGTAATCCCATGCTGTTCTATTTTCAGTTGCCTCTTTTAATGTCATATGGAAACCATACTATTCCATAATTATAGGCTAAATGGAACTGCCTTGCTCCTTTTTTTCCTGAAGACTTTTTTCAAATAACTTCTATCATAGAAACTATCCCCACTTTATTGCTTCACTGATTATTTCTGTTTTAAGCAATTTCTCTCTTATTCAAATGTTGCTTGATGCAAAAACTGGTGTTTAGAGCTTGCCCTTTCAGTTACAATTTGTAAGTATAAAGAATAAGGTAGAATGTTGGGTTATAAAGTAGTGGGTAGGATGAATTATATTTTTTCTTGGTGCAATGGTTGATGAAAAAGCATTTTGGGCATGAGATGGCCTTCCATCTAATAATTTTTAATGTATATGAGTGCCGCACATGTACTTCACTCAAATAAAAGGGATGTTTTCATACCAATATCATAATAAATAATATAATAATAAACTAATCAAACAATGTTTATAGTACTTGTATACCATTTATATTTTATATACATATCTAAAACATCTAAATATTTTATATTTGGATAATTTATAATTGCATGAATACAGGTGAAACTCGAAAAATTAGAATATCGTGCAAAAGTTTATTTCAGTAATGCAACTTAAAAGGGGAAACTAATATATGAGATAGACTCATTAGATGCAAAGCAAGATAGTTCAAGCCGTAATTTGTCATAATTGTGATGATTATGGCTTACAGCTCATGAAAACCCCAAATCCACAATCTCAGTAAATTAGAATATTGTGAAAAGGTGCAATATTCTAGGCTCAAAGTGTCCCACTCTAATCAGTAAATTAAGCCATAACACCTGCAAAGGTTTCCTGAGCCTTTAAATGGTCTCTCAGTCTGGTTCAGTAGGAATCACAATCATGGGGAAGACTGCTGACCTGACAGTTGTGCAGAAAACCATCACTGACACCCTCCATAAGGAGGGAAAGCCTCAAAAGGTAATTGCAAAAGAAGTTGGATGTTCCCAAAGTGCTGTATCAAAGCACATTAATAGAAAGTTATGTGGAAGGGGAAAGTGTGGAAGAAAAAGGTGCACAAGCAGCAGGGATGACTGCAGCTTGGAGAGGATTGTCAGGAAAAGGCCATTCAAAAGTGTTGGGGACTTTCACAAGGAGTGGACTGAGGCTGGAGTCAGTGCATCAAGAGCCACCACACACAGACGGATCCTGGACATGGGCTTCAAATGTTGTATTCCTCTTGTCAAGCCGCTCCTGAACAACAAACAACGTCAGAAGCGTCTTACCTGGGCTAAAGAAAAACAGACCTGGTCTGTTGCTCAGTGGTCCAAAGTCCTCTTTTCTGATGAGAGCAACTTTTTCATCTCATTTGGAAACCAAGGACCCAGAGTCTGGAGGAAGAATGGAGAGGCACACACTGCAAGATGCTTGAAGTCCAGTGTGAAGTTTCCACAGTCTGTGTTGATTTGGGGAGCCATGTCATCTGGTCCACTGTGCTTCATTAAGTCCAGGGTCAATTCAGCCATCTACCAGGAGATTTTGGAGCACTTCATGCTTCCTTCCGCAGACGAGCTTTATGGGGATGCTGACTTCATTTTCCAGCAGGACTTGGCACCTGCCCACACTGCCAAAAGCACCAAAACCTGGTTCAGTGACCATGGAATTACTGTGCTTGATTGGCCAGCAAACTCGCCTGACCTGAACCCCATAGAGAATCTATGGGGCATTGCCAAGAGAAAGATGAGAGACATGAGACCGAACAATGCAGAAGAGCTGAAGGCTGCTATTGAAGCATCCTGGTCTTCCATAACACCTCAGCAGTGCCACAGGCTGATAGCTTCCATGCCACGCCACACTGAGGCAGTAATTGGTGCAAAATGGGCCCAAACCAAGTACTGAGTATGTATGCATGCTTATACTTTTCAGAGGTCCGATATTGTTGTATGTACACTCCTTGTTTTATTGATTGCATGTAATATTCTAATTTTCTAAGATTGTGGATTTGGGGTTTTCATGAGCTGTATGCCATAATCATCACAATTATGACAAATCACGGCTTGAACTATCTTGCTTTGCATGTAATGAGTCTATCTCATATATTAGTTTCCTCTTTTAAGTTGCATTACTGAAATAAATGAACTTTTGCACGATATTCTAATTTTTCGAGTTTCACCTGTATGTTGTTAAAATACTTTGGTAGTCACTAGTTGACACTGAATTATTTCTTCTTTTTTCTTCCATTTATGGAAAGTATATTGTATGTTACACCATATGGAAAGGAATTAAACACCTTACATGTGATAATTCACATTGCATACCTATATGTAGTTTCTTAATTGAAATTGGAGAGCAAATAAGTTTTGTTTATCCACTATAATCCTACAACTACCATGGAAATTCATGATGTGAATTAATCACTTATACATATAGATTTGCGGTGGTGTTAATATAGCATGAATAAATTCAGTATAATTGGTTTTTGTTGTGAGTATGAAAGTGTAGATCAGCACTATGGTCAAATTTGAATGCTACAATAGAATCTGTAAGAACTGAATTCACTAGACAGCAGTCCATTGAAAAAAGTAATTGGTTGCCTGTTTTTCAATTTAAATACTCACATTTAAGTCAGTGTTATCTTTGGTAGAAAACAGTATAAGTTTCTTAAAGCTGCTTTAATATTTGATGTGTATATTTGTTCCTCCAGTTTCAGTAACAATATAGAATCAACACTGGAATACATATGTCAAGCAGAAACTTCTAGGAAGATGTCGTTTCTTTGCTTCCTCCTGTCTAAATCAGCCCTATTAATTTTACAAGTTTTTGCTTCTTGTCATCTCTCTTTGCAACTTTAAGATGAAAATCTATAAGTGCTGAGAGAACAAGTCAGTGTCTTAATCTTGTGTGCTTTTTTATGATATTTGGATGGTTTTACAACTTAAAATAAAGATAGCAACTGCTACTGTGTGTGGAATATATGGACTTTTAATATTACACTAGGGAATGAAGGTAAGTATTTTACCAGTAGCTTTGAGTTTTGCTAGAATTGTAGTAGGGCTTCACATTTCATCCACATGATCCTTAGAAAAGCTAAACCTGTTGGAAAATAGCTTTTCATTCTTGCTTGGCTTCCAAATTAATACCAAAGAGAAGTGGTAACTTCTAACTCTGTCTACTGATAGGACTTTTCAGTAGGTAGAATCTTGAAAGTAGAATTTTATTATTTTAAAATTACTGATTTAATGAGGTGGTTTGAGTAAGTTATTAATATTGGGAAAGAACAAAAATTGACATTGCAAACTGTCTCAAATGAAAAAAAAATTTCCATAGTATTCACATTATTGTTGTTGGAAAATGATCCACAGGCAATTTAGTAAAAGCTGCTACTTAGGTGATCTGTTTCAATATACCGTCTCACTTAGATAATTTATTGTTCTCCATTGTACTTGGAAACATGCCACTTTGAGATCAGCATAGTTATTTTTCTATTTAGACATATTCATGTAGGAATGAGGATTTGACCCCAACTTGAGGGACTTTTTACTGTTAAATATTGCAACTGTTCATACCTATTTTACACTCAATTATATATCATTAGGATTTAAGATTCACTTTGTTTGTGTAAGTTTTCAGTATTCCTTCTGCCTTCCTATTTACATGGGAAATAAGAGCATGAACCTGTATCATATTATTATTATTATTATTATTATTATTATTATTATTATTATTATTATTATTATATTAATTAAATTTATATGCCGCCCTTCTCCCTAAGGATTCAGGGCAGCTCACAACAATAAAAGATTAAAAAAAAATAGAATACAAAGATTAAAAAAGAATTAAACAATAAATAAAGAAATAAAGGACAATTTAAGCCGATAAAAACCAAATTTAAAAACCATGATCAGTCCAGGCCCACTTGTTGGAACAACCATGTCTTCAGGTCACGGCGGAAGGATCGAAGGTCAGGGGCCGTCCTCAGCTCCGGAGGCAGTTCATTCCAGAGGGTCGGCGCACCCACAGAGAAGGTTCTCCCCCTGGGGGTCGCCAGCCGGCATTGCCTGGCCAATGGAACCCTGAGGAGGCCGACTCTGTGGGAGAGAACCGGGCAATGGGAGGTTGACATTGGTAGCAGGTGATCTCGCAAGTACCCCGGGCCTAAGCCATGTAGGGCTTTAAAGGTAATTACCAGCACCTTGAATCCCACCCGGAGGGCAAACGGAAGCCAATGTAGCTCGCGCAAGGGTGGCGTAACATGGGAGTATCAAGATATTCCCATAAGCACCTGTGCGGCCGCATTTTGCACCAGTTGAAGCCTCCGGGTGCACCTCAAGGGCAGCCCCATGTAGAGAGCATTGCAGTAATCCAGGCGAGAAGTGACAAGGGCATGGGTGACCGTGCATAGGGCATCTCGGTCCAAAAAGGGGCGCAACTGACGCACCAGGTGAACCTGTGCAAAGGCCCCCCTGGTCACAGCAGTTAGGTGATCCTCCAAATTAAGCCATGAATCCAGGACACCCAAGTTGTGGGCCCTTTCTGAGGAGGGCAATAGCTCCCCCCATCAAAAGAGATGGAACATGTTGGACAATATGAGATGCCGGTATCCACAGCCACTCGGTCTTGGAGGGGTTCAGCCTGAGCCTGTTCCTTCCCATCCAGACCCGTACCGCCTCCAGGCACTGGGACATCACGTCAAGGGCATCACTGGGTTGGCTCGGGGTGGAGATAAACAACTGGGTATCATCGGCATATTGGTGATACCTCACCCCAAAGCCACGGATGATCTCACCTAGTGGCTTCATATAGATGTTAAAAAGGAGGGGGGAGAGAACCGACCCCTGAGGTACCCCACAAGAAAGGGGCCTCGGGGTAGATCTCTGCCCCCCTACCACTACGAACTGCAAACAGCCCAAGAGGTAGGAGAACCACCGTAAAACAGTGCCTCCCACTCCCAACCCCTCGAGCCATCGCAGCAGGATACCATGGTCAATGGTATCAAAAGCTGCTGAGAGGTCAAGTAGGACCAGGACAGAGGAGCAAACCCTGTCCTGGGCCCGCCAGAGATCATCTACCAGTGCGACCAATGCCGTTTCCATGCTGTAACCGGGTCTGAAACCGGACTGGTACGGGTCCAGATAGTCCGCTTCATCTGCAGTAACCCAGAGTCATGTGATCACCTTTTGTGATCTCCCTGACAAGCAAAGTGAATGGGGAAGCCAAATTCACTTAACATCAGTGTTACCAACTTAACAAGTCCAATGATTCACTTAACAACTATGACAAGAAAGGTCATAAACGGGGCAAAATTCACTTAACAAAAGTCTCACTTAGCAACAGAAATTTTGGGCTCAATTGTGGTCGTAAATTGAGGACTATCTGTATCACTAATGCATTCCAGCAAGAAACTGCCAGATTATAAGCAACCAAACCCACACTTGTTTTTTATTTCAATAACTTATTGTGAGGGCCAATTTGATGTAGTTTTAGTATCAGACTGGAAAACAGTAGACCATCCCTTTAGTCCCACTGTAGGTGTTATGTTTCGGGATTGGTGAGACATTGACGAGGTGATTGGTGAAAACAGCAACACGTTTATTAGGTTACACACAGAAGTGACACTAACTGCTGCTTAACTTCTATTTAAACGGACCACCGCTAGGTGGCGGCCAATGAAATTGAAGCAGTATTTCCCGCCCAAAACACAAGCTAACAATTCTGCAAACAAGCAGTCTGGAGTTTAAACAGACACAGCAGTTAACTATTAATAACGGCTCTCAGGCAATTTACATCAATACATAACACCCCTTCCCCCTAGATAGTTCACAATGTCAAGTTTTGAACATAGTCCTGTAAATACTTTGGTGGCCTTCACGACCGCTCCAAATGTCTCGGAGCTGCAGGAGGTTCCCGGTCTACCAGCTCACCTGCCAGGCAGGGTAGACCAAGATTGTTGGATCCATTTGCTACAAGTAGAACCATGTCTCTTTGGCTGGTCAGTCTGGGTAGACCTGAGCCAATGTCCATTGGTGGCACAGTTTTGGCTAGGCTGGAAGTCGGAGTTGTCTGCCGGTTTCGCTCAGTGGGTGCAATCTCCGCATTCCGGGGTGTCTCACTTTCCGCTAGCACCCCGTCCCCTCTTCTGGGAGTCTCGCCAGTGCTTGAAGACTCCGATGCATGGCCGCTGTCGAGCCGACCCTGGGTTTGACTATCACATAAGTCATGAGCTAGCGACTAGTGATGGTAGAGGAAGAGAGATTGGAAATAGCCATAGTGCAGTCATTTGTTAGAGTTGACATTTTGTGATAGCACCACTTGACACCGTCTGCATCTGGCCACTGCAAGATAGGGGATGAAAAGATGGATTCTTGCCGTACATAATCTCCTCAGAGGAAATCTGGTTCACCCCTTTAAGAACTCTAGAAGAAGCAGACTACTTGGCTTTTCCTAAAACAGGATAGTACGTAAACTCGATGATCACTTGAACACTTTAAAAAGTGTGTGTGTGTGTGTGTGTGTGTGTGTGAAATATTTATCAATTTATAGTAAGAGCATGTTTCTTTCATGCTCAATCAAATGGTCGAAACTTAAAAAAAGTAGAACTTATTCTTCAATTTAATCTGAAATTATTCAGTATGCTTTTACTATGAATTGAGAGGAAAATCCAGTGGGATGTTTTCAGTAATAGAAATCATTCCATCAGGAGTATGAAGGTTTCTGACCCTCAGGGGTAATCGCTTTCAGTTATATAGAAAGCTTTAAAGAGAAGAATAGGAGACAATCTATTGCCTAAAATATGTGGATACCAAAGGCAAATTATATATGTACATTGTATGGAACCAAAGTATAGACCTTCAAATCTATAAACTTTTGGCTACCTATACTATTCATATTAAATAGCTTTCTCTTTTTTGGGAGGACATTTATCTATAATTTTTGCCACATTTTTTTCAGTTAATTATATTTCTTTTACATCATAATTATAATTTATCAGTGATTGCTTCTGGATTAGGCTCAGATGAATGAATTGTTTTAAGTTAATGTATCATATGTTTCCAAGGTCTGAAAAGCCAATTGATGAGGAAATTAATTGAAGTGAAAAGTTAGTAGAAGCAGCACTCACTACTTGTATGGAGTTTAAAACGGGGGAAGTAATACTACATTTGATAATGTATCTTTTTATGCTAATTTCATATTGAAAAGGAAAACAGAAATTTGTTAATTTCAATTATATTCTTTAGCAATCCTATGTATTGTTGTCATGTAGTTTGATTATTTTTGTATTTGTTTTGTTTTTTAGCCGAGCAATCAAGACAAACCAAGATCTCCTTCCTGAAACACCATGGACACAGTTATTCTATAATGACTTTTGGGGCACTCTTCTGACTCACAGTGGAAGCCATAAATCCTACAGACCTCTCTGCACGCTCTCTTTTCGCATCAACTATGCTATGGGAGGAATGGATCCTTGGAGTTACCATCTTGTAAATGTCCTTCTACATGCAGCAGTCACAGGTCTTTTCACTAATTTTTCTCGAGTGCTATTTGGAGATGGACACTGGACCTTATTAGCTGGTTTGCTGTTTGCTTCTCATCCCATTCACACTGAAGCAGTGGCAGGAATTGTAGGAAGAGCTGATATTGGAGCTTGCCTTTTCTTTCTGCTCTCCCTAGTCTGTTATATTAAACACTGCTGTACAAGAAACTACTCAGAAGGAACCTGGGGCTGGATCTTGGGTGCCGGTCTGTGTGCCACTTGCAGCATGTTGTGGAAGGAACAAGGAGTGACCGTGCTGGCAGTGTCAGCAGTTTATGATGTGTTTGTATTTCATAGGCTAAAAATGCACCAAATTGTTCCTGCTATATATAAGGTGAGTGGGATTGTGTTTTGCAATGATTGATTGTAACAGCACACAAACACAGATTTTACCATAAACAAAAATGAATTATCTAATAGTTCAATCTGTCCCTGGTTTTTTTTTCAACAACAGCAAGCACTATTTTATGCTCTGAAAGGATTCAGTTACTTTCAATATAAACAAAGACCATGCTGTCATTAATATCATGTTGCATTCTTTGTATTTGCCTTGGAAAAATTGTATTATTGCTTCTAGTAAGAATTCTGTGTGTTGGGAAGGGGGGGTATATTCTCTATCCATCTATCATCCATCCATCCATTTATCAGGCTTATATTCAGCAAAATCATAATTGACCTATGGCAGCTTACAATAATATATAATACAAACAGGTTTGTATTCTGTAATACAGATAGTATGACTTTAGTAAATAACCTATTGTACAAAGCATTTGAAAGTAATGCTTTGCTGAGCATGGGACTTTGATTTGGAAACAGTTGTCTTTGAATCCTTAAAGCAAATAAGACAGTTTGCAACTGTGACTTCTGTGATAGCTGTCTCTGACTGTATTTGCATGTGAAATAACCAAGTGAGCTTTGCAAACAAAGTGATTGTTGTAATAATTTAAAAAGTATTTTGTATATGTGTACAGTTTGTATACTGTGCACAAGTATCTGTATACAGTTTGTGAGGGACCTTTTTCAATTTTTATTTTTATTTTATTTTAATTCCATTTATATCCCACCCTTCTCCGAAGACTCAGGGCGGCTTGTCTTCCGCAGCCCAACAAACCCTGATCGTTATGTAATTTATGGCCCTGGACTTTGATTTTAGTTTGCTTTTTTAGCACTACCCACCCTAAAGGGTTATTTGAGGTTGTGGGTTGATGATCCACTAATCTAGCCCAAAGTAAACCAAGCTCTTTTCCCTATGACATCAAATCAAATTCCCAAATAAACCTAATAGTGTGTCTAGATTGCTATTTTTTGAAATAGTGAATTTAGGGTTATATATAGATAGATTGATTTGTAGGATGCCTTCTCTATACATTCATTTTATATAACTATTTTCCAAGGCATGTAGAGCTATCACAGTAATGTGAAACACAATTTCATCAAGTGAATAGATTTTAAAGAAAGTTGTAATTATGGAAGCCATGCATATTCAGATGCCTAATTCTGCCACTGCATTTTCCAGCCTGAGAACGGGGACGTTAATCAACTTTGCAGATTGCAGCATTGTGTCCAATTAGTACTACAGAGCTTATTTATGTCTCTCTGCATTATGTTTGCCTCCATATTGCCCTGTCTTTTGTGTATAAGGTAAAGGGTATGACAATATTTTGCTTTAAATGCATTGAAATTACTTCTTCATTGGCTGTGTTATTACCAGCCCTGTTAAATGATTAGTGTTTACATTTTCTGAGTACAAGCCACTGTTTTTGAAATCAAATTATACCAATGTATAGTATATAGACAAAATGACAACTAAATACCTTCCAATGCTTTAAAGCAGTAGTTCTAAATCTGTGGTCTGTGGACGCCTGGGAGGGCACGATGTCATCACAGGAGGTCCATGAAGGCGTGAAGAAATGTTTTGATTTGAAGAAATTTTTTGATTTAAATCTTGAGTCCTGGAGATCCATGGCCATGGTAGGCCACAGAAGGTTTTTAAAGGGGATCTGTGGTGAATGGCATTTTTTTTATAATGAATGCAAGTTTTATTAAAATAATATAAACTTTTTGTAAAGAATCATACAACTATAGGGTTGGAAGGGGCCACAAAACCATCTAGTTCATGGGTGTCAAACTCACTGCATCACATGATGTGTCATGACGTATCATGATTTTTTTCACATTGCCGGAGCTAGAGTGGGCGCAGTCTCTGCATGATGCAACTGGCCCATGGGCCGGCAGTTTGATACCCCTGATCTAGTTCAATCCTTGGAACCAATTTTCCATAAGGGCTATCTATCTATTCCAGAGGTGAAAAACCCACAGATAGACTCTTCCACTGTTGTATAGATCTGTCAGGAAGAATTTTAAAAAAATTATATTAAGCTGAAATTTAGGGAATAACTTATGCTATCTATTTCTGCTTCTAGCTTCTATGGAAAGTAGTTTTTGATCATTTCCCCTGTGGTTTCCCTTTATATAGCTGAGCATGGCTATTTCCAAACTAAACATTGTAAACTCCTTTAATCTATTACCTTGTAGGGGACATCCTGAAGTCTCTGAAACATGTTTGTTTTCATTTTGTGAACTTTTTCCAAGCTGCCAATATTTTTCTACAAATGTGATGCCTAGAATCATATACAGTACTCAAAGTGTGGTCTCACCAATGCCAGGTAGTAAAGAATGATAACTTCATATTGCCTTCATACACTCTTTCTAATGCAGCCCAGTATTGTGTTACTCTTTCATGTTCAGATTATTATCAGTGACCCACATCCAAATCCTTCTCAGTGTTTCCAAGTCATGAATTCTCCATTTTGTACATGTGTCCTACATTTTTTTTCTCTTTAAATGTAATACTTTACATATCTCCCTAGTAAAAGACATCTTGTTCCTCTAAGCCCGGGTCTGCCAACTTCTCCAGATCAGACTAAAATCTCCTGTTATGCTGCATGTTGGCCGGATCTCTCAATTTTCTGTTAAACTTAAATTTGATAAGTTGTTCATCCCTATCATCATGTAAGTCATTAATAAAATTGTTGAAAAATACTGGCAAATACTCTGTGAAACCCCACTAAATTACAGTTTTCTAACTCTACATAAGAGAATTAATTCTGACTCTTTGTACTTAGTCATCTGGTTTTGGATGCACTGTTGTAGGGTCACCTAAACTGCTCTTTAATAAATTATGGTCCTAAATCAGGGACTACCTATATAATATTCATGATACTACTCTTATGGATGAAAATACAAATGATTTGGAGCTTTAGTAATAAAAGTCAAGCAGCAGAATGAAAACAGGAGACATAAGATTAAATGCAAAGTAGACCAAAGTCGTCATGTTAGGCCCAGCAGTCAACCTTAGAAATGACAGGGTTGTAAGGAAGAAATATATTTAAATTGTAGATAGCTTCTGCTTTTTGATCAACCATCAGAAGGAACCAGTAATCAAGAAATTTGCAACATACTAGTGTCAAACTCAAGAGGGACGCGGTGGCTCAGTGGGTTAGGACGCTGAGCTTGTCGATCAGAAGGTCGGCAGTTTGGCGGTTCGAATCCCGCGTGCCGCGTAACAGAGTGAGCACCTGTTACTCGTCCCAGCTTCTGCCAACCTAGCAGTTCGAAAGCACGTAAAAATGCAAGTAGAAAAATAGGGACCACTACGGTGGGAAGGTAACAGCGTTCCGTGCGCCTTTGGCGTCTAGTCATGCCGGCCACATGACCACGGAGACGTCCTCGGACAAGCGCTGGCTCTTCGGCTTTGAAACGGAGATGAGCACCGGCCCCTAGAGTCGGAAACGACTAGCACGCATGTGCGGGGGAACCTTTACCTTTACCTAGTGTCAAACTCAATTTCATTGAGGGCTGCATCAGCATTGCGGTTGCCCTCAGGGGGCCGGGTGGGTATGGCCAGGGTGGGCGTGGCCTACTGGGTGGGCGTGGCTAGAGTGCGTATGGCCTACTGGGTGGGCATGGCCAGCACTACATCGTTCGCATCAAGGGTGCCTATGGGGGCCTGGGCAAGAGTGGGACAGATCTGAGGGTCTCTGGCAGAAAGAGGTTCTCTGGGCCAGGGCCAAGGCAGTGGGGGCCGTTCCCTCACTGTTTCCAGGATGGCTTTCTGGGCCACATGAAATCACTTCACAGGCCGGATCTGGCCCCCGGGCCTTGTGTTTGACATGTCTGTACTAGTGTATGTGCATATATTAGTAGGGTGCCAATAAAGACTTTAGGAAATGTATTCAGATATGTTGTATCTATACCTGTGGAATACATCAGGCAAAGGTTTCAACTCTGACACTCAGGAGAACTGAAAGTTGGACTTTAAAGAAGAAGGATAGAAAGTGTTGGTGCTTTTGAATGCTAGGTTTGAAGAAGATTCCTAAGAATACCATGGATAGCCAAAATAACAAACAATTGGATCATAGAACAAGTCAATCCAGAATTCTTACTCAAGGTACAAATGATAAGGCTAAAATTAGCATTTTTGGATACCTCATGGGAATACCTATTTCTATTGGGAGATCTATATGCTGGGAGAAATCGTAAGAAACAGAAGAGGACAAACAATAGCAAGGCTAAGCAATTCAGTTACAGTAGTGATGAGTACACTATTTGAAACTGAAGGGTCAAGTTGGTGAAAGATCATCTTGGAGAAAATCTATATAATTACTAAGAATTGATACTGACTTGATTGTACATAATTAAGCAAAGCCAGATAAGAGCGGTCACCTCCCACTCGGCAGGTTGAGAGTGCAATCCTTGTCAGGGGCAGATGTTTCTCCATCTGAATGCAGAGTGAAAACTCCATGTAGGCATCAGAAAGGGCATCCAGCCAATAAACACTTAGCTCCATTCAGTCGCCCCGACTCTACCCCAAACAAAGGGATTAAAGAGATGTAGAAAGAAAGAAAAAAAATCAGTGCCAAATATCTAATAATCTGTAGCATTCAATGTACTGCAGTATGGGTAGCCTTAGCAATCATTTAGAGTTATATGGAATAAATTTTTTATGAAAAATTAAGGGAAGTTATTTTTCTTTTAAGAAATCTATAGCTTAATGCTTCAAGAAAGGCATATGAAATAATATTTGTAATGCATGGAGTTATCCTTTATACCTCTTGATCAAAGATCTGAACGTTAAGACAATATAGAGTCACCCTTAAGTAATGGCATAAAATTGAATTATCATGAAACCTGGTATAACAATATCTTAATTATCATTTTAAATCTTAAAATTCAGATCTAAGATATGTTGGCTGTCAGTTAATTTTTTTAAAAAAAATAATGCTAAATTCAGAATTTGAAATCCTAAATATTAATTGTAGTAACATATAAAAAAAATCTTCATAGTCTCTTATGCCTCAAGTTATCTGTGTAAGCTGTTTTTTTTAAAAAAAACATGAACATTATAATAAAAATGAAGAAATCCTCATATATAAAATTCCTTAGCTGAATAGGATAGTACATTTCAGTAAATTATCTTTTTAACAATAGTGCCAGGAATATTTGGATCTTTTTGGGACTCATAAGTCCCAATACGCTAGTGAGCTTGTAAGGTTGCTTTTACAACACTTAGGGCCTTATTGTCTGTCTATAATTTGAAAACAATTGATCCCAAGCTAAAAAAAAAGCGGGGGGGATGCTAACAACCTGCTATGTAGTAAATAATTGTTAGATTTAGAATGTTGCCTGACCCCTTGCCAGTTCTTTTATTTGCACATAAGTGTTCTGAGACAAATGTGCCTTTAAAAGTGCACTAAACTGTTAAACATGGCCTTTATGTGTGCTGTGGATTTTTATACTGTGAAGAGCAGAATAAAAGATTAGAAGCACAACTGATTATTTGCTTGTAGAATAGATGCATTCAAGATTGTTCAAGTGAGATTTAATTTCTCTAGCATTTATATCTCATTATAAACGTGTGAAAGTCTGAACAAATATTTGTGTTTGTTTCTATCCCGCAGTTTCCTGTGTCCTAGAAAACAACAGGTGCTATTAAAACAACAAAAACATGCTAAATGCAGTTCCTAGTAAGCAAGCCCAGTAGCTGTAGAAGATAATTTTGAGATTACTCATCTTTTAAATGCCATTTTACACTGTAATTTGAATGGCATCTTTGAGCCAAGACTTATACCAAAAAGATAGCAACAAAAGAAGCAAAGGAGAATAATAAAACTCAAGCAATGGTTTTGTGATCGTTTGGCAATTTCCAATGTTATTCATAAAGAATTCCAAAATCATGTGCTTCCATCTATCTGCTTTGTCTTCTGTTACTGAATGGTTTGAAAAGTCTGGCAGACTTAAAGATCTTCCACACACCTTTATAATCTATCTGGGGATATGGCATACCTCTGAAGCAGATTTTGAGGTTGGGAGAAATATTGCTTGGTGAAGGACTGTGTTTTGATTTTACTTAGAGAATTTTTTGTGAGAAGTACATCATTTGTTTTTTCTTTCCTTTGGAAGTTTTTTTTTTATAAAAGGAAACATTTTTTTAAAAAAAAGAAACGTCATAAGTTTAAAGTTTCAGTGAATTAATATTGTTATCTGATATTTTTAACCTTTTTAAATAAAATTGCTGCTTCATTCTGGTTTCAGCTTTTTGTCTTTTTGCTTTTGATGATCATATTTTGACCTGTGTTTTATTGCCATTATATGTAAAAAAGACATCTTTGGTTGAAAAGAGTAGTACAATGAACAAAGAATAAATGGTAAAAAGAAAACTAAAATGAACAAAATTTCTTATGACTTATAAATCTGTGCTCCATCATTTAAAAAAAAACAAACCACATTTCAGAATATACTCTCCTATAACTTAAATAATCAAGCCTCATAATCAGATGTAACTCTAATGAAGTCATTAAATGGAAATTATTTAAAAGAGTTCCAGCTTTAAAATAGTATATTGTTAAAAGGACGGGTTAATACCATCAATTATATATATATTATTTATTTATTTATTTTTGGGACTTATATGCTGCCCTATCTCCCGAAGGACTCAGGGCAGCTAACAACAATAATACAAATGTTAAAAAAGATTAAACTAACAAGCCCCAATGATAAAATGATAAAATATTAAAAATATTCTATTTAAAAATCCCTATCGTCAGTCCAGGTCAGCCTGATGGAAGAGAAATGTTTTAAGGCTGCAACGAAAGGACCGGAGATCTGGGGCCATCCGGAGCTCAAGGGGAAGTTGATTCCACAGGGCCCCTCCCCCTGGGGGTCGTCAGCTGACATTGTCTAGCCGACGGCACCCTGAGGAGGCCCTCCCTGTGTGAGCGCACCAGGCGATGGGAGGTTGTTCCTGGCAGCAGACGGTCCTGCAAATATCCCGGGCCTAGGGGTTAGGGACCCTTGTTGTAAAAGACTCAAAACTTAAGTAAAAGAAAAAAAATGTGAACAGGTTGAATGTTTTCCAAAGGTTTTTCATTTTCATTTCTCTTTGAAGCTAAAGGTGAGATTATAGATTTTTCTCAGGAATTTGTACAGATGGTTCTTGCCTACTGCTGAATTCAAAAATAGGATACTTTTTTCTCAGAGATATTTAAACTTCACGGTATTGTTAGTTGTTTTCCTTTTCTCAGAAGGCCATTTCTTAACATGTTAGAAACTAAAATAAAATATTTTAGGAAAAAAATGTTACGTTAGGATACTTCAGGGGTACAAAAACAAATTTTAATGTTGAGATATTTAAAGATATAATTTAAAATATTTATTTGGACAATAAATTTATAATAATAATAATAAAGTTGGAAGGGACCTTGGAGCATCTAGTCTAACCCCCTGCTCAGGCAGGAAACCTTATACCATTTCAGGCAAATGGCTGTCCAGTCTCTTCTTAAAAACCTCCAGTGTTGGAGCATTCACCACCTCTGGAGGCAGGTTGTTCCACTGGTTAATTGTTCTAACTGTCAGGAAGTTTCTCCTTAGTTCTAGGTTGCTTCTCTCCTTGACTAGTTTCCATCCGTTGCTTCTTGTCCTGCTTTCAGGTGCTTTGGAGAATAGCTTGACTCCCTCTTCTTTGTGGTAGCCCCTGAGATATTGGAACACTGCTATCATGTCACCCCTCACCCTTCTCTTCATTAAACTACACATACCCAATTCCAGCAACCGTTCCCTATATGTTTTAGCCTCCAGCCCCCTAATCATCTTTGTTGCTCTTCTCTGTACCCTTTCTAGAGTCTCGACATCTTTTTTACATCGTGGTGACCAAAACTGGATGCAGTATTCCAGGTGTGGCCTTACCAAAGCATTGTAGAGTGGTATTAGTACTTCACTTGATCTTGATTCTATCCCTCTGTTAATGCAGCCTAGCACTGTGTTGGCTTTTTTGGCAGCTGCAGCACACTGCTGGCTCATATTGAAGTGATTGTCTACTAAGACTCCGAGATCCCTCTCACAGTTACTACTATTGAGCAAGGTACCACCTATACTATACCTATGCATTTGATTTTTCCTGCCTAAGTGTAGAACCTTACTTTTTTCACCATTGAATTTCATTTTGTTAGATAGTGCCCAGTGTTCGAGTCTGTCCAGATCCTTCTGTATCTTAAGCCTATCTTCTGGAGTATTGGCTATTCCTGCCAGCTTGGTGTCGTCTGCAAATTTGATGAGTTCCCCATCTATCCCCTCATCCAAATCATTAATGAAGATATTGAAGAGCACTGGGCCCAGAACAGAGCCCTGGGGCACCCCACTACACACTTCCTTCCATGTACATGCGGTTCCATTGAGGACCACACGCTGAGTACGGCCTGTCAGCCAGCTACGAATCCATCTGGTGGTAATGCTATCTAACCCACATTTTTCTATCTTATCAAGTAGTAGGTTGTGATCTACTTTATCGAATGCCTTACTGAAGTCCAAGTAAATTATATCTACAGCATTCCTCTGGTCCATTAGTTTTGTCACTTGGTCAAAGAATGTAATAAGATTTGTCTGGCATGATCTGTTTTTGACAAACCCATGTTGACTTTTAGTGATGACTTTGTTTGCATCAAGGTGTTTGCTGATTTGTTGTTTGATTATCTTTTCCAGAATCTTCCCAGGTATTGAGGTCAGGCTGATAGGTCTGTAGTTTCCTGGATCTATTTTTTTTCCCTTTTTTGAAGATGGGAACTACATCAGCTCTCTTCCAGTCCTCTGGTAGTTCCCCAGTGCTCCAGGATCTTTGAAAAATATAGTTCAGTGGTTCTGAGATCACGTCTGCCAGTTCCTTGAGAACCTTGGGGTGTAATCCATCTGGTCCTGGTGATTTGAACTCGTCTAGGCTGGACAGGTGCTCACTTACCATTTTCTTGCTTATCTTAACTTGCGTTTCTATTTGCTTGTTTATTTGCTTGTTTATGCTTCAATACAATACTGCTTCAATACAGCAGTACAAATTACTATGAAGCTGTATTAAAACTGATTCCTAGTTTCAGAAAAAAATAAAGTCACTTTATCCAACATTATATATGAAAATACCCTTTTTTGTATGCTAGGAAATAAATACTATATGAAGAATGTAAAATGAAATTGCAACATTGTACTGAAGAAAGAAGATTGATAAAATGGGAGAAAGCTGAATATAGATTATGCATGTGGAAATATATTACGTATTTTAATGGCCTGTCTCATCATGTACTGTTTTTTCACTACGCTTCCCCTTTTACCAAGCAATAGGATAGAAGCATGATGAGCGTATCTACATCAGAGCTCCTTAAAAATTCTAGACATGAATGTTTTTATTGTGAGAAAGTATATTATAAGGCCAAAACAGCTTATGAGAAGCTGTTTATTCTACATCTAGTAGTAGCCAATGTAGGGCCTGAAGAACTAATGGTGGTCACACCCATGGCAGTCATACCCATCTGTAATTGGGTCACTGCAGTTTGTACTGACTACAGTTTGGAGGTGCAAAAGAATTTCCATATTGAGTGCATTGCAGCAATGAAACTGATAAGAGATGAGGGCATGAGTGCGCACCAACAGAAGGTATAAAAATCCCCCTTGAATACAGTTTCCACATTTCATTTGGAAAAAGTTACAAGTCCAGGAAGATTCTTAAGATGCAGGCTGTTCCCAAAGAGAAGTGCTTGCCTGTCTGCTAGATTCCTGAAACCAGAGAGCCAACCTTTTTTCTTCAGTGATACCTTTTGTTTATTAAGGTGGAATTGGAACCATCGACCTTCCCAAATTACTGCAGACAGTCCAGAAGGATGTCATATCATGGTTTCAGAAACTGCCCCTTTGTTGATTACCTACCAGCAAGATCAACCATATTCCATGCCCATGCCTTTATCTTGACTGAAGGGAGTCCAAACAATCAGCAGATGAATTCTCACAACAATCTCAACAGACTTCCTTAAAAGGAAAGATTGGAGACTGGACTACAGTTTTCAAATATGGCCAGTCCCAGGAAGTGCCTCTTAGGGAACACATCATCTTTCAAGCCTGAAGACATTATCCTTTATTAGTTAAAGGCATTGACAGACTCCTGGATATAGCCAACAATACCCGCATCCATTTCCTGAACAAGCTAGGAGGTGTAGGTTTTCAGAGCACAAGTGACAAAAGTGATGCTGGAGATATCAATATGTTTCTCAGATAGTTGCATATTTATTTATTTATTTATTTATTTATTTATTTGTTTGTTTGTTTGTTTATTTATTTATTTATTTGGATTTGTATACCGCCCTATTCCCGTAGGACTCAGGGCGGTTTACAGGGCAGTTAAAACCATGAATACAAAAAATTAAAAACAATTAAAACAAATTAAATTCAAGCCCCAAGAGTAAATCTAAAACCCAGTTAAATTAACAACCCCACAGTCTGGACCAAACAGATCGAAGAGCCAAGTTTTCAAGTCCCGGCGAAATGAGCGAAGGTCGGGGGCAGTCCTAAGTTCTGTGGGTAGTTGGTTCCATAGGGCAGGCGCACCCACAGAAAACGCCCTTCCCCTGGGAATAACCCACTGTCATTCATTAACCGGCGTTACCCTCCCTGTGGGGGCGCACAGGACGATGGGAAGATGATGCCGGCAGCAGGTGTTCCCTTAGATAGTCCGGACCCAAGCCATTTAGGGCTTTATAGGTCATTACCAGCACCTTGAATCTCACCCGGAGGGCAACCGGAAGCCAATGTAGCTCACGGAGAAGAGGTGTTACACGGGAGTATCGGGAAGCTCCCATCAAAACTCGTGCGGCTGAATTCTGCACCAGTTGAAGCCTTCGGGTGGTCCTCAAGGGCAGCCCCATGTAGAGGGCATTTCAGTAGTGTAACCGGGAGGTCACGAGCGCATGAGTGACTGTATGTAGAGCATCTCAGTCCAGATAGGGACGCAACTGGCGCACCAGGCGAATCTGGGCAAAAGCCCCCCTGGTCACGGCTCCTATATGATCTTCCAAACTGAGCCGTGAATCCAGGAGGACACCCAAGTTGCAAGCCCTATCAACGGGGGGTAATACCTCATCCCCTATTGTTAATGATGGAGAAGGCTAGTCAGCCCGAGATGCCGGTATGAACAGCCACTCAGTCTTGTCAGGATTGAGACGAAGCCTGTTTCTCCCCATCCAAATATAAATTGTGTTTGATTCAATCAATGAGCATTATGTGGGTATGAGAACAATAATCAGTAGCAATCAACAAAAATTTAACTGCACTGCATTGTAAGATATTTATTTGATTAAATTTATGCTTGGAGCTTTTTATGCTTACAATATATGAAAAGTCATCAATATATTATCTATGCTGCCAAATATTCAAAATACATCTTTATTTTGGTTATTGCTTTTTATCTTTTATTGTATTACAGAGTAAACAGTTCACCACCTACACAATACAAATGCAGCATTAAAAAGTGCTAAAATATTTTTAAACTACTGAAAATAGTTAAAATTAGCTTAAATACTTTATTTTAGGAAGTGTAATGAATAGATCTAAAAATTGTCATAATTTTCTTTCATTTTTATTCTTCTCTGCAATAAAAGTCACCAACACTTAGTGACTCCATGCTGGTATAACAGTAAACTATCATGAATTGTAAAAAAAACCTTGAGTGTTTTCACCTTTGAGTCCCCTAACATTTCCTTCTCTGCAGCAGCTGTGAGCAGAAAACCCAAAAGTAGTATTTCCAGTTTTATATGTATTATTGTGACTTAAGAGTAAACTCTGTGCTCTTAGTTATACTTAAAACAAGCCATAAGCTACATTTTGAAATCTATTTGTTTAAATAAAACATAGTACAAATATTTTATCTAAGTTTAGACAAATTTTCAAACAGCAGTATAGTAAGTTGGAAATGGAAATGAAAATGTTCATTCTCTGCAAGGCTCCACAGGAGACAGAAATAGGTGGAGGAGGCGGAAAGGAAAGCTGAGACACAATGTTTGTAAATGACAAGCCATAGTTTACTGAATATAGTCTTCAGGTGTGTTACAATGTTATATTGTATTTTTTCTGCTTGGCTTTTGCTGTCTGTTGTTCCATCTACAAGGTCGTTATTTTGCATAGCAGTCTCTCATCATTTTTGATGATTTTTTCTAAAATGTAAGAATTCAAATAATTAGTGTTAAGACGAACTCTTAAAAATATAAATGTTTCCTTTCTTTCAAATTCTGTGGTTCTGCAAAATTCTGTGGTTCAATCCACTTATATGTATTTGAAATGACAAATAGAAAAGCATTAAAAAGCCAGTCTTTGCATTCATCTTTATGTCTTGGCATCATGGTATCATAGAGTTTTAGGGGGCCATTTAGGCAATATCTATTCCAATACTATGCATCATGCAGAAACAAAATTAAACCCTTGGGTCTTACTTAAAAACAACATGAAATTACTGGGTATTAATATTTTCAGGGCTTTTTTTTGTCATAGAACGCTCAGAACGGAGTTCTGGCACCTTTTTTGGATGGAACCTTGTAGGGTAGGCAAGGCTGGTTGTATGATGCGTGAGTTCCGGCACCTTTTTCTTTTACAAAAAAGCACTGAATATTTTGATATTATTAATTTCAGGTCCCTTCTAATAGAGAGTGTCAGTTTGTGGGTCCAACTCCCTTCTTTATAACTGTGTCTGTATGTGGAACAACATTCTCCCAAAGATCTGGTGGGCCCCAATCCTTTGGTTTTTCATAAATCATTAAAAATCCAGATGTTCCAGCCATATTATAGTTCCTTTGTGTGTTATTTACCTCGCATTTTGTTTTCGGTTTTAATTTTCTGTAAGCTGCCTATAGTCACTATTTTTCACACTTGATGTAGTCAATAAAATAGGTGGTTATATCAATTGTATAAATAAATAAATAAATAAGTTATACATGAATTTGCATATTTTAATGATCAAATCCAGTGATAACATGCACACAAACTAACATATAACATCCTTATTTTGACTTTGACATATTCAAATATGACTTTCTTTTTGAAAACTTGGATGAAATTGACCTGTTTTTTTTAAATTCTTTAATGATTTGGAAGTAACCTGTCATGTTTACTTTTTGTTGATATCCATTTGGCTTGTCAGAACGTTTTGTATCAGCAATTTCTAGCAGTGTAGAAAAAAGAAGATTCACAGTAGTGCAGCATGCCAGATGGTTCCTCTGTGTTCTGTTGGGTTTATTTTTGCTTCCATGATGAGTTCCTAATCCCTACTCCTTTTCCTGATTTAGCCTATTTATCACTTCTTTCAAACTGCTTTATTATTTTTCTTTGCCATTCCCAGCCTTTCCTCCAGTGAACACATTAACTTTCCTGCTGAGTTGTGTATCAGATACATAGGTTTATAGATCCAAATATGCTTTTTAATTAAGGATTAGGAAGTTTAGAGAGAAACGGTACCTTCCTTTTTTGGAAATGCTTTTTAAATTATAAGAAATCATGCATCTTAAAATCTAGTTAATTTATTATAGTTTTTCATTAAGTTTCTTAATAGTTCACGGAAGAGATGAATTCAGTATAAATTAATGTTTAGCTATCTTCATAGAACTGTGGCATAGTTATTTTTTGAATGTGTTTTAGCTGGTTAAATAACTCACAATTGTATAACATTTCTTAACAATTTTGCTATATTTTCAGTGCTCCAGAGCCTTTTAGGCTTAATTTTATTTATTGCTTGGTTTATATCTTAATTTGAAGCTTCTGAGTTATGGTTGTCCATAAATAAAACATAGTCTCATCAATATCAACTATACATTTAATTATATTAGATCTGTTGACATAATTAGAGCCATTACTTTATCTTCCTTTTATAGATAATGGTATCAAAAAATTCCCCTAAACCTGTGACATATTGGTTTCTTAGTTATAAGGGCTAAGAATGTAATTGATTGTTGTGAACTGTCTTCCAGCTATGGGCTCATTTGGGTCTAAAAACAATGTCTTTTCCCATTATTTTAGACATATGTTGTACTTGGGAATTCTGCTGAACACGAGAATGAAACCTAATAAATTTGTAAAATATAAAGATATTTTGCAACAATATGTAATTAGATGTCGCATGTATGTGTGTATATACCTATATATAAAGGTAAAGGTTCCCCCGCACATGAGTGCTAGTCATTTCTGACTCTAGCGGCCAGTGCTCATCTCCGTTTCAAAGCCGAAGAGCCAGTGCTTGTCTGAGGACATCTCCGTGGTCATGTGGCCGGCATGACTAGACGCCAAAGGCGCACGGAACACTGTTACCTTCCCACCGTAGTGGTCCCTATAATTCTACTTGCATTTTTTACGTGCTTTCGAACTGCTAGGTTGGCAGAAGCTGGGACGAGTAACGCGCTCACTCTACATATACAGTATACACATACACATATATATACATATATACATACACACACACACACACACACACACACACACACACACACTGTATATATAAACAATTTAGCTTTTCTTTATTCACTATTCTTCCAGGACTGACCTGTAGAAATTGAAGCATTTGATAAAGCACCATCCATATATTTTCTGAAGGCTCATAAAAGTTGAAAAGTGTTTCAGGCAACAACGGACATCTTGATGAAAATACTTCAGCTGGGGCACAACAGTTAAATTAGACAGAATTCTCATTAGATGCATACCTTTAGGAGCTAATACCATTACTGAAATCTACTGTGTAAGTTGTGTAATCCCATGAGTTTAGTTATTAGCAAAGAGGGATGTATGTTAGATGTTGTAAGAGTGGCAGCATTGTCAGTATAATTTAGCACATACTGTTGAGCGTCAGTAATTGCAAAAGACCATGTAGGGTCAGAGGAGAGCTTTACATTGTTAAAGTAAGTTGCTGTTATACTAGCTGTCCCTTAACCATGTACAGCATGTAATTATTGCCAAAAGCTGTAGTGCAGGCAGATTTAGTGTTTCTGAATTAAATAAAATATTTAACATGTCTTACTATAGTGAACATAACAAAATGAACTACAATAAAAGATTATTTTATTCTCCTCTCTCCCAAAGAGCAGGTTTCAAATTTTCTAATTTGTTTGGAATTAGTAGTTCAAACTGGCAAGATAATAAGGTCCATGACTTGGATTTTATTGTATGTAAGGAATCTAGTATGTGATCCTTTGACATATTTATCTGGATTGATAATGCGAATTTTATTTGGATTGTGATTTATGTTATAAATTATTTAGGAAGATATGGGCAAATGTGATCAATTTATATAGTGGAAGAATTGTAATAATTACAAGATATTCAAGTTTTGAAGAGGCATAATATTTGAAATGGGTTTTCAAAGCATTGCTTGTACAATAATAAGAAACAAAAATATATAGAATAGAATAGAATAGAATAGAATAGAATAGAATAGAATAGAATAGAATAGAATAGAATAGAATAGAATAGAATAGAATAGAATCTGGAGGTCTTCTAGTCCAGCCCCCTGCTCAAGCAGGAGAAACTATACTATCTCTGACAAGTGACTGTCTAGCCTATTCTTGAAAATCTCCATTGATGGGGCACCCACGATTTTTGTGGGCAAGCTGTTCCACTGGTTAATTGTCCTCATTGTCAGGAAGTTTCTCCTTAATTCCAGGTTGCTTCTCTCTTGGATCAGTTTCCAACCATTTTTTCTTGTCCTGCCCTCTGATGCTTTGGTGAATAACGTGACCCCCTCTCCTTGGTGGCAGCCCCTCAAATACTGGAATACTGCTATCATGTCACCCCTATTTTTTCTTTTCTTTAGACTAGCCAAACCCAAGTCCTGCAGCCGTTCTTCCTATGTTTTAGTTTCCAGGCCTTTAATCATCTTAGTTGCTCTTCTCTGAATTTGTTTTCAAACTCTCAACATCTTTTCTGTGATATGGTGACCAAAATTGGCTGCAGTATTCCAGTTGTGGTCTTACTAGGGTTTTATAAAGTGTTATTAATACTTTGTGTGTTCTTGATTCTATGCCTCTGTTTATACAAACCAGGATTGTATTAGCTTTTTTGGCTGCTGCTGCACACTGCTGACTTATAGTCAAGTGATCTTCCACTAGGACTCCAAAATCCCTCTCACAGTTACTGTTTTTAAGCCAGGTCTCGCCTAATCTGTACTTGTACATTTGATTTTTCCTGCCTAAATGTAAAACTTTGCTTTTCTCCACATTGAAACTCATTTTGTTGGATAGGGCCCCATTGTTCAAGTTTGTCAAGATCTTTTTGGATCCTGAGTTTGTCTTCTGGGGTGTTGGCTACTCCTGTCATCATCTGCAATTTTTTTTTAATCCCATTTATATCCCACCCTTCTCCAAAGACTCAGGGCGGCTTACAATCTAAAGCACAAATCCATGTGCTTAGCAATAGCCTTCATTCTATGTATATGCCTGCTTATTAGGGCTTCCCCCCCCCAAGCGTCATTATTACAAAGTCAGCTTATTACCCCCAACAATCTGGGTTCTCATTTTACCTACCTCGGAAGGATGGAAGGCCGAGCCAACCTTGAGCCTGGTGGGACTCGAACCTGCACTAATTGCAGGCAGCTGGTGTTACTTAAGGAGGCATTAGCCCACTGCTCCACCAAGGCTCTTTTGATGAGTTTCCCTTCAGTTCCCTCATCAAAGTCATTAAATAAGCATGTTACCAAATACTGGACTAGAATGGAGTCTGTGCCTGTGATGAATAAGAATATTATATTATTCCTAATAATTAACAATATTGATAGGGATAGCAATAGAAATTAGTTTCTATATGAAGCTTTCCTGCATATCCTGGCTAATCTAAATTTGCTCTTGTTGCTGGGGTCCCTTGGGTCTTAAATATTCTTACTTGTGCGCCAGGAATTTTTTTGAGTACCTTAATCATCTTTCCTCATCTTACAGCTGAAAGTTATATTTTAGCATTATACTAATACAATATATGTTGTGTTAAGAAAACTATGTTTATTTGAGTAGAACATAAAGCCACCTGTGCAGATTGAAATATAAATATGCTGCAGCCCACATAACTTCTATTTGGAGAATCAATCCTATAAAGAGGTTACTAATTAGCATTTACATTTTGTAATGTTTATCTCCTGTTCTCAGCTGAATTTTTCTGTTCCTGTTCTCTTTTTGGAATTCCATGCTTATTGGAATATTTTATAGCTTCCAAAAGAGCATCTTTGTATCTAGCTGTCCTGTGTTGAAAAATGATGAGATGATGGCAGATCTGAATGAACTATTTGTTAACTTCAAGTGTGATAGATGAAGAGCTAGGTTAACCATATATGAAAGAAAGAGAAAATAAGGTTTAGGATACAAACTGAATACAAAGAATTTTTGTGTGCACTTTGAGAATATGTGTCTGCCTAATTTTCCTGCTGCTGGATCTCCCTGAAGTCTTTCCTAAAGGATTCAGTAGAGTAGTTTTGATGTAAAATAAGGGGCAATGCAGCTAGATGTAGATGACTCTTTTCAATGCATTCCTAGCAGATCCCTTCTTATCACAAGCAGCAGAATAGTTTGTATAAAGCAATCACATTTTCTTGATATATTTTGATTATTCCTACAGTCCATATATAAAAATGTAAATTCTCTGAGATATTTTTTTTGTCCAATCTCCTCATCTGTTGGAGTCAGTCTGCATATACTGTATATTCCACTTGAATAATATCTAGTACATTATGAGGTGCCACTTTTAATGCTGATTCAAAGGCATGTGTGAACACATATATGTGCCTTCATGCCAAACACATGACACATGTTTACATCTCTGAAGGGATATTAAACACATACCTTCAGAAGGTAAAGATACATGTTCTGAATCACATACAGAATCAGAGATTGTTCCTTTAAGAACAGCAGCAGAAGCTGGGTTGGAAAACGAAAGAACTAAGATTTAATCTCTGATTAAAGCTGGAAATGTGCAAAAAGCTGAAAAAATCCAGGAAACCACAAGGATGACTTTTGTCTCAGTAATCCATTTATTCCCATGGAATAGGTAAATATATCTAGCTAGAAAACTGTATTAGAATATCGGCTTATTTTCTTAGGTACTGTTTCAGTTCTACAGGTGAAACTCGAAAAATTAGAATATCGTGCAAAAATTCATTTATTTCAGTAATGCAACTTAAAAGGAGAAACTAATATATGAGATAGACTCATTTCATGCAAAGCAAGATAGTTCAAACCGTGATTTGTCATAATTGTGATGATTATGGCTTACAGCTCATGAAAACCCCAAATCCACAATCTCAGTAAATTAGAATATTGTGAAAAGGTGCAATATTCTAGGCTCAAAGTGTCCCACTCTAATCAGTTAATTAAGCCATAACACCTGCAAAGGGTTCCTGAGCCTTTAAATAGTCTCTCAGTCTGGTTCAGTAGGAATCACAATCATGGGAAGACTGCTGACCCTGACAGTTGTGCAGAAAACCAACATTGACACCCTCCATAAGGAGGGAAAGCCTCAAAAGGTAATTGGAAAAGAAGTTGGATGTTCCCAAAGTGCTGTATCAAAGCACATTAATAGAAAGTTATGTGGAAGGGAAAAGTGTGGAAGAAAAAGGTGCACAAGCAGCAGGGATGACTGCAGCTTGGAGAGGATTGTCAGGAAAAGGCCATTCAAAAGTGTTGGGGAGTTTCACAAGGAGTGGACTGAGGCTGGAGTCAGTGCATCAAGAGCCACCACATACAGACGGATCCTGGACATGGGCTTCAAATGCCGTATTCCTCTTGTCAAGCCGCTCCTGAACAACAAACAACATCAGAAGTGTCTTACCTGGGCTAAAGAAAAACAGACCTGGTCTGTTGCTCAGTGGTCCAAAGTCCTCTTTTCTGATGAGAGCAACTTTTGCATCTCATTTGGAAACCAAGGACCCAGAGTCTGGAGGAAGAATGGAGAGGCACACACCGCAAGATGCTTGAAGTCCAGTGTGAAGTTTCCACAGTCTCTGTTGATTTGGGGAGCCATGTCATCTGCTGGTGTTGGTCCACTGTGCTTCATTAAGTCCAGGGTCAATGCAGCTGTCTACCAGGAGATTTTGGAGCACTTCATGCTTCCTTCCGCAGACGAGCTTTATGGGGATGCTGACTTCATTTTCCAGCAGGACTTGGCACCTACCCACACTGCCAAAAGCACCAAAACCTGGTTCAATGACCGTGGGATTACTGTGCTTGATTGGCCAGCAAACTCGCCTGACCTGAACCCCATAGAGAATCTATGGAGCATTGCCAAGAGAAAGATGAGAGACATGAGACCGAACAATGCAGAAGAGCTGAAGGCTGCTATTGAAGCATCCTGGTCTTCCATAACACCTCAGCAGTGCCACAGGCTGACAGCTTCCATGCCATGCCGCATTGAGGCAGTAATTGCTGCAAAAGGGGCCGAAACCAAGTACTGAGTACATATGCATGCTTATACTTTTCAGAGGTCCGATATTGTTCTATGTACACTCCTTGTTTTATTGATTGCATGTAATATTCTAATTTTCTAAGATTGTGGATTTGGGGTTTTCATGAGCTGTACGCCATAATCATCACATTTATGACAAATCACGGCTTGAACTATCTTGCTTTGCATGTAATGAGTCTATCTCATATTTTAGTTTCCCCTTTTAAGTTGCATTACTGAAATAAATGAACTTTTGCACAATATTCTAATTTTTTGAGTTTCACCTGAATTGTCTTTTGCAGTCCTGTTACCTTCAATATAAGTAGAAGTGTGACATTTTCATATTGCAAGCTGTATATAAAGATCTAAATTTTTATTTAGACTCTTTCTGGAATCTGGATATTAAGTTGGAATTCTCTGTCCCATCTTTTGATAGAAGATTTATAATGCACGAGTGGGGTGTTTGGATCATTATATTATTGTATGTTCTTTTTCTTTTTAAAAATGAACCTCCTGTTCTCCCATAATTTGAACAGTTCTGTAATTCTTATTTCTTAACTCTGAATGTATACATTTTAATATTTGAAGTTCAAAAGTGATATTTATATTTTATCTTTTGATTTTATTCATCTTTTGTAGATTTAATTATCTTCCATAAAAGGAAAGAAAGGATTCTAGTCACATGTCTCTATGCTACAAACCCATGACAATTTGATTTATGTTTGTTTTTTAAATAGCAGAAAATAGCACAGAAGATGTAAGACTGCTATTTATCCCATATATTAGGGCTTTCAACTGGTGGTACACATACCACTGGTGGTACGCGGCGGTGCCTTCCTCCCCCCTGCCTCCCCCACCTCCCCCCTGCTCCTTCCCAGCTTACTTGCTGCCAGAAAACATGCCGCTGCAGGAACCTACCAGGCCGCGCAAAGAGCGCAGGGACAGAGTGAGGCCCCGCCCTCCCCTGGGACTCATTGTGCAGCAACCATGTTGTCCTTTCCCCAGAAGCTAGTGCGAGCCTGAAGGGGACAGAGCCATCCACTCCCTCGGCAGGTAGGTGTTTGCGTCCACTCACGTCCATCTTCTTTTCCTCCCCCCCACGAGCTTGCGATACCCCTCACATTGCCTCCCTCCTGGGGCTCAAGAGATTTCCCCCTCTCCTCTTCCCGATGTGCAATGCAAAGGGGAAAGCAAAGCGGCCAGACAGCGTGCACCCTCAGCAGATGGGAATCAAGGCCCACATTTGTTTTCCTGATGCGCACCAGGGCAGGTGAAGGCATCAGAACGCGGGTGTGGAGGGAAAAACACGCCCTACTCCCTCCCCCCCAACACTGTTGGCAACTCTGTACAACTGGCCCTGACCGCCAACTGGAGCCCATTGGTCAGGGCCGGCTGTATGGAATCACCAGCTGATCTGTATGGCCAGCCCCGACCTCTGCAAGTGGAAAGCGATGGAGATTGCTAGGAACACGAATCGGCGTGTGCTGAAAAACGCCGATCTCGCACTGCTGCAATCTCCCTCACTCGGTTTCAGCTTGCCTTGCTGCAAGAGAAAGCAAGCTGAAACTGAGCGAGGGAGATTGCCAGGAATGCGAATCGGTGCATGCTGACAAACGCCAATCTTGCACTGCTGCTATCTACCTCGCTCAGTTTCAGCTTGCCTTGCTGCAAAAGAAAGCAAGCTGAAACCACGCAAGGGAGATTGCAGCAGCGTGAGATTGACCGATTCGTGTTCCTGGCAATTTCCCTCACTCGGATTCAGTTTGCTTTCTGCAAGAGAAAGCTGGGCTGCAGGGCTGCCTCCGTGGGTGCTGCTCTAGCGTGGAGAGGGAGAGCCCGGTCGCCATTCGGCCCATCAGCTCTGGGAGAGCCCTACACGAGCGGCTTGCTGGCCGCCGAATCCTGGCTTTTGAGCAGGAGCGGCCTTGCCCTGCTTGCCCTTAGTTGGCGCCGGGAGCAGCCACCGCCACCCGCCCTGCTTTTCGCAAGCCCTGCTATGCCGCCACTGTAGGTTTCCAGCAGCGGGAGGCTCCTGGATGAGGGCCTGTTGGGGCTGCTTCGGCGGGCCACTTCTGTGGCAGTGGGGCATGCTGGTGCCCTGCGCTGTGCTTCACTGCTGGGGCCGCCCTGGGAAAGGTGGAAGCGCAGCTGTAGTCCGGGATGGTCAACCGCTTCGAGCCCTGTCTCGAAGAAAGAGGGAGGGGGAGAAAGAAAGAGAGATGGGGAGAGAGAGGGAGAGAGAGAAATTAAATTAGTAACATGGTACAAGTGGTACAATGGGTGAAAAGGTTGAAAAGCCCTGCCATATACCAAGGTTATGGGGAAAATGAGGTGTTTCCTGGAGGTCAAGTGGTAGCAGTAAGAACTATCAAACTACTAATCGAAAAGCTAGGGTATGAATATCTTGAGGATTAAGATATCTACTTCTCACCCTACGTAGGAATCAAGTTATGAATACTGATTTCTACTGAAAACGTAGTCTTCCCATTAGGATAATTATAATTCTGTTGGAAACACACACAGTTATTTTCTTTAAAGCTATGTGGATTGGAGTCTATGGGGTCCTTGGTATTCTCTAGGTTGTTTTCTTGTGAATGTTTCATTATCAAACTAGATAACATTATCAGTGTTAGTTTGGAAATGAAACATCTGCAAAAAAACAATCAAGCTCAAGAGAGCACCAAAACCCCCACAATTCAGCCTTGTGCTACAAATAGTCTCTTCTTTTGCAACTAGAAGTCTTTTAATTCAATCTGTATCAATGGAAATAATAATATGATGTATAGCCAAATTTCCAGATTTATTTCGACATTGAATAAGGAAGGATTCCATTGCATAATCCTGTGCGTTTACATATTTTTCCTAACCTAGAGACTTGTGGAAGAAAAGTGCTTTTCTTTTGGATGAGATATCCATCTTACCTTATTTTTTCCTTTACATGTAGCCTTTTATCGGTCTATAGTTATACCATATGGAAGCAGTGTTTTGGTAATGCCGTTCTTCTATTCTTCTTTTTATAGATACATACTTCAGTTCATATATAACTGTTTGCTAATCATTTTTTTACAAATGTATTTTAATAAATGGTTTCTTAAGTTAGTCTTTCTTTATTCAGTTTATTTTTTTTCTTCAATGATACACCTTCAGGCTTTAAAGCCATTTAATGCTCTTTCCAGTGAGTTGCAAGATTTATTAAACCAGGTTATTCAATTAAAACAATCTATTTCCTAAATAGCAGGGATTTGGAGAGGGATGAAATGTATATAAGTTATCGTAACAGAATGAAGCAACATCTCATACATAGCAAATGTATCAAAAACAAGAGAAAACACGGTAAATTACAGAAAATATAGTTTAGGTAACTTGGAGCCCAGATAACATGTTCTACATCAATATGTGCTTTTTCTCCCTTTACTTTTCATTCAGAAACATTGATTACAACATGTTCATAACTTTAAGCATCCTATATGTTTTATTTTCCTCTGCTTCAACTGGATATGTAGGTAACTTTCAGTTCTATACCAGTAAACAACCTCTTGGGGGCAATATGAACTATATTTGGACATGCCAGATAGGTTAAAAATGGCTAGTTGTTGTCCAATATTTTACTTGCACTGTTTTCCAGGAAAAATGACCAGAGGTCTGTTGAATTTATTTGAAAACAGTTTCATGATCAAACCTTTTGTGTTCCAAAAAAGAATAAATTAATTGCTTGATTTTATAGCTTTCTTATTCAAGGAAAATGGTATAAAAAAGTACATAACTGTTTACAGATCATCATAAGCAAATATTTCTTCAATATATTAGTATTATTTCCAGGCAAACAAAATTGCTGTAATTTGCTCACTCAATTCATGCTTTATCGCTTAGCCTCCTGTATTTTGCATTTGTGAGGCTTAAGAGTTGAGGAGGGCAGACTTCTGGTCTTGCGCTGAAGCGCAGCAGTTGAGGGTTCAGGGCTTCGTGCTCGTCAGATGATTTTCTTCCTGTTAGGGGACCCTAAATGGGCCAGAAGTTGCCCTGGAGAGGCAGCAAAGAAGGAAAGAAGTCCCGGGGACCATGGAGAGATGGTGGCCAACCCAAAAGGTCCAGGAGAAGCCTTCCAGAAACCAACAGGAGAAAGGCTAGCCTAACTTCAGCCCAAGCTACAAGCAACCGAAGTCAAAAGTATTACTTTATGCTGATTGTAAACAGTGCATTTGAATCTGGGTAAGAACATCGATTTTCTCTATTCTACTTATCAACTTTCCTGAAGGAAAAAAAAATCCTAAAAAGCAAAAAAATTCCAAAAGTGAAAGAGGGGGATCTTCGCCCCACCCTTTTACTAACAGAAGCAGTGAATTAAACCTTTTATGGAAGACCAAAACATATTGAAATGAAATGAAATAACTATAAACCTAAATTTGGATAAGTTTGAAATTCCTGAATGGTTAAGAATCTCATTTTAAAGGCAACTGTTTATTTTGAAAATTTGAAAAATAAACCAGTGCTAACATTTAGTGGTGGATTAAGACTATGACAGCTATGGCTTTCATACAGGACTTGGCAAAATCTGGAAAAAACTAATCTGTGCTTGTGACCTTCAGAGAGCTAACCATAGAGAACAGCTGTGACAAAAAAGAAAACAATCTGGGCTGCAGACAAAGAGAGACTTATAAACTTTAGAAAAAAAACCTTTTTGGAACTTTCTGGATTACAAGTATCTACTTAACTGTGACTCCAAAGATATTTGCAGAGAAAAGAAAACTTTGATTCTTGGCCATCATGAAAAATCAGAGACTTATAGAAAGAACTTATCAAGAAAAAATAAATACCTTTCAAGAGGAGACATATGATATGCTCCAACTAATTCAAACAACAATGATTTCAAACCACAAAGAAATCCAAAGTAACTGAAAATATAAATCTCCAATTTAACTTTGCAACAAAAAATCCCAGAAAACAACAATAGAGAAGGAACAGATAAAACAGATAACTGAATATAAATTCGAAGATAGAGACTTAAAGATAGAACCTAACAAAACAAAGAAGTATGATTTAACCCAAATGGGGAAAAAAAAATTACAAGAAATATTGGATTTGGAAAAGACAACTTATACTTTAACACCACAAAACAAACTTGAGGATAAGAAAAAAGATAGGACAAAATGGACTGCCAAGATGTCAGGAAAACTACTAGAACTGAAGAGACAAAAATGATAAGAGAAACAGAAAAAGAAAGAAAAAGATTTTCAACAAACATGAAAGAGCAAATGCCTCTTACAAAGATATTGTACTTGACTTACCTTTTATATCTACAGTAACACTTACAAGAATATGGAAAGATTCTTTGATTCAGCAGAACATATTGATTAAGAAAGATACTGGGCAAAAGAAAAAGGCTAAAGTGAAAATTAAGAAAATAGATGATGGGACCTATCAGAGAGAATATTTAAAAAAGAAACATATGTTTGAATATGGTTAAAGAAATAGAAAGATCTTGGATATGAATTTTATTTTAGGAGGGAAGAGCCTCTCAAGTAACATAGTACTCTCTTTTTCTTCTCTCTTCTTATTTTATTTCTTTATATGAGTAATATGAAAGCGTTGGAGTGGTTTATATAAAGGAAATGTTTTAGATTTTTAAATGTGATTGACTTTAAGAAAATTACAATGGATTAAAATGTTTTGAATAAGAGTTAAAAGACTTGATGACTAGATTTATTAAATTGGATATTTAAAGATTAAATATATTTTTAATTATGGTAAAAAGAAATAGAAAAACTTTGGGAATAAATATGTATTACCTTATAGGAAACATGGATTTTAAGTAACATACTATCCTTTTATTTTTCTTTACTCTTATTTTCCTTTTTTCTTTTTTTAGTCTTATTTATTCCTTAAGAAACTTAAAAGCACTGGGATGGCTTACATGAGAAAAAAATAGACTTAAATATTTAAATGTAATTAACTTGGAGAAAATCTTAACCAATAAGACTGTCTTGAACATTGTGGGAAAAATAAATGTAAACAAGAACTATAAACAGGATCTATGATGAGGAAACCAGAATGACTAGATAGAAAAGAAATATTATATTGATGTGATTATTATCTGTAGAAATAGTAGAAAATTTTTTATACTCAATTGTATTAACTTAAGGTTGGTAAAAGAGAACATTATGGGAAAAAGAGGAAATCAAGAAAAGCTATTATGTGGATTATAGATCATAGAAACCAACTGTTGATTAAAATGTTGTTTAAACCCAGACAACACACTGTTTACCAAATATTAAGGTGACTATGTTAAAAAATCAATATAATTTATATAAAAAAAGAGTTGAGGGCAGAAAAACAAACTAGGAATAAGTCAAGAAATCATAAGCAAGCAATATATCTCTTAGCCACAAATTTAGCATTGAAGAGTGGCTGAAACTTGGCTTTCAGTCTGAAATTAAGCCATGATTTATTTATACATTACAATAGCTGGTCAACAAGCAAATCAAACCATTAAGTATTTATTTATTTATTTATTAGTTTTTATAAACCGCCCTTCTCCCGAGGGACTCGGGGCGGTGTACAGAGGAAGGGAAGGTATACAGACCGAACAATAAAATAATAAGAAACACTAATGCACATAAACTGGGACCCCAATTAACGCTATCATGCCAGGCCAGCCTGCTGGAAGAAAAAAGTTTTTAAGTCGCGACGGAAGGTACGGAGGTCAGGGGCCATCCGGATTTCGGTAGGTAAGGTGTTCCAGAGGGCTGGCGCACCCACTGAGAATGCCCTCCCCCTGGGGGCCACCAGCCGACATTCCTTGAGCGGTGGCACCCTGAGGAGGCCCTCTCTGTGGGAGCGCACAGGACGGTGGGGTGCTGACATCGGCAGAAGGTGCTCCCGTAGGTAGTCCGGACCCATGCCATGTAGGGCTTTGAATGTCATTGTTAGCACCTTGAACTTCACACGGAAGGCAACCGGAAGCCAGTGCAGCGCACGGAGGAGAGGTGTGATATGGGAGTATCGGGAGGCTCCCAAGAGTGTCCGTGCCGCCGCACTTTGCACCAGTTGAAGCTTCCGAGTGGATCTCAAGGGCAGCCCCATGTAGAGAGCGTTACAATAGTCTAGGCGAGATGTCACAAGGGCATGGGTGACTGTACGTAAGGAATCCAGGTCTAGATAAGGCCGTAGTTGGCGAACTAGTCGAACCCGGGAGAAGGCCCCCTTGGTCACAGCTCCAATGTGGTCTTCCAGGGAGAGCTGCGAGTCTAGGAGGACACCCAGGTTGCGGGCCCTATCAGCCGGGGGAAGTAACTTGTCCCCAATGTTAAGCAGTGGGACGTTCTGACTCTCCTGGCTTGCCGGTACGTACAGCCATTCAGTCTTGTCCGGGTTCAGTTGAAGCCTGTTTCTCCCCATCCATTCCCGGACCGCTTTCAGGCAGCGGGACATCACGTCTAGGGCATCACTGATATTGTTAGGAGTTGAGATAAAAAGCTGGGTGTCATCAGCATACTGATGGTACCCTACTCCAAAACTGCGAATGATCTCACCCAGCGGTTTCATGTAGATGTTGAACAGGAGAGGCGAGAGGACCGACCCCTGAGGGACTCCGCAAGCGAGAGGCCTCGGGGTCGACCTCTGTCCCCCTGTCAGCACCGACTGCGAGCGACCCTGGAGAAAGGAGGAGAACCAACGTAGAACCGTGCCTCCCACTCCCAGTCCCCTGAGGCGTCGCAGCAAGATACCATGGTCGATGGTATCGAAAGCCGCCGAGAGGTCTAATAAGACTAGGACAGAGGAATGGCCCCTGTCCCGGGCTCTCCAGAGATCATTCATCAGAGCGACCAATGCCGTCTCCGTGCTGTAGCCCGGCCTGAAACCCGATTGGTACGGGTCTAGATAAACCGCTTCATCCAGGATCTGAGGAAGTTGGTGCGCCACCACGCTCTCAACAACCTTCGCAAGGAAGCGAAGATTGGAGACTGGACGAAAGTTATTCAAAGAGGATGGGTCCAAGGTGGGCTTCTTGAGGAGAGGTCTCACCACCGCCTCCTTCAAGGCGGTGGGGAAGTGACCCTCACTCAGAGAAGCAGAGATGACCGCTAGGAACCAGCCTCGTGTCGCCTCTCGAGCTGTATAGGCCAGCCAGGAAGGGCACGGGTCCAGTAAGCATGTGGAGGAGCTCAACCTTCTCATAATCCTGTCCACTTCCTTAGGAGTTACAGGATCAAATTCTTCCCAGATGACGTCGACAAGACTGTCCATGTCTTGTTCTTCCATCTCAGCCCAGTTGGAGTCCAGACCAGTTCGAATCCGAGCGATTTTATCCAGCAGATATTGACCAAATTCCTCGGCTCGACCCTGCAAGGGTTCCTCCCTCACCTCTTGGTTTAATAGGGAGCGAGTCACCCTGAACAAGGCAGCCGGGCGATTATCTGCGGACGCGATGAGGGTGGAAAAGTAGTTGGATTTTGCCACCCTTATCGCAGCGAGATAAGACCTGGTGAGGATTCTTAGTCGCAATCGGTCGGATTCGGATCGACTGGACCTCCAACGGCTCTCTAGGCCCCGTCTCCGACGCTTCATCTCCCGGAGCTCCTCGGTGAACCATGGGGCTCGCTGGGATCTGCGCCGGGTCAGAGGCCGCAAGGGTACAACTCGGTCCAGAGCCTCCGTGGCTGCCTTTTCCCAGGCTTCCACTAAGGCTTCTGCCGAGCTGTGAGCAGGGGGTGCATGCGAGTCCCTAAGCGCTGCCTGGAACTTATCAGGGTCCATTAGGCGCCTAGGGCGGTACCATCTGACTGGCACCGTGCACCCACGGTGGGGGGTGGCAAGGGGGAAGTCTAGCCGCAGGAGGTGGTGATCGGTCCATGACAGGGGCGTAATAGTTGTGGCACCCCCACCGACATCATCACGCCACCGTCCAGACAAGAACACCAAGTCTGGGTTGTGGCCTCTCTCATGAGTCGGCCCAGAAATTATTTGCAGCAGGTCCATGGCCGTCATGGAAGCCATGAACTCCCGAGCCAGTTCGGACGATCCTCCCAGGGACGGTAGATTAAAGTCGCCCAAGACCATGAGTCTTGGGAATTCAACCACCAACCCTGAGAGGACATCGAGTAGCTCGGGTAGGGCCGCCGCTGCACGATTAGGTGGTAGGTACGCCAGCAGCAGACCCAACTGCGCCCCTGGGCCGAATCTCAGTAGGAGAGACTCACACCCGACCATCTGAGGGACGGTGGTCTCTCGCGGGCTAAGGGATTCCCTGATGATAACTGCCACTCCCCCGCCCCTCCCATGAGCCCGGGGCTGGTGCAGTACCTGGAAACCTGGCGGGCAGAGGTCTACCAGAGGAACACCCCCCTCTGGGCCCAGCCAGGTTTCCGTGATGCAGGCCAGGTCCGCATGCTCACTCTCCACTAGGTCACGAATGAGGTGAGCTTTGTTAGCTGCGGACCTTGCATTCAGGTAGACCAGCCTTAGCATGGGAGGGTGCGCACCTTTGCTCCCGGGTCCTCCTAAGTAATTCTAACACTTCAGGAAAACAAACTGTCTGAACATATGAGGGAGATAGGTAGTTTAGAAATATGAAAAATAAATACATAGAATGAGAGAAGTACGCAAAGCAATAAGTTTTGTTAGGTTCAGTGGGCAGATCAGGTATCCATTTAATATGACCTCAGATTTTATTTTATTTTTATTTTATTTTTATTACATTTATATCCCGCCATTTATATCCCGCCCTTCTCCGAAGACTCAGGGCGGCTTACAAGCTTAGCAGTAGCCTTCATTCTATGTATATGCCTGCTTGTTAGGGCTTTCACACACACCCCAAGCGGCATTATTACAAAGTCAGCTTATTGCCCCCAACAATCTGGGTCCTCATTTTACCTACCTCGGAAGGATGGAAGGCTGAGTCAACCTTGAGCCTGGTGGGATGCGAACCTGCACTAATTGCAGGCAGCTGGTGTTACTTAAGGAGGCATCAGCCCACTGCTCCACCAAGCCTCCACCAAGATAAATATACAAAAGGGAAAGGAAAAAAAGAAGTGCTCTTTATGTCAAATGACATTACCGTGGTACCTTGGTACTTGTCATTAATGAGTTCCAGGAGGTGCAACAAGTACTAAAAATAACGAATACCAAACAAACCATGTGACTTACCACATGAGCCTTTGTTTTGGCCAGGAAGGATTTCCTGTCTGTCCCTTTTCCTATATCAATGACTTTCCCAGCATGGCCAACTTCCTTTCTGCCCTCTGAGGGTGCCCCACTTCCTTTAGCAGTGACCTTCCCAGCATGGCTGATTATCTGTCCGTTTTCTGTGGCCACCTCCTCTTCCTTTTGCAGTACATTAAGTACTAAACAAATGACAAATACCAGGACATTTTTCCATCTAAATGCATTGAACTCCAAATTTGATGAGTTTTGAAGCAGTTGAGTACTGAGGTACCACTGTATTTTCTTGCCAATTTGCCTGCTGAATTTTAGCATAACAAATTATGGGGAAAATGTTTTCCATTGCTGCTTTTTAGCCTTTATTTCATATGCAAACTTGTAATGAATGCCAGTACATAAATTTCTCAGCTTGTTTTCTTTTTACTGATGATGTCACTTTAAATTCTGTTTAAATCCCCTTGAAAAGACAAGACAATGTAACAAAATGTTGGTTGTCTCTCTGATTCTGTATTTTTCAAACAAATGCATAAGCCTTATGTAATTAGCCAGACATTCAGCATAGTGGTTTTTTTCTTTGAAAAAAGTTCTGTTTTACTCACTTCTTTTATCAAATGCATATAGAAGATTCTCTTAGTTTTTGTTCCAGATGCTTCTAAGGATTTTAAATAACTCTGTATCTAGATGTCGACAATGAATAATTGTCAAAATAAATACATAGCATAAACTCAGTATTATTTAACATAAGTGTAGTTGTGTTTTCTGGAAACTATTGCTGAATATAAGTATGGAGTGTGCTGCTACTTTTGGTAACTTGGGGAATGTTCAGTTAGTTCATAGCAATCTTTCCAATGTTTGTTTCCTTGAAAATCAATTTCCTTTTAATATAATCCTAAACTTCTCAGATTAATGTGTTTTCTTGATTTGGAAATTGGAAAGCTACCAGCTAATTTGCTCATGATACAGAGATACAAGTAGTCCTTGACTTACAACAGTTCATTTAGTGCCTAATACAAAGTTACAACAGCACTGAAAAAAGTGACTTCTGACCATTTTTCACACTTCCAACTGTTGCAGCATCCCCACGGTCACATGATCATAATTCAGATGCTTGGGAATTGATTAAGATTTATGGCAGAATCCCAGGGTCATGTGATCAACTTTTGCAACTTTCTGACAAGCAAAGTCAATGGGAAAACCAGATTTACTTAATGATCATGTTACTAGCTTAACAACTGCAGTGATTCACTTAACAACTATGACAAGAAATGTCATAATATGGGGCAAAATCACTTAACAAATGTTTCAAATTATATTACTATAATCAACCCCTTTATTTCTGTGTTATTCAAGCATTCTCCATTTTTTTTCTTTTTAAGATTAGTTCAGAGAATATAATCCCTTTTTTGTAGTTTGTTTTCTAAAACTGATCAAAATCTTGTCCTTAAAATCAAAAATATACTCATGGGTCTTGCCAGGCATGAAAAAAATATATATATTTGTCTTTTAAAAACTCTTTTCTCCCTACCCAAGAGACCTTCTGCCTCTCTTCTACTTAACTTGTTAACATTTACCAACCTCCCTCTGGTCCTTTAGCTGCTTGACAGTCAGATGAATTAAGCCTCCTTCAAAGGCATACTTGTAATTAGTTGAAAATATATGTCAACAAAATCTTTTCCAAAGAGCTAAAATATATTTTTATATTTTACAATGTCACTGTTTTATTATCAAGTAGTAGTGATTCATGGATTCACTGAAATAAAAACAATGATACACTATTTAACTTCACATTTATGTTTCTTATGTTTTTCTTTATTGTTTTTGGACATGGGGAGTGTGGAATTCTCTATGTATTACATTTATTTATGTATTTATTTATTTTTACCCTGCTTTTATTTTATTTTATTTTACAAATAACTCAAGATGGTGAACATATCAAACACACCTTCCTTCTCCTATTTTCCCCACAGCAACAATATCTGGAGGGGAAAATAAAATGGATCCTTTATATCTAGCCAAAAGTGGTTGGAAAACATACTTAATACTTCCATCTGAAGCCCCCAGCTAGGTTTACCAGGGATCTGCAGGAGTGATGCCTCAAGAAGAAGTAAACATTTTCCAGAAGCAAATACATTTTGTGCTACAATTAATTCAGGAGACAATTATTTCACATAAAAGAAGATGCAAAAAGAAACCATGATGAGATTAAAAACAATTTTAATAATATAAATGAGCAAATCTCTAACTTAAACTTACAACTTGAAATTCTTTATAAACAGAGAATGTATTTGACTGTTAAGATACCTTGCATTATATTTTATGGAACTTTCAAAAGCTCCTGGAATCCTAGAAAGAATTCATCATCTGCAGTATTTTGAGACTATATAAGTGAAATGGGACAAAGATAATCACATAGCCGTTATAATTCTTGAAATCAGAAGGTATATCTTCATTACTCTTATCTTAGGTTATGTGGTTGAATTTCACTGAAGGGTTTATAATTTTGAATATAAAAGCTGTAAGCACATGATTAATGTATATTATTGTTTTTTTTCTTTTATATTATATTTCATTGTTTGTAAGCTAACCAGAGTCACTGAGACTGAGCTGGAGGCCATAAAAATCTGATAGATGATAGATAGATAGATAGATAGATAGATAGATAGATAGATAGATAGATAGATAGACAGACAGACAGACAGACAGACAGACAGACAGACAGACAGACAGTTATCTGGTACCTTTCAGATATTTCAGCTATTACTTCCTATTAATCATGGTCTCAAACCTCAAGAATTATCTGTTTGAAGAATTGAAAAGTCTAATATTTTAGATGTACCTTCCTTAACTACATTTAACTACAAAGTCCAGTAGACATACTGGTTGTAAATTCCAGAGGCTGTAATTGCTATCTTGTATGAATTGAAAGTCTGAGCATTTAAAATAAAATGCCTTGACTAATTTTAATGGAGTATAAATCCTTAGAAAGTATAAAAATCCTGGTGTTCATTATATGTTCTTGAGTGGGGGGTTTGGGTTTTTTTTTTGCAATTGGAAGTATTTGATAATTGTCAGTTTTGAGCTTTTATTATATTCTGCAATTCTGCAATCCTTTTGGGTTATAAAAATCTGCAGGAGGCCTTTCCCCAACAAGATTGGCATAGAAGTACATAAAATAGTCTTCTCATAAGGTGGCTGCTTTGGGAGCTCTTGAAGATATTTCACTCATTCAAGAGTTTTCTATTGTTATAACTTTGCAAGTAGTCTTCCATTCTTAGCTTTCACCATTGAGTTCAAGTCTCATTATAAATTGTCTCTTTATGTTTCTAAAATGCTGGGTTCCCAAGCTTAGCTCATTAATGAGACAGGAATGCATTTTATAATAGCTGGTTTGTTACACCAGAACCACACCGAATAAAAAGAATGTTGCAATTTAATTCATTGGTGCTGGAAACACATTTACAAATTTACACTTGACCAAGCCTGCTAAAGAGAATGCAATAAAGATTGATTCCAACTTTCCCCTGAATTCAATTACTTTTGTTCCTCTGTTTCATCCATTCTTTTACTTTTAAAAGCTTGTTTTCTTTTGAGAAATTATATAAAAATTACATTTTTAATTTAAAAAAATGAGCTTTAGTTCAATGAAGCATGCTATTCCAACCTTCTCCCTTAAAAAAAAAATTTCACAGCTAAACTGAATTAGCTATCATTTATTGCCTTGGAAGAATAAATCTCTTTATTGCTTATTTTAAAGTTAAAAACAAGATTATCCCAAGATTGACATATAAGTAGTTTTTTGCTTAAGAGCATAATAGGTTGGAAGTTGCATCTGTCTGCCAATACAGATCCCACAATACAATACTTTAGGTGCTTCATGATCTAAAAAATTAGATTTAAAATAGCTTCTGGTTAAACAGTGTTCCTTAACCTCAGCAACTTTTAAGTGTATGCATGAATGGGCTGGGTGATTCAGAGAGCTGAAGTTCACATACTTTAAACTTGTTGAGAAATGCCATGTTAGAATGTTAGAAACTGATAATTGATTGCAGTGCCATGAAATAGAATGAGATTGAGATTGCTTTTCCAGCTATACTATTTTTTAGCCACGATTATAAGGTAGTTTGCCCCGACCTTGCATCATCATCATCATCATTTTAGCCATTGTCTATCCACTGCAGGATGAAGGCCTCTTCCATATGTTTCCAAACAATACAGTCCTGAGCTTTCTTTTGCCATTGGACCTGCAATACTTGCTTATGTCATTGATCCATCATCTTTCATAGATTCTTTTTATCAAGTGGGATCCATTCTATGACTGCCTTGATCCCAGTTATAATCTAGTTATATTTTTATATTCATATTTTAAGAATTGAAATGTGAACTAGGAAACCTTTGTATTAGAAAATAGTTTGTGTCTCTTGATTTACTTCATTAAAATATAGAATCATAGACCAAACAGAAATTTTAAACTACAGAAGTGAAAAAAATACACTATACTGCATCCAATTAAAAACAAACCTATTCATTAATCTTTTCATGTCTGTACATGGAACACCTAGACATCAGGTCCAGAAGCTTCTAATTGACATAGATATGGTGCAAAATTTAGCTACAATTCTAGAGATTTCCTGATCTTGATTATTTAGTTGGTTTAATACGGGGCTTTTCAACCAGTGGTATGGGTACCACCTGTGGTACATTGGCACTTGGCAGGTGGTACGCGACTATCCTAGAAAAGTGGTAACGGGGAAGGGGAATGATCTGAACTGGTGGCAGCACTGCACAAACCTGAGCAAGAGATAGCTGGAGCTGCAGGGTTGTCAAGCTCAGCAGAAGTGCCAGGATCAGCACCGATTTCCTGCTGATTGGCGCTTCTTTGGGGCTGTCAGGGCTCAGTGGAAGTGCCAGGATCAGTGCCAGGCTCCAGCTGGAGCTCGGCGCTGATCCCGGCACGTCTGCTGAGCCCAGAAGAAGCGCTGATCAGCTGGAATGTTGCAGCATCTCCAGGGTCTTGTGATTTACATTTAGATGCTTGGCAACTGATTCATATTTATGATGGTCACAGTGTCCTAGGGTCATGTGAAGTGACCAAAACCTGCTGCAACCACCCAGCAGAGTGGGGAATAAAAACCAACACCCCCCCACCCCACCCCTGCTGCCAATCCTCAACAGAAATGCTCACAACCATGAAAACCTTGGACAGGAGGAAGCGCGCCGCCGGGTAGGCAGGCAGGTGTCTTGCTCGGCTGTGGGTTGGGGGGCACGTTTTTCAGTGCCATTGTAACTTTGAACAGTCACTAAGCAAACTGTAGTAGGACTACCTGTTCTTCATTACTTTTTTCCTGGTTTTTTTTTGTCATCAAGTTTTTGACACCTTGCTAGGCGACTGGTGGTACTTGGATGTTGCCATATCCTAAAAGTAGTACAATGGGTGAAAAGGTTGAAAAGTCCTGATTTAAGTCTTCAAAAGGGAATGCTTGAAACTTTTTTGAGTCAAATCTCTTCGAAGCTTTATCATCCTATTTTCTGCAGCAACTTTAAAGCTGTTATTTTTCTTGTAAGAAATTCCATTCTATTTTCCACCCAGGACAAAATTACAAGCAAGGAAAAACAGCATTATTAATAGATGATTTTGCCCAAAGGCAACGTTCCCTTATGGACTTTTTCCATAAAAAAATGAACTTGTGATTTATGGTTTTGATGATTAGACAAGATAGATTATAGAACGAAGAGAATCTTGATGTAACTTTGGAGAGAGGTCAAAATATAACTCTACTTAAAACTGCTGTGAAGTATAACAGAAGTCACTTCTTTATAACTTTCTTTTATATCTTTCTCTTTTTTCTACTTTTTTTTCTATACTGCACTTGTAGCTTTCTCTTTTACTTCTCCATTTTATTTGAGTCTGTATTAGTTCTTATAAAAAATACTGAAAAAAGAACTTCAATAACTGTTCTGGTTTTATAAACTATAGTCATAACACATATTCAGTACATTTCTGGATATTATAAAAATATTTTTTACCAATTGTAACTTCTGATATAATATACTGTTTAAATGAACATTTGCATTTATGTTCTCACACTGATAATTTCCAAAAAAATATTTCAAACTTCTAAAACAATATATAGCAAAAAATACTAACATAGGTATAATAACTCATAGGATTAGTGCTCAATCTCCATATGTGTGATATATTAAATTTACTAAATCATCCACATATGTATGTATATGTGTACACACACACATATACATACATACACACATCTACGTATATATATATACATACTTTCTGTCCATGCTCCAAGGACTGATAAAATTAAACCCAATGTGTAAAATACCAACATGATGCATAATGCAATAATTTGTATTTCAGACATACTAATAATAATTTGTAGCATTTTACAAAACTAAGCTTAGTTTTCCAACAAATATTGCCTTCCATTGCTCTCATATTGAGAAGGTTATAAACACTTTTAGACCCCACAAATGTTTAAATACTCTAAAATGACTAGAAAATGGCCATCCTATGGATACAACCCATGTGTGAATTTGTATATGTGGAATCATAAATATACAGATTACACATTTAAATTGACTATAATTTGGAACAATCTTAATCTGCAATTAGATGGGCTACAGATTTGTTGTTGTCGGTATATATACATTTCTCGAAACAAATGTCTGTTGTCCCAAAGGTGTTTTTTCATGAGGCAACTGGACTTTCTTGTTTTTCTTTGAAGACATTTCTTTTTTCATCCAGGAAGCTTCTTCAGCTCTTGGATTCTTTCTGTTGGATGTTTGTTGGATTAAGGTAAGGCTGCAGAAATATAGATGCCCACCAGATGGTAGCAAACAGATACAGAACACTCTTTGCCCCCATCTACTGGATTTTTGCATTCCACATCTGGTAGGATTGGTATATATAGGACTTTCTAGAGATAACATTGACATTTATAGCTTCTTGATCCACTGTTATATTTATGATTTATCTAATAAAAATACTCGCTACAGTTAGTGACTAGATCATGACTACTGTGACTGTAATACTTTGTAATGGAAATAATGTCAAGGCTTTTAAAAAGCTAATCATAGAAGCATTAGCTTCAAAAACTTTTTGATGGAATATAGTTTTGTGGATTTGCATATTATTTAATCCTGACTTCTTGATTTAACCCATTTGCTACTTTCCCATAATATGCCATAAAAACAGTAAGATTCAGTAGTTACTTTTGCAGAATTTAATGTAGTGATTTTAGTATTTAAGTTTTTTTTATTTTCTTATAAATGTTATTAGTTGCCTTTAGTCTCCAGAATAAAAAAAAACCAGGCATGAACTGAATAATATATGTTATACATTTTAAAAATACAGCCTAGTTTCCCTGCTCAAAGCCATAAGTTGGATTGTTTTATTAATAAGAATAATAACGTAATTTGTTAAGTCATTAGATAAAGTTTTAGAATGTGGCTTGTAGAACTATTGATAGCTATCTCAATCTGTTACAGGAATTGTAATTACACTAAGAATAAAGGCATAACATTGGTAAATCCCTCAAAGTACTGTGAGGGTATCATCAGATCCTTTTTATATCAAACTCTGGTTTTAGCATTCAAATGAAATATGCATTTTTAAAAATCCCACATACATTCTTTTCTCTGGATGCTAATTTCAGCATCTCATCTGCCTGGAAAATTGTACAGACAAAAATAGATCTAAGTTTACTTGGAGAAAAAACTTCTATGCTGAAAAAAAAAAACAACCCTGAAGCATAATGCGTTTTGAAGCACTGATTTTTTTCTTTCTTTCCGGGGGAAACTGAAGTTCTGTGCTGCCCCATAGTGACTGCATGGCAAATGAATGGGAGATTCCAGAATAAGATGTCAACTTTCTGTGCTACAAATACGGTAATTTCAGCACTGTTTCACAACAGCAGGTCACCTTCTCATATTTTCATTGAGGTGAATGTCTATTTGCTTTAATGGGGCTTCGTCCCAAGTAAATATTTATAGGTCTGCAGCCTAAGTGGTAGAGTAGCTTTTTGTCTTGTTTCAGTTGAATGCAATATACTTCAGATAAGTTTGGGCTTAAATCACATGCAGATTTGGGATTCAGGGCTCAATGCTTTGTAAGAACCTAAACAAGTAGGAATTCTCCTTTCACTGTCATATATATAAGCTGACATTCATGCATATACATGTTTCCTATAGACTCCCAAATGAAATATATTTTCAGAGTTGTGGCATGCATGAAGGAAACTTATAGACTGCTTTTCCTAAGCTATTCATGTTAGTTTTTGTTTTCTTTTTCAGTTTTTCCAGAACAATGTGGCCATTCTTGTAAAAGGAAAAATGAGATTGTATAAACTGAGCATATTCAAAGCTTGGGGTTACATAATACTTAATAACTGGAAATAGCTACATCCAGGAAAAAATGGGAGAACAAAGCTAAATAGTTTATCCTGACCTCAAGATTCCATCTTCTGAAAGCGTTTAATTTTTCCCCCTCATAAGGACAATTCCTATATTTATCACTCCCTTCAGCATCTATTCAGTCTAAAGTAGCCATTTATAGTAGCAGTACTAAAAGGGTAACTACTGGTAGTCCTTACTTAACAGTGGTACCAATATTTCTATCACTATGGGACTCAGTCTTAAAACACAATGTCACATAGCCATGCTGCTTAGCAAAGATGGTTCCAGCATTTCCAGTTGCAGTTGTTAAGTGAATTCCAAGCCATTGTTAAGTGGGGGGTCACCTCCTTTTGGGGTCCACCTTATCTTTTCTTACTGGAAACTAGCAGTGAAAGTTACGAATAGCAATCAAGGTGGCTATGGGGCACTGCAACATCATAATTGCAAGTTGGATGCCAAGTGCCCAGTTCACAATTACATGAATGCAGGGATCCTGCAATGCCTGCAACTGTAAGGACCGGTCCTAAGTATCACTAGCTCAGTGTCATCATAACTTTATAAATGATTGCTGAACAAACAGTTGTTAAGTGAGGACCATCTATATAGATGATACTGATTCAGATGATAACTGTAAGTTATCCCACTTGGATGACATTCAGTTATATTTGGATCATTTTTTCTCATAGTTTCACAGGTGATTTCCATTTACACTACAAACCCAATTTCATTTGAAAGATATTCCATTGCTGCATTGTTAAAGGTGCTTAGGTCTCCCAGGGCTTAATTTGGGATTAACTGACATTTTTCACATAAAGTCTTTTTAGTTAATGCACTGCAAAATGGGTCTTTATTATAGTTTTAATATACCTTTTTCTGTTGGAAACTGTAATGTATTGACCTTAATTGCTGTAATCAGTTGAGTGATTGCTTAATGGCTGTGTTGTTTGAAAGGACTGTTAACTGTGTTTTTGCATGGGAATTAATGCTTTAATTCTATTGGTTGCCACCTAGTGGCAATCCGCATAAATAGTAGTTTAGCAGCAGTTAGTGCTGCTTCTGTTGTTACTGAATAAATGTGTTGCTGTTCACCGCTCTGCCTCGTTCAATGCCTCACTGAACTGAAAACATAACAGAAACCAAACTGCTTCTTGGTTTAGTTTTACTTTAGCAAGAGAAAGAACAAATAAAAGGTATGGCATAATCATTTGAATATTATTGCTTTTTCTAACTACAGGTACTCTTTGACTTATGACCACGATTGAGCCCCAAATTTTTGTTGCTAAATGAGACAATTGTTAAGTGAGTTTTTACTTTCTTGGCCACAGTTGTTAAGTGAATCATTGCAGTTGATAAGTTAGTTACACAATTGTCAAGTGAATCTAGCTTCCCCACTGCCTTTGCTTGTTAGAAGGTTGCAAAAGGTGTTTAGATGACCCCAGGATACAGCAACCATCATAAATATGAGTCGGTTGCCAAGTGTCTCAATTTTGATTACATGACCATGGGGATGCAGCAGTAGTTGGAAATGTGAAAAACTGTATAAGACATTTTTTTCAGTGTCATTGTAACTTTGAATAGTCACTAAACAAACTATTGTAAGTTGAGGACTACCTATGCAGAATCTGCTTTATACCTAGATAATTCTCTATCCATTATTCATCACCGGTCTAAAGTAGAGTTGGACAAATTCTTCGTGGCTATACTTCCTTCTTCCTGAATTGCTTTTCACTATATGCTGGCATTGTGAGACTGCAAAAGTAGTTTAAAAAGACTCAATGCCTTGTCATATATTTCCTTTCTTTAATAAGGAAGTTACCCACCTCCTTAAAGAACTGTTTTGCTTTCCATAATTTCACATTTTAAGTTTAGTTACCGTAAAAACAAAGATTTTCCCTTTCTCTAACTCGTATGTTTTGTTTTCAAGTATTACCTTTGTCCCATCAGGATTTTCTTCTTCTTTGTATTCCATTTCTAGCAATCAGATAATAAATAAAATTAAAACTTCCACCTTCTATAGCTTCCAACCCCATAACTCAGTATAGACCTTTAATTAACCTATGTTTTTACTCATTTTAAGTTACCCTATATGCCTATGCTTTCCAACTGCTTACAGCTTCAACAGTTATAGCATTTCAGCCTTTCATGATTGAAAGTTGTTGTATGTTTTTTCCTACTTAAATTTGCTGTAGGCACAGTTTTTCATGTTAACTTGGCTGACCAAGTTACTATTCCTCCATATGTTTCCAGATTTTACTCTTGTTTTATTTCATTTTTTTATGGTTGCCATCAGTTGTTTCACTTAGCTTTAAATTTTCTAAAGGTCAAATACTAAAAATGAATGAATATGATTTTAAAAGCAGTATCTGAAATTGTGTTTTTGTTATAGTTTTACATATTTTTATCTCCTTAAATAGAAAGCTGGTTTTTAAAAAAATAAGATTATAACCTGAATTTTTTTCTCAGCTCATTTGATCGTAAAGTTAATAATTTCAATAAGCTTTAGGCATTGGGTTGTTGAAATGTCGCTTCCTCTGGTATTATATTTGCTGTGGGGAAAATTAAGCAATGTTGTTTATGTTAAAATTTGTTGTTTGTTTTTATCCTTATTTTATGCATGCACATTTTTAAACCGAATTACTGATATTGAATATACATGAAACTCAGAGCAGTTAATGACAGGGGTTATAGGCTACTTCAGTCAGTAGATAAACAATTAAAAAAGCGAAATGTGCATAGGAAGCAGAAATGTGTTTGCTGTAGGCAATTGCAATGTACTGCTAATGGTTCGCCATTTTGGTAACCATTTGCATGCTGTATTCCATGCAAGCTAAAATATCTGAAGAATTGTCAAAAGCGGGTCAAAATGAATTAATCACATGCCCAAATATCACATTTACTTATGCTTTATTAAAGTAGGGGAAGAAGGAGTAGTCAAATATATAAAATTTAAAGCTGAACTAAATACCATTAAATATAAAGGTAGATTTTTTTTAGCTTCTAAGATTTGTCTGTTTTGTGCAGCTTTTACAATATTTTTCTTTTTCTTTTTTTTCTTACCCAAGGAATGGGGAAAACAGAGGAAATTATGCTTGCCTTCTGGAAATATCATGTGCTACTGGATAAATAGAAACATTGCACTGACAAAGTGTTAAATAAAAGGGTAATCTACTATGGAGTTTAATTCAGCGGAGTTGAGGATAGTGTTCTGCACATTTTGCAGTAAGGAACACCTGTAGGACATTTTACTGATGGAAGCCATAGCAAACACAAATGGCACTTCAGTCATCTTTTTTTTAAAAAAATAATCTTTTGGAGGAAAACCATAACTGATTAAAGGGTTATAGGTTTCAATAAGGGTATGAAAGCATATGGCAGATGGGATGGATTAGGACTCTTAATAGTACAATAATCTAATCACTGCCGCCAAACATTATAGAAAGCTCCACCTCTGGCTGGGTTTTATCCAGAAAGAAAAGTGCAAGAATAAAATGCTGTTGGTATGAAGAGTTAATAAGTGCTATCTCTGATGTTGTTCCCTAAAAATGACTGTATCTGAGGAACATTTCAAAAATTCATCTTTTGGTCATATGGTTTCTTGTTTTATAGTTCCATTAGACTTCTGAACCCTTCCCTCTTTCTTACTATCTTCAGATATATCAAAGAATCTTGTCAAGGATTGAGAATATGCTGTTTATGAAGTAAAAATTGAAGTCCTTTCTTGAACCCAGAATTTGTTAGGTCACCTACATGTCCAGAAGATTGTGCTACTGCTATAACAACTTGGGTGGAATGTGTATCTGGAGAAGAAGAGTTCGGGCAACACGGTGCTTTCCCAGAAAGAGGCCCAGATTAGCTAATGAGGGGAAGAGGTGCAGAGTAGTTCAAAATCTGAAATCTGTCCCAATCCATGCAGCACATATCAAGGAGTTTGAATACTTTATTGAGACACTGGAAGCTCCTAATATTATTCCCCAGGTCCCACTCAAATGAAACGCAAAGTCCCACTGAGTCCAAGTCTCAGTAGGACACAGATTGTGCAGCATCCTAACTTGCCACTTACTTCATCTGGTCCTTACATTCCATCATCTGAAACACCTACCACCCCCACCCCCCCAATAAAAACAAGATTTGGGAGAAATCTAGAAAAGAGAGTTTTTCCATTGTGACACAAAATGTATCAAATGTACTCGGAATTAGGGAAAACTGAAAATAGAAAAGCTACAACAACTTCTGGTATTTAGAAGGAAGATTGCTTAATAATAAATGTAATGTCAATGAGAGTAAGCATTTTAATTAAACTTCTGTTATTTTGTTTACTGAATAGTTTATTGCTGCTTTAGGTTGTAAATTGTCCTGAGTGCTCTAGCAGCGTGACAGTAGAGAAATATTGTAGTAAAATAGACTTCTACCTTAGTATATATTGTATGAAATGTTTCTTGCAGCCATTTATTGAAATAATTTAATTTGCCAAAGTTTGTTAATTAATAGAGGAGGACTCATGCAATTAAAATGTTTTTTATTTATATTATATGCATATATATTATATATCCACTACTGGATATTCTTTCTGGCTCACACACTATCTTGTATTATGGCCAGTGCCCTGGTGATTATCATGAAACCTTTCAATTTAAAAATCCAGTATGTGCTCCGAGTCAAATTTCAAGAACGATAATAATGTGCACTAACTGTATCTACCATGAATGTTGTAGAGTAGTTTAAAAAAAATGCACTACATTGTAGGCTACCAAAAATAAATTAAAAGTATGCATTAAAGTGTACTTTTAATCACTAATGTGATCTTGTTCTTGAATTTTGCATTCTACAAAATAGTTTAGTGCAGCTGAAACTGTTATTTTAATGATGCTCCAGACTTTCTTTAAAAGGTAAAAAAAAAGTACTAATTAGGGTAAAAGTAGTCTCCATCTTCAAACTGTATGCAAAAGAAAATAATTATCAGTATGTTGCACACTGCAATCATATTACTGGAAATGCAAATTTAATTAGTTTTGCATAAAAATAATAAATAGTAAGCCCAGAAACAATACTTCAAAGTTCATGTCCTCCAGATAAAGTATGTCCCAACATTGCAAAGCAGGTTGGAACAAATGATCTATTTTATAATAAGTTGCACTTACTTCCAAAATAATTTAATTCACAAAGAAATAATGACCTGTTGTAATAGATCAGTAAATGAGGAAATTTGGGAGACATTACAATGTTATTATCTGGTTTTACAATGAAATTTTAGCAGCAGAAAGAAATCCTATAGAGTAAAAGCATGCAGAAAAGAACATAAAATATTAGCTCAAAAGTCTGAACCAAGAATTTATGATTTCCAGAACTATAAAGTTTCCTTAAGTTAGGATTAATTATCTTTTGTAAAAAGCCCCACAGTTTTAGCAAAGAATTAGCAAGTAAAATTCTTTTTTTCTCTTTTTCTCTTTTGCAGAGGAAGAATTTGCCTCTTCTTTTGAGCATTGGTTTATTGATCTTCTGGGGAGCTTTATTGCTGGGTCTTCGCTTCTACTGGATGGGGAACAAACCTCCTAGCTTTTCCAACTCTGACAACCCAGCAGCTGATTCAGATAGTTTTTTAACACGAGTTCTGACCTTTTTTTATTTGCCAACCAAAAACCTTTGGCTGCTGTTGTGCCCAGACACTCTTAGCTTTGATTGGTCCATGGATGCTGTGCCTCTTCTCAAAGCAATCAATGACTGGAGGAACCTACACACAGTGGCCTTTTATGCTGGACTACTCCTTCTTACTTATACCAGTTTGAGAAATTCCAGCACAGGACAAGAAGGCAATGGGAAAAGTATAGCAAATGGCAGACTTAATGGCAATGGTCACAACTACCTATCTGAACTGGAATATAGAGAATATAAAGAGTTGACGTCCAGTTTTGCATCTAAAGAAGAAAATGGCATTAACAAAGGCTTGCCACAAAAACCACACATCCCCTCAACGGAGAATATTGTGGTTTTGTCTCTGTCTTTATTAATTGTTCCTTTTATTCCTGCCACAAACTTGTTTTTTTATGTAGGCTTTGTGATAGCAGAGCGTGTGTTGTATATACCTAGTATGGGCTTCTGCCTCTTGATCACTGTGGGCACAAGAGCCCTTTATGTCAAAGTCCAAAAGCGCTTTCTGAAGAACTTGATTTTTTTGGCTACTGCTGCATTAATTTTTTTTTACGGACTAAAGACATTTGTCAGGAATGGGGATTGGCAGAATGAAGAGATGCTGTATAAATCAGGGATTAAAGTAAATCCAGCAAAAGGTAACATTTTCCATTGGGGTTGTTTGCAACAAATGGATCACTTTATTATGTATCTTTTTGTCTATACCAGTTCTTTTTGGAAGATGCATAAATCCTATATTTACAATCATAAATAATTAAAGTACAGAAATAAAAAATGTGCTGAGATACAATTACATATTAATTGCTTATTCAAAGGATTCATTGAATGTAGGGTGATTTGTACTGCTATTTGTCTAATATAAATGAAGAAACATTGAAATATTCTCAGTTTCCATGAAGAAATGTCTTATGTTTTGTATTGTTAAAATATTTGGAAAATAGGGCCTAATATTTAAACTATAAGGAAAATAGAAAAATGTGGAATACACATTTGCCTTTGTTTCATTGGTATGAGGCAGGAGCCTCTGTGACTGGAAAAATGAGTAGATTCTGGCAAATTTTATTGGCACACTGCTAAATTTTCAGAAGTTTAATGAATTTCACCAAACAACTTAAACAGAAAAAATGTGTGTTCAACTTATTGTTTCTGCAAAAATAATCTACAGTAAGAAATAACTTGTAAGATGCATAAAATCTCTCTTCCTCCATCAAAAGATTTTATGCTGGAAATTGGATATAGTCTTTTAATGAACTATCCATTTTTAAGAAAACATTTAGGAGACTAAAGATTTTTTGCTACAGTGCTACAGCAAAATGATTTATTACATTTGTTAAGGTTTCTAAGATTTTTTGAACTGTATATAAATGCAAAAAGGGAAATGGAGGAAGAGAAGAGTGCACATTTACGTGAATCATCTTTATCCAATTTATATACTTTCCTACAATATGCCATGGCACACCTCATTCCATTTAATCTATTTATCCAACCCTGGGAGTTTTGAATCTCAGGAGAAAAGTCAGAGGAAATATGTTCTAGCCTTGAATTACAGAATATTTTCTTGACTGAGTGAATGAATGAATGAATGAATGAATGAATGAATGCTTCCAAGGCTCAGGAATGAAGACAGAATTGAATGTCGTTGCCTGCTTTCCATTTAATATTTGGAATCCTAATACGGTACCTATTGTTACTAATGTCTTGGGAGTTTATCTACTTTGTTTTATGCTTTGATACCTGCATTCTTTTTCCCCTAAAATATTGCTAATTGAAGGATAGCCAAATATTTGAACTTCTGCTTCCCATTCAGTGAAACCAGAAGCAGAGGATTGTTGAAAATGTCAGCCAAAATATCTGGAAGACGCTAGATAACTTTTGCCTGGTTTGGATATGTCTACCTTCCCCCCATATTTTAATACCTTTTTATTTTCCAAAAAATAAAATATAAATACAGAATAAAGACTAACTACCAAACAAGAATTGCAAACAAGACACAGAAAAGGGAAAAGGAAAAAAGAAAAGAAAAAAGCACATATACCAAATATAAAATTAACAATAAATATATGGCCTCCACCCTAGTTGAATGCTGATACCTGTATCTCACACAGGTTCCCTCCCTTGTGGATCTACAAATAGCTATACATTTTTCATCTACACTTTCTAAATTACTATTTTATATCACATTCTATTAACATATATCTCAAATATACAAATTATTATCTATCAATCAAATCAATATCTGTTCACTGTAAAATAACTATTAATTGTTAACCATCCCCCTCCAAAAATAAAATGCACACCTTTTAACCAGTTGCTCTTTAGCTTTGCCAATTCCACCAGCAGGTGTTGTCTGAGTTATATATTCTTATCAGAGAAATAGACAAAGTTTACCTAGAAGAATTAACCTAACCTGACCTGACCTGACATAACATAACCATAGTTGGAAGTTACCTTGGAGGTCTTCTAGTCCAACCCCCTGCTCAGGCAGGAATCTGTATACCCTTTCAGACAAAATGGTTGTCCAATCTCTTCTTACAAACTTCCAGTGTTGGAACATTCACAATTTACAGAGGCAGGCTGTTCCACTGATTAATTGTTCTAACTGTCAGAAAATTTCTTCTCAGTTCTAGGTTGCTTCTCTCCTTGATTAGTTTCCATCTATTGCTTCTTGTCCTGCCCTCAGTTGCTTTGGGGAACAGCTTGACTCCCTCTTCTTTCTGGCAACCCCTGAGATATTGGAACACTGCTATCGTGTCACCCCTAGTCCTTCTCTTCATTAAACTAGCCATACCCAATTCCAGCAACCAGTGCTTTTTTTGTAAAAGAAAAAGGTGCCGGAACTCACACGTCATACAACCTGCCTTGCCTACCCTACAAGGTTCCATCCAAAAAAGGTGCCGGAACTCCATTCTGAGCGTTCTATGAGAAAAAAAGCCCTGCCAGCAACCTTTCTTTATATTTTTTAGCCTCCAGTCCCCTGATCTTCTTTGTTGCTCTTCTCTGTACTCTTTTTTACATTGTGTTGACCAAAACTGGATGCAATGTTCCAAGTATAGCCTTACCAAAGCATTATAAAGTGGAATTAACACTTCATGTGATCTTGATTCTATCACTGTGTTAATGATGGCTAGAACTGTGTTGGCTTTTTTTGGCAGCTGCAGCACACTGCCGGCTCATATTTAAGTGATTGTCCACTAGGATTCCAAGATCCCTCTCACAGTTACTACTATTAAGTGAGGTACCACCTATACTGTACCTGTGCATTTGGTTTTTCTTGCCTAAATGTAGAACCTTACTTTTTTCACCATTGAATTTCATTTTGTTAGATATAGCGCCCAGTGTTCAAATCTGTCCAGCTCCTCCTGTATCTTAAGCCTATCTTCCAGATTATTGGCTATTCCTGCCAGCTTGCTGTTGTCTGCAAATTTGATGAGTTCCCCATCTATCCCCTCATCCAAATCATTGATGAAGATGTTGAAGAGCACTGGGCCTACTTCCCTCCTTGTAGAAGCAGTTCCATTGAGGACTACACATTGAGTGCGGTTGGTCAGCCAGTTACAAATCCATCAGCATCTTGTGGTGATGCTGTCTAACCCACATTTTTCTAACTTATCTAATAGTAGGTTGTCGTCTACTTTATCAAATGCCTTACTGAAGTCCATTAATAGATTTTTTAAAAAAGGATCAAATAATTTAAGGATCAAGTTACAACCAAGAAGATTAGCTGTGCTTTACACCACTAAAAATTAATAATAGTAGCATGTAAAATAGTGATAAGGCTCTTTTAACCTGTACTGCAGCACCTAATTTAATAATAGGATGTTTATTCATGAGTTTAGTGAACTGATACTAATGAACTGTTTAAAAGCGTGGCTGTCAGGTTTGCTTATTGTCACTGAAAATCACCACAGATATACAGAGAAGAATATACTGAAGCAACTACTGTCTTAAAGAGTTATGATCATCAGTTGAGGACAAATGACAGTGAGGATTCAGATGGCTATCTCTATCTCTATATTCTTTTCCCATTTGATATATTGTTTTGCTCTCAGAAGTGTGCCATATATTATTTATTTTTATTTACTTTATTAAATTTATTTGCCACCTGTTTTACCACGATTCTGTAAGGTTTGGATGTTATTACTTTTTGAATTTGGGAAAATAATAAATATGACTACTTAAGGAAGCTCAGTGTTCTGAAAGACTGATACTGTCAAGTATTTATTGCCAGCTTGCTGAAAGCTTAGTAAAATGACAGACTTATGAGGCAATTGACTTGTATATAGAAATTCTTGTAATTGTTTGAATAGAGTGACCACTGACAGGTTGATCAAACCGTAAGTGTGCTATCATTCATGAAAGCACTTTATGGACATTAGAAGAATTATTGGTTGTCAGAATTGAGTTAATAGGAACATTTGTAATATTTGCTGATATGGATTTATATATGTGTGCATATGTGTTATTCAATTGAGAAGTTCAACATGTGGAAATCATTTATTAATTTTTAGAGCATTTGTTTTGACAAGTTGATTTTGCAATAGCAAATAAATCTATAGACTTATGAGGTATATTTAATATTACATAAAATTCCAGATAGAGATAAAAATTAACTGTATATAAAAATATTTTTGAATATTTGTATATTTATTGTCTGTACACGATAGGGTATTATAGGCTTTATTGAATAAATATCTGAAAATGAGATGTGTGCATCTAAGATTTTCATTCCCCCTCCGTACTCCTGATAAGCTTTGTGATAGCATAAATTTATTTATGCAAATCATATTTAAATTAAATTATAGTATATTGTTGCTTTGAGCTGAACATAAACAATATTTAATATTTTATGGTTGGGTTGTAATTTAGTCACAAGGGATCAAGTAATCTTATCCATGTCAACGCTGCAAACATTGGAGGTTTTTGCTCTGACAATATAAGAGGCAGCCTTTTTCTTTAAACTGTTTGCTCTGAAAATAATGAAGCTGTGGGGAGGAGTATACTAACCCGGGTGTATAAATTAGATAAGAATGACATGCAAGATAACGGAAGTGAACCTTGCATTTTGGGCTAATTGGAGAATGTGATTAATGACATGTAATTAGGGGAGGGAGTTGTGCACAATATGATGGGTTTGGGGGAGGAGAATTCAGATTCTGGCATCCATCCATGAGTGCCGATGCTTCGTTCTCATTATTACAGACCTTTCAGAAAAACAATGCCGGAATGTTGTTTGAACTGTCTCATTAATCAGAACCATGACATCATGCCAGAATCTATTTTCTTTCAAACAACTTGGGGGGTCCTGAGCCCCAGCCCCTGTCTCTAGCCTGGAGAGAAGCTGGCAAAGATTCAGGGAAAAGTCTTCATCATGGGAAAAGAGAATCAGCTTGGAGACGGTGACCTGGCAGCTGCTGACAGCTCAGAGGAGGGAGTAACAGACAGCATGCTGTGGGAAGATGAGTTTTTGCAGGACTCCCAGTTGGGGGCAGAACCCAAGCAGTTAGGAGCTTATCTGGTCATTAGGCTGGAACCACTCCAGCGAAGACTACAGATGCCTTGAGACTGCCCTGCCAGAGTCTTCAAAAGCAGAATGGTGGAGAACTACCAGACCATCTGCCACTGAGAATTTGGGTGAGTGGAAAATCCTGTCTGTAGACCAGACAGCCTGCCAGCCCCAGGAGTCCCCTGCCAGACCCTCCAGACCCACAGAGACAGAGAACCCCAGCCTGGGGCCTCTGCAGCAATGGGAGGTTGAGGAATCCCCACAAGTCAAAGGCCAACAACCTCTTGAGCTTGCCACAGCTAATAGAGGCCTTGCAACAGCCTGGGGTAGTGCAGAAGCCTGGAGATCAGAAGCTGGTGGGAGGATGACCACAGCAAGGAGATTGGTCACCACCCCTGAGAGTACAGCAACCACTGAGGGGCCCACAAATGAGGGAGACCCAGCAGCCTCCCCTCAGACAACCACAGCAAGGGTGGCAGCAGCAGGGCCCGAACATGCAGCCCCTAGGCATACAGCAGGACCAGTGTGGCCAGCAGCAGTGGGGGCCCCAGCAATCAATGATGGCCCCACCCTTCAGAGAAACCTTTGATGGGGACCCAGAGAAACTGATTTTTTCCTAAACCATGTAGGCTTTTATTTAAATCGCTAGGCTTATCTCTAGCCAAACCCAGGTGCTATGGTCGATGTGATTGCGTCCAGCCTAGAGGGAGAAGCATCTGAATGGTTAAACAATTTATATAATGAGTAAGCCCCTGATTTGGAGGACCCCCACCTCTTCCTCCTAGGGCTGAGAGAAAGATTTGAGGACCCATCTGTTGCCCTCAAAGCAGAAGAACAAATCCACAAGATAAAACAAGCTGCCTGGCCTGCCCTGAAGTATGTGCGGGAGTTCCGCAAGATAGCCAGTTGGATAGGGAGATGGCCTGAGTAATCCATAATTCATCATTTCAGGGAAAGGTTGGACGACCACCTTTCTCAGGCCTGCATATACCAAGCTGTACCTGACCAGCTGGAAGAATGGTACTGGGCAGTGGTAAGATTAGATGTTCAGCTCACCCACTATAAGAAGCCTCTCCCACCTGAAGCCAAGCCGAGGTCAGAACAACCTGAATGGCAATCACCCCCACGAAAATCTCCAGCTACTGTGACGGCTGAAAGACCCAGGCCACCTGCAGGCCCTGCAATTACGTGTTTCTGGTGCAGACAGCAGGGACATCGAGCAGTGAATTGCCCAGTCCCTAACCACAGAACAGACCAGGACCAGCAGTGAGGAAGAAACCTGCACAGCGGCTAATGGGAGAGAAATCCAACCAGATGACGCAGGAACCTGTTGCCCAGGTCACATCCCCCACATGGGAGGATGCCGGAACTCAGGCTGGATCTACCCCCGTTCTACCCTCTTTCGATAGCGACAACAAAGGAGAGAATGATCCAATGGTGAGCCGACATGTCCCACCTTTCTCACTACCTGCCAAGCTCAAAATTCCTAAGTCGGGTACGCAGGTAGATTTAAAGGTGCTAGTTGATTCTGGATGCTCCCAATGCATCATTAGCTTGCCATTTGCCATGAAACTGGGCACACGAGTAAAACTGCTCTCCAAACCTGTGAGGTTCGAGCAAGCCAATGGCTCCCTGATGGGAGGGACTTTAGTCACGCAATTAACAGAGCCCTTATGCCTAGAAATAGGTGAGCACTGGGAATTTATTCACTTCCTGGTGGCCCCAAAAAGACTGAGACTGTGATCCTAGGATTAGCCTGGTTGGACAAATGGAAGCTGTTTATTTGGTGGGAGAAAGGAATGAGAAATGTGAGACTACCTATAGGACCTGATCCCCCCATTGATTCAACAGATGTTACAGGGAATTTTAGCCCACCCAATGAGTGAGCGCACATGGCTGCCTCATGGCCACCAGGTGAGCCACTCATCCCCAGTGAGTACCAGGACCTAGCAGAGGCATTTAGTGAGAAAGAATGTGATACCTTGCCTCCTCACTGGCCCAATGACTGCTCCATTGAACTGTTGCCGGGGGCTAAACTGCCACGACCAAGAATGTATGCTATGTCCCCTCTTGAAATGGAGGAGATGCAATGATATGTGGACACAAACCTCGCGAGGGGATTCATTGAGAGGGCCAAGTCCACTGTGGGAGCCCCTGTACTGTTTAAAGAAAAGAAAGATGGATCTCTTCGTTTATGCGTTGACTATAAAGGTTTGAACACAGTGAGTGTGGAAAATAAATACCCCCTCCCCCTTCTGAAGGACTTAGTAACCCACCTGGCTAAAGGGAGTGTCTTCACTAAGTTAGACCTGAGAGAAGCATATTATCGGGTGAGAATAAAGGAGGGGGATGAGTGGAAAACTGCCTTCAACTGTCCCTTGGGAAGCTACCAGTTCAAAGTCATGCCATTTGTACTGCAGGAGGCCCCAGCCGTATTTATGCTGTTAAGCGGGTCTGGTGTATCTTGATGACATCCTGATATACAGTAAGAATATGACTGACCATATAAGGCTGGTGAGAGAAGTGTTAAAGAAACTATTGAATGCCAAGCTTTATGTCAAATTGTCAAAATGTGAATTTCACCAAACCCAATTAGATTATCTTAGCTATAGAATTTCCAATGAGGTTATTGAAATGGACCCAGCCAAAGTGAAAGCTATAATTGAATGGCAACCCCCAAAGACTCGTAAACAGCTCCAGAGCTTCCTAGGGTTTGCCAACTTCTACCATCAATTCATTCCCTCTTTTGCCGAGATTGCTCTACCCCTTACAGAACTACTCAAAACGGGTAAGGGAGGGGGGAAACCACGACCTGGCCAACCACTAGCATGGACTATGAGTTGTCAAACAGCTTTTGAGAATTTAAAAAGACTATTTGCTGCTGAGCCAGTTCTAAAGCACCTCTGCCCAGGGGAGCCCTTCGTAATCTAAGCTGATGCCAGCGCCGTTGCAATCAGAGAAAAACAATGCCTGAATGTTGTTTGAACTGTCTCATTAATTGGAACCATGACAATCCATTTAATAAGGTGTAAATTGTGATAATATCACAATTTACTATCAGTAATCAGGATATTGGGTAGCAAACTGTGGGCAATGGTTATGACTAATAATAATGAAGTTAAAATGTATTTCTTACCTATTTTATTTTAATGATCCCATTTTAAAGAATGATATATTTTGAGAAACTAAAAAGAATATTAAAGAAATTTAAAAGCATAAAAATATCCACATAGAACAACCAGTCTTTGAAACAGTGTGTTTATCAAATAATATCACCAAAAAGCAGAGAAAGAAATTCATCATGTAGCAGACCACATTTAATTTGATAGAATTATCACATGCAAAACAAGTTGACATTGCTGTCAATGAAGCAGTTTGCATAGTAACAAGATGCCTCAAACCCACACCAAAAATAAATATGCTTGAAGGCATGCAAGAACAAAACTGAATTAGAAGATGGAGGAAGGAATTTATGGAATAAGGAATAATCCCAGAAGAGAATAGGGCTGAGAAATCTGATCTCCCCTACATTATTTGGAGGATATTGAATTGGTTGAAGGTGGGAGTGCCTAAGTGTAGGACCAATATGCCCAAGTGGGGCTTGCTGGCATTTAACAACATGCTCTGGGAATGTGGAGAGACACAGAGTTAAAAAGTAATTACTAATGTTTATGTCCATGTTACTCGTCCCAGCTTCTGCCAACCTAGCAGTTTGAAAGCACATAAAAATGCAAGTAGAAAAATAGGGACCACTACGGTGGGAAGATAACAGCGTTCCGTGCCCCTTTGGCGTCTAGTCATGCCGGCCACATGACCACGGAGACGTCCTCGGACAAGCGCTGGCTCTTCGGCTTTGAAACGGAGATGAGCACCAGCCCCTAGAGTCAGAAACGACTAGCACGCATGTGCGGGGGAACCTTTACCTTTTACCTTATGTCCATGTAGTTTACCTATTTTCTCCTCAGAATGGCCAACTTCTGAATATTAAGTTCTCAATTTAAAAGACTTTAGAATAGGGCTTTTCAACCTTTTCACCCATTGTACCACTTTTAGGATATGGCAACATCCGAGTACCACCAGTCGCCTAACAAGATGTCAAAAACTGGATGACCCCCCCTAAAAAAGGAAAAAAGTGATAAAGTAAAGATAGTCTTCGACTTACAACAGTTCGCTTAGTGACCATTTGAAGTTACAATGGCACTGGAAAAAGTGCCTCCCAAGCCACAGCCGAGCAAGACACCTGCCTGTCTGCCCAGCGGCGCTCTTCCTCCTGTCTGAAGTTTCATTGTTGTGAGCATTTCTGTTGAGGATTGGCAGCAGGGGTGGGATGGGGGAAGTTTGGTTTTTATTCCCCCCACTCTGCTGGGTGGTTGCAGCAGGCTTTGGTCACTTCACATGACCCTGGGACACTGTGACCATCATAAATATGAATCAGTTGCCAAGCATCTGAATGTAAATCACAAGACCCTGGAGATGCTGCAATATTCCAGCTGATCGGCACTTCTTCTGGGCTCAGCAGAAGCACCAGGATCAGCACCGAGCTCCAGCTGGAGCCTGGTGCTGATCCTGGCGCTTCCACTGAGCCCTGACAGCTCCGAAGAAGCGCCAACCAATTCAGCTCATTCCTGTCCTCCGCTACCATTTTTCTAGGATGGCCGCGTACCACCTGCTAGGTGCCAATGTACCACAGGTGGTACCCGTACCACTGGTTGAAAAGCCCTGCTTTAGAAAACTAAATTAAATCAACTAGTTAATTCAAATAAAATTAACAATTACGTAAGATTGTAACTTAATTGGAAGTTGCATCCATTATATTTATTTTCTAATTTGTTACATTTTTATTGGTTTAATATTCCATATTCTCTCCTAGAATTTTATTTCTGTTTTATAAGCAAATGTTTGAAAGAAAGTATAACTAAACACAAATTATTAGTAATTTTATTCACATTATACTATGGTCTTCAATAATTCTCATTTAAAAAAACCTTGGATTTCATACAGTGCAGTCATGTATAAATTGTACATAAATAAATATTACTATAAATTGTAATAGAATATTCTAATAAAGATGGTTACTATAAAGTGCTTAACAGAGAATAGGTAAAGATGCTGGCCTGTTCATTAATGAAGAGATTGTGGACTTTGGTCTTTTTCAGTGGCCTTCATGAGTATATATTTTGTCATATTATTGTAAGCTCTAAATTATGTCCCTTCCTATCTTCCTAATGAGATTAAACTATTACTGATATGGACATTGTTATCGATGCCTACACTAGCCAAACTATGATTTCCTGAGTAGTCATAATTCTTGTAAAGTAGATTCATTGATATCTAATTTGATTTTTTCTATTATTTCAATCTAAAGAAGTATTCATTGATAATCTATGCTGACTGTAAATCAAATATAGTTATTACACTTACAGTATTTTCTACCTAGTGTGTGAAAAACCCAAGTTTTGATGTGTGATGCTTCATATCAAAATATGTAATTTGATCATTTTAAAATGTTTATGGTATATGTTTATAATATTAAATAGATGTACTTAAGTATTAATATCTATTGCCAGCCATATGTTTGATGTTTGCCACTGCTGCTTTATGGCTTAGGTAGCTGAATTCCCTTTGATTGTAGAAAGGGATCTTTGTCTTTGGATCTGCCTGTTTGTAGGAAAGATAAATTTCTTGCAGATACAAAATAGTTAGAGCTGCAGGACAACGTTATAAACTTTATCAGAGCCACAAACCTGATAGCAAGTGTTTGGCTGACTAAACTGTGTACACTAACCTTGTAAATACAGCTACAAATCCACCCAGTGCTTGGATCCAGTGTGATAGGCCTTCCTCATGAATAGCAAAGCTGTATCAAAAACAGCTTTTGAAATTCTTCTATCTTTCAAATTCGTTTTGCTATAGAATTTGAGAACTTCTCTTTACACCACAAATCAAATGCTTCTTTTGGCCACATGGAACTAGTTGTAAGATCTTTGGATGCTATTAAACTTAATTTTAGCATTATATACCCCTCAATGCAGGAGTCTTGGGAGATCATTCACTTAATATGTACATAACAAGAAAAATCAGACTCTGGGTAAGTTTTACCCATGAATACTTGTTACTCATTTTCATTGATAACTTTTTTTGTCATGGATATTGTCAATATTGTTCCGTCTCTTAGAGTATGAAATTGAATCAGATGGATTTAATTAGATCTAATATTTGACTTATCAGAAGACATGGAAAACAAGGCTATTGTCAAAAGAGACATAACATGTGAATTTTAACTTCACTGTAAATAAGACTTGCATTTGTTAGACAACAAATCAGTAGAACTATTTTGTAATGTCTTATTAATTTTTTTGCAGCCAAGTATTTATTAAAAATTCCTGGGTTCTTGTGTGTCTGGTTTATTATTTATTTATTTATTTATTTTATTTATTTATTTGTTTTTATAAACCGCCCTTCTCCCGAGGGACTCGGGGCGGTGTACAGAATAAGGTAGGCATACAGAATGAACAATAGTGAAAACAAACAATAGTAAAATACAAACTGGGACCCCAGATTAGAGCTATAAATATCTATTCATATCTATTCAGGCCAGGCCGGACTGCTGGAACAGATAAGTTTTTAATTCGCGCCGGAAGGTGCGGAGGTCGGGGGCCATCCGGATTTCGGTTGGTAAGCTGTTCCAGAGGGCTGGCGCACCCACTGAGAATGCCCTCCCCCTGGGGGCCACCAGCCGACATTCCTTGAGCGGTGGCACCCGGAGGAGGCCCTCTCTGTGGGAGCGCACAGGACGGTGGGGTGCTGACATTGGCAGAAGGTGCTCCCGTAGGTAGTCCGGACCCATGCCATGTAGGGCTTTGTAAGTCATTGTTAGCACCTTGAACTTCACACGGAAGGCAACTGGAAGCCAGTGCAGTGCACGGAGGAGAGGTGTGATATGGGAGTATCGGGAGGCTCCCAAGAGTGTCCGTGCCGCTGCACTTTGCACCAGTTGAAGCTTCCGAGTGGATCTCAAGGGCAGCCCCAAGTAGAGAGCGTTACAGTAGTCTAGGCGAGAGGTCACAAGAGCATGGGTGACTGTACGTAAGGCATCCAGGTCCAGATAAGGCCGTAATTGGCGAACTAGTCGAACCCGGGAGAAGGCCCCCTTGGTCACAGCTCCTATGTGATCTTCCAGGGAGAGCTGCGAGTCAAGGAGGACACCCAGGTTGCGGGCCCTATCAACAGGGGGTAGTAACTTGTCCCCGATGTTAAGGGATGGGATGTTCTGAGTATCCTGGCTTGCTGGTACGTACAGCCATTCAGTCTTGTCCGGGTTCAGTTGAAGCCTGTTCCTCCCCATCCATTCCCGGACCGCTTTCAGGCAGCGAGACATCACGTCGAGGGCATCACTGATGTTGTTTGGAGTTGAGATGAAAAGCTGGGTGTCATCAGCATACTGATGGTACCCTACTCCAAAGCTGCGAATGATCTCGCCCAGCGGTTTCATGTAGATGTTGAACAGGAGAGGCGAGAGGACCGACCCCTGAGGGACTCCGCAAGCGAGAGGCCTCGGGGTCGACCTCTGTCCCCCTGCCAACACCGACTGCGAGCGACCCTGGAGAAAGGAGGAGAACCAACGCAGAACCGTGCCTCCCACTCCCAGTCCCCTGAGGCGTCGCAGCAAGATACCATGGTCGATGGTATCGAAAGCCGCCGAGAGGTCTAATAAGACTAGGACAGAGGAATGGCCCCTGTCCCGGGCTCTCCAGAGATCATTTATCAGAGCGACCAATGCCGTCTCCGTGCTGTAGCCCGGCCTGATTAGTTCAGTCCAGCTTGCTGGGAGGAAACCTGGCACATTTTTTGATTCATATGAAAGTTATATTTCACTGAAGAAATTATGCATTAAAATATTTTTAGGAACTGATTGTGTGTATGCTCTGAACTTGCATGTAACCTTAAAAATTACTTCTGTCTTATTTCAGCTAAAAATGAAAAAAATGGGGAGAAGCATTTCTTATTCTGATCATATTAAGATTTTTCTATTGTTTCCATTTCCCATTATGATTAGGACCTTTATTGACATGTATTTTAGCAATTCCCAACAACTGTGTACGTTACATTAGTACACAAAAGTAGAACAATAAAATAACAGATATGTATGTCCCTTAGAATATAAAACAAAAATATTTTTGTTCTGTTGCCAAAATCAGTGGTATCAGTGGTATCAAAATCTGCAAGTGTGTTAGACTCACAACCAAGCAACAGCACTATACATAGCGTACACATAGTTAATTGCATATTTTATTAGCAACTTAACTTTGCCTGAAGAAATTAGCACTAGAAGAGACTTGTCAGGTACAGATAGTCCTTGACACTCAACATTCATTTAGTAACTATTCAAAGTTACAACAGCACTGAAAAAAATGACTTATGATTGTTTTTCATACTTAGACTGTTGCAGCATCCCCATGGCCACATGATCACAATTTGGAGGGTTTGACAACTGGCATGTATTTATGACAGTTGCACTGCCTGAGGTCATCTGATCACAATTTGCAACCTTCCCAGCTGGCTTCTGATAAGCAGAGTCAATGGGGGAAGCCAGATTCACTTCACAACTTTTACTAACTTAACAACTGCAGTGATTCATTTGCCAGAGGCAAGAAAGGTCACAAAAGGGGCCATAATTCACTTGACAATTCTTTCAATGGAAATTTCAGGCTCCATTGTGGTTATAAATTGAGGACTACCTATAACCTGTAACCATTCATGTGTAATAACCAATTCAAGTATACCTATAATAACCATTACCTATACAAATAAAAAAAAACCCCCCACAATGTACCTAAACTATGAAACTGGCCCTAAGAATATGTAAAATACAGCATTTCTTGTTCTTGTGCCCAATACTTTATGTATGAAAAAGTTGCTCCTATATTTTAGTGTAGAAATTGCAAGGAATTTGTGATGCTGAATATATAGAGCAGACATGTCAAACACAAGGCCCGGGGGCCGGATCTGGCCCGCGAAGTGGTTTCATGCGGCCCGCGAAGCCATCCTGGAAACAGTGAGGGAACGGCCCCCACTGCCTTGGCCCTCAGATCTGTCCCACTCCTGCCCGGGCCCCCATAGGCACCCTTGATGCAAACGATGTAGAGCTGGCCACGCCCACCCAGTAGGCCACACGCACTCTGGCCACGCCCACCCAGTAGGCCATGCCCACCCTGGCCATGCCCACCTGGTCCCCTGAGGGCAACCGCAATGCTGATGCGGCCCTCAATGAAATTGAATTTGACACCCCTGATATAGAGTATATGCATTTTGGAATTAAAACAATGGCTGTTGTTCAATATGCATACTGTTATTACTAGTCTAATGAAAATGGGGTGGGGTGAGGTCTTCAAACTGAGTCAGAGAAAAAGTTGTGTAGGTTTTCTTGTCATACGAACTCCTTATTCAGATACTAAATTGTGTATAATTGGATTGCAACTCCTTCTCAATACTATTTTCTCCTCTTGACAGCATGGGGTAACCTTGGAAATGTTTTAAAGAGCCAGAGTAAGATTGCTGAAGCTGAAAGCGCCTATAGAAATGCCTTGTATTACCGCAGCAACATGGCTGATATGCTTTATAATTTGTAAGTATATGTGGCTTGCTTTTTTATATGTTTGCCTGTGAATAGAATCATTTGTTAAGATTCAGGAAATGCAGATTATATTTAGCTATTTCTTTTCCTTTCCTCTTGCCTTCAGTTAGCTTTCGTTAATCTTACTTCATACTCTGACATAGACAGATTTCCTTCTGTTCTCCACATTTATCAGATCATCAGATATTTGATTCTGCTTTGCAGTGAAATAGCAGCTAATTTCCCAGAAGATCTAGTGGAGTGCTGTATTTATGAATAGCCCTTTAGATTCATCCCAGCACCTTGCCACAGATCCAGCTGACTAGAACTTACCAGCAGGCCCCAAGGCACTACAGCAGTTGAGATTGCTATTTTATCAACTTCAATTGGTAAATCAATGGCTGCTTTTCTTTGTAACGAGGATTTGGAAACCAGTTTCCCCGTTATGGCAGTCTATTTAGACAGCTGCACTGTGATGTACTTAGAAGCTTGCTTGAAAGTTACAGCTAATACTGATTTTCTGTAGACAAGATGCAGAAATTCTTTTTGGCTCACTTAAAAATGATTGCAAGCACAATTTAAAACATAGTTTGAGAAATATTTCTTCTCCCACAGTAATATCTACTCTTGGTTACTTTTTGTACCATACTTGGCAAATTGATTGGGGGCAGGCAGAATGATTACTTGCCCACCTCATTTTGTCCACCCAGAAAAGGCTATTGTAGAGTGAAAGAGATGAAATATTCATTGGCATGCTTTGAACAATTATTTCATTTTTGCTGAAAGACTCACCAGAGTCTCAGCTGAAACTCCAAAGATGAGGAATGATGTAAGGAGGTAACATTAGCAAACACTTTCCCTGTTATTTTGGATTTTTTCCCCTTGAATTTCAGAAGCGTTGAGACTCTGGGGCAGGGGTCAGCAACCTGAAACAGCGAAAGAGCCACTCGGAACCGGTTCCCTCACAAAAGAAAAAACTGGGAGCTGCAAAATGCATACGCGCATGTGCGCGCGCATGTGCAAAACAAGGTCCTTGATTGAAGAGTGGAGCCTAAGGCAAGACATGCACCGGCCCTGCCCCCGTCCACCTCTGGTATGGACGGCTCCGCTGTCTTGGCTTTTCCTCCCTTCGGAAAAGACTGCTCTCCCCCCGCCCTGCGCTCTCCCTCTCTGGGTCTTTCTTCTTTCCGCCTTTTGGCGTGAAGGTTCTGAGGGAGCGGAGGAGGAGGCCGACAGGGAGAAGGAGCTGCTGAGGCAAATCTTCCGAGGCTTTGCGAAAGAGGGAGGCAGTGGTGGGATTAAAATAAAATGGGGGGAGGTTGAGGAAACCCAGCAGATGCCTACATCAGAGGGCGAGCAAGAAAGGCAAGATCGGGGAGAGGAAGAAAGCTTTCGGGGCTTGCCCAGCAGGCAGCTGCTCCCTGCTGTCAGAAATCGCCAGGGCAGAAGTGGAAAGAAGTGGGGGAGCGCCTCTCTCCCCAGTCTGCCAAGCAAATAAAAGAAAAGTTGAATGCAGCAGCTGGCAGGCAGGGACCACGAGGAGCAGCCAGGATTGGAGGAGCAGAAGTCAACACTGCCAAAGAGGAGGAAGGAAAGGAAAAGTGGGGTCTTTAAATAGTTACGCCCACTTCCCCCACCCCTTTTTTCTTATTTTTTGCAATGATTGGTTGCAGATATCCACATGTGTATGCTTATCAGGTTTGGAAACCTCCATTTAAGTCTGTGCGTGTGCACAGACATAGGCTGACTCCTCATCTCCTGTCCTTGCTGCCTCTCTGGTCTCTCTGCCTCTCTCTCTGCCACTTAAAGCCATCCTGCACTTAAAGCCAGACCCCCTCCTTCTTTTCCTCCTTTTCTCTCTCTCTCTCTCTCTCTCTCTCTCTCTCTCTCTGTGTGTGTGTGTGTGTGTGTGTGTGTGTGTGTTTGTGTGTGTGTGTGGCACCTCCAAGTCCATTGATTTACCAGCGAACCACCGCCTCCTCATCTCCTACCCTTGCAGCCTCTCCTGTGGAGACGCATTTGTGTCTCTGTGCCACTCAAAGCCATCCTGCAGCGGTTTCAATTGGCCCCAATCAGCCCCTTCATTGCCAAGCGTCCCCATGGAAGTCAGTGGAGGTCCGCGACACCTCGAAAGGCCAGCCTCAGCGCCTCCAAATCTGTTGGTTTTATCGGCGAGCCACTGTCTCCTGCAGCTCTGCACTGCCTTCTTCCTCAACTCTGAACCATGGACCACGAGGATTCCTCGCCCCACAGCTGCCATGCCGGTTTATCCCTCACCCTGTTGGTGCCACAAGTTGCGAGCCATGGGGACACCTCGCCCCAGTGACGTTGCTGGCCCGCCTGTGCTGACTCCTCTGTGCTTTGGCTGTGCCAATGATGTTGAAGCCACGCCAAGCCGCTTGCCAACTCTGGCAGCATCCCGGAGCTGACCCAGCCTCGGCTGATGGGCCGCGGGCCGCACGGGCCGCTCATCAGGCCACCTGGCTTCCTAGCAGCACATTCTGCAGGGGAGGTCTGCTAGGGAGGTGGCGGTCTGGCGTTGTTTCCCCTGTGTGTGTGTGTGTGTGTTGGACTCGTGGTGAATGGCTAGTAGAGGCAGCGGCAGTCCGGCTTTGTTTCCCCCCTCATGCATGTGCGTGTGTGTCAGACTCACAGGGAATGGCTGGTAGAGGCGGTGGCAATCCGGCATTTGCCTGACACACACACACAGGAGGGGGGGAAACAACGCCAGACTGCTACTGCTTCTACCAGCCGTTTCTCGCAGGTCCAACACACAAACGAGGGGGGGGGGAAACTGCTGGAATGCTGCCACCTCTACTAGCCGTTACCTGTGGGTCTGACACACACATACAATGCCAGACTGCCGCTACCTCTACCAGCCGTTTCCTGCAGATCTGACACACACAGGAGGGGGGAAAACAATGCCAGACTGCTGACACCTCTACCAGCCATTCCCCACTGGTCTGACACACACACACACACACACGGGAGGGGGGAAACAACGCTGGACTTCCGCTGCCTCTACCAGCTGTTCCCCCTGGGTCTGAAACACAAACACGCACGAGGGGGGTGAAACAACGCCGGATTGCTGCCACTTTTACCAGCCATTCCCTGTGGGTCTGACACACACATGTGGGGGGAAACAATGCCGCACTGCCACCTCCATAGCAGACCTCCTCTGAGGGATGTGCTGCCAGGAAGCTGGGCAGCCTGATGAGTGGACCATGCAGATTGCGGCCCATCAGCCAAGGCCGGGCCAGCTCCGGATGCCACCAGAGTTGACGAGAGGCTCAGCATGATTCTGACATTGTCAGCACAGCTGGAGCGCAGAGGAGCCAGTGGAGGCGGGCCAGTGATGCCACTGGCGTGAGGTGTCCCCACGGCTCGCAACTCGTGGCACCAACAGGGCGATGGGCAAACCAGCGTGGCAGCTGTGGGGAGAGGAATCCTCATGGGCCACGGTTCAGAGTGGAAGAATGCAGAGTTGCAAGAGGCGGTGGCTCGCTGGTAAAACCAACAGACTTGGCTTTTCGAGGCACCATGGACCTCCATTGACTTCCATGGGGATGCTTGGCAATGAAGGGGCCGATTGGGGCTGATTGAAACCACTGCAGGATGGCTTTGAGTGGCATAGAGAGACACAGAGAGACACAAACATATCTCCACAGGAGAGGCAGTAAGGGCAGGAAATGAGAAGAAGGAGGCAGTGGCTCGCTGGTAAATCAATGGACTTGGTCCCTCTCTTTTTCACACACACACACACACACACACAGAGAGAGAGACAGAGACAGAGAGAGAGACAGAGAGAAAAGGAGAGAAAGAAGGAGGGTGTCTGGCAGTGCCCGAGACTCCATATGCTGCTCAGAAACACCACCACCACCCCCGCATGCCCCATCTGACCGACCCACTCAGCTTTCCAACAGTCCTCCCATCTCTTCCTCCACTGCCGCCACATGCAGTCTGAAGAAGAAAAGAGGCTTGTGGGCAGTCGCACAAACCAAAGAACTTCAACCAATCAATTCAAACTTCAAAAGTTTTTTTTCCCCGTGAGACGTTAGAATTGATTGATTGAACTTTTTTAGTCCCGCTTTTTTTTTTGGACCGCACATGGCGGCAGAGGAGGACTGGGAGAGCCGCATGTGGCTCTGGAGCCGCGGGTTGCCGACCCGTGCCCTGGGGAAGTGGATAGGATGTTCTGGAGCATAATGCTTTCTGTGGGGTGGAATTAGGCCCTGTTTGGTTGCTTTGAACTGCTAGAAATATGAGGGAAAATATATCTGGGAGATATTTAACCATTTCTTTAGAGAAGAGGTGCAAACTTCTGTCTTTAAGCCCTTCCTGAAAAGGATTTCCCTTGACCTAAACATGTTGGCCTGCTTTCAACCTTTTTCTGGGGAAGGTTCTGGAAAGAATGAGAATTAGTTGTGGAATATCATAGATAATATAAATTATTTGAAACCCTGTTTGTCAAGATTCAAGATGTAATCCACAATTAATCATTTTATTAGATCATCTTTGTCAGGACCTAGGTGGGAGATGTTCAGTTATCCTGTATATTTTAGATATCTTGACAGCATTTGATACAATTGATCATGATATCCTTTTGGCCTGTCTGCAAGACATAAGTATGAATCTACTGATCTGTAATTGGTTTAGCCCTTCCTGAGTGAGTAGATTTAGTTGATGAAAGTGGTAGAACAGGAGTTGACCCCGTGTTTTTCCTTGTAAGATATCACAGGAATCAACTATCTGGCTGCTGCTTTACAACATCTAAAAGAGACTGTTGGAAGTTACTTCCAACATCTGTTGACTTGGGGAATGATATCAATGTGCTGATTATATTTAGTTATAGTTGTCAACCCAAAGCCAACTTGGATAAATAAGGGATATCTTGACTTGCTATTTAGAGGATATAGGGAGCTAAATGGGATGAAATAAGCTGAAAATAACTTCGTATTGTTGCTGTTTGTCCAAAGCCATGTCTTTTTTGACTGTATGGGATGGCACAAAAGTAGTGTAGTGATTTGTGGATTTTCCAAGATTCTCAGTGACTGATGATTTGCAGGTGGAGGCCTTGGCTAAGGAAATTTTTTGCCACCTTTGTCTCATTTGCCCATTGCCACTTTATGTGAAGCAGGAGTTGACAATTCATACCCCCACCACCATAAGGTTAAAAACTATTGCAATTTATTTTATTTATTTATTTATTTTATTGCATTTATATACCGCCCTTTCCCTGAGGACTCAGGGCGGTTTACAGGGAGTTAAAATCAAACATACAAAAGTTAAAAACCAAGTTAAAAAATATTAAATCAACCCTGTGCTATTAAAAACCCAATTAAAATAATTTTCTCCTCAGCCTGGGCCCGAGAGCTCAAAGAGCCAGGTCTTCAGGCCCCGGCGGAATGATCGGAGGTCGGGGGCAGTCCTCAGCGCCACCGGCAGCTGGTTCCAGAGGGCAGGCGCTCCCACTGAGAAGGCCCTATCCCTGGGTGTCACCCGCCGGCAATCTCTTACCGGCGGAACCCTGAGCAGACCCTCCCTGTGGGAGCGCACTGGGCTAAGGGCTTTTGAAGCCGGCAGCAGGTGTTCCCAAATTTAATTTACATGGGATGAATGTAACTTTGACTACTTAGGACCTGACGTTTTACAAAATGTAATGGCCTACTGTTAGTTTATACAGGGAGATAATGCATGTTCCAGATGTTCCTTTAGCTTTCAGTAGATGTTGGGTACAATTCAAAGTACAGTAGACTAGGGGTCACTAACCTTTGAACTGTGCCCCTTCACAACCGGGCCACAGAAATACCAAGTGGACAAGCATGTGCATGCATCCCCACGTGCGCAAGCAGCAGGCAAGCACATTTCATTTGCGTGAATATGGAACTGTATGTGCTTGCTCATCGCTCGCACGGAACCATGCCCTCCCTTCCCAGCAAAGCAGGAAAGGTTGGGGAACTCTGCTGTAGAGCATTATCAGTGATCTATAGTATTATTTTCAAACTATGATAATTGATGTATGTTTTTTCAGATGCTTCTGCATTTAAACATGATAATATTTTATTTAACATTTACTTGCTATTGAATATACATCTCAATTTTTTGTTTATTCTGGCAATCAAAGCATTTGCAGCAGAAAAGATTAAGAAGCAACTATAAGAATGTATATGAAAAGGCAAACCATAATTTCAGGGGCTGTTATAAACAAAACACAGTTTATCTTTAGCTACAGTTAAAGGGCTTAAGAAAGATAGAAAAACATACCACTTTCCTTTCTTCCTATTTGTTTAGGCCTTGGTTCCTTCTATCCTCTATTTTCATTAGTAATCATGTTTACATAATATTGCAGACATGTAGACTAAATGGATTTTCAACAACTATGGTGGCACAAAGGTTAGAATGCAGTATTGCAGGCAAACTCTATCCACAGCCTGGAGTTCGATCCTTATGGGGCTCAAGGTTGACTTAGCCTTCCATCTTCCCAAGGTCACTAAAAAGAGGATCAATATTGTTGGGGGCAATATGCTGGCTCTGTAAACTGCTTAAAGGGGTCTGTAAAATACCATGGAGCGGTATGTAAATCTAAGTGCTATTGCCATTTCCTTCTATCCTCTGATTGAATGTTTTAGGGCAGTGATGGCAAATCTTTTAGAGACCGAGTGCCCAAACTGCAACCCAAAACCCACTTATTTATCGCCGGGTGCCAGGTGGGACATGGCCCACTGGGTGGGCGTGACTGTGGTGGCCATGGCAGACTGGGTGGGTATGGCCAAAGTGGGCATGGTCACCTCGATGTTGCTCATGGGGAGGGATGCCTGTGGTGCCAGGCAGGGTTGGGGGAGATCCAGGGGGTCTCTGGCAGGTGGGGTGGTTGGTCAGAGCCTTGTCCTGCGGGGTGAGGTGAGGTGAGGCAGGGTGGGTATGCCAATTGATGCAGGGCAAGGCAAGGTGAGGTAGGGGCCAGGGCAGCTACTGCCTGACACCATCAGCCCCCCCACACACATGGGGGCTGATGGTGTCTGTCAGCAGCCACAGCCTGCTGGCTCCTCAACCAGTGCACTCTGGACAGCTAGCCAACAGCTGAGGAGGCAATGCAGTGGGTCATGCCCGGGAAAAGGAGAGCGTGCGAGGCCAGGAGGGATGGGACGGGGGGAGGGAAACCAGCTGTGCCAGGATGCATCCGGCCACATGGGACCTCGGGCAGCTGGTTGAAGAGGGATGGTTGCCATCTCTGGGACATGACACGTGTGCCCACAAAGAGGGCTCTGAGTGCCACTTCTGGCACACATGCCGTAGGTTCGCCACCACTGTTTTAGGGATTGAACCATATAACTTAAATTTTCATGTTAACTGTCATTTATAAATAGCCTCATTCCTGTTCTCTCTTCATTTAGAGAGGCAGTAACTGGGAAGAGGTTGTTTCTTGAATCATTATTAAGCTTCAGAAAGAGGTCTATGGTTAAAACCCAGGATATAGATAAGTGATTGGTAGAGGAGTATAGGTTTATTGGAAGTCTTCCTAAAATTGGTTTATATTTTTCATGTCTTCCGCAGTAACTTGGCTTATAAGGAGAAAAAATAAAGTTATCAAATAACTGTAGTAAAGGCATTCAGAATAGTCCTTCTAAGTTGTTTAAATTCAAGGATCTGGAAGCAGTTCGAAAGGTCAAGTTAAATATAAATCTTCACCCATTTCAATCTCAGATTTGCTTTAGGCAATATATATGAACTTTAGGCAATATATATTCATCTTTATTTTTTCTACATAAAGATGGACATTCAAAATGCAGTTGCAGTTAATAATTAGATATTTAGTTTTTGAATTATATCATTGTATATCTTCTGTCTAATACAAATTTTGGATGGCTTCACCCAGTATAAATTCCCCTTCCCAAGCCTTTTTGGGAATATGCATGCATAAGAATTTTAATTAATTGGACTGTTTGTACAATAAATTAAATGCAACTTCTGTCACTATTGCAGTATGTTGACCGGAGCACTGTGCCATACTATTTGTCAAAAATTGCATTTTGTTTCTTTTTTCCTATATTAAATCAATGTTATCAGGCAATGCATATTTTAACTGTTTTTTAAAAAAAAACTTTTATATGGAAGCTTGGATTTAATCTTATATTTCTACTTTAGATCAATTATTGAGTAATATTGATCATATTTATCATTTCCTGTGTTAAAGAAGAATTATAATTTTCTTTTGCCACCCACTGGCAATAATAGCAACATCTACTGGCATTTCAATTTGGAGCAGCAACAATTTCAGCTTCAGTACACCTAAATTATTAAAGTGATTACCAAATCTTATGAGATTAAAATAACACAATTAGTTTTTATAATGCTTGTTGCAAAAAAAAAATCAATTCAATATGTAAATTGTGAAGACTGAATGGAATACAGACCTGGAGATTCTCATTTAAAAAAAAAATAGGAGACTGGTTTCATGTCTGCATCAAAAATTTAAATAGATCTCATACTATAGCTTATTCAATAAAAATAATAGTTATAATCCATCATATTTGTTTAGAAAAGAAATGAATAATTCATAGTACTGTTGGAGATTCAGAGAGTGAGAACTGCATATTTTTGCAATATCATATAATTTTGATGGTCTAGGACACAGGTCTGCAACCCGCGGCTCCGGAGCCGCATGCGGCTCTTTCAGCCATCTCCTGCGGCTCCGTCTTCTGCCATGTGCAGTCCAAAAAAAAAAAATGTGGGACTAAAAATGTTCAACCAATCAATTCAAATATGCAGGGTAGGTGCATATCTCACCTTGGCTCCACTCTTCAGTTAAACCCTGTTCTGCGCATGCGCGCATGTACGCACATGCGCACACATTTTTTTGCGGCTCCCAGTTTTTCCTTTTGTGAGGGAACCGGTTCTGAGTCGCTCTTTCACTGTTTCAGGTTGCTGACCCCTGGTCTAGGAAGTCATACATATATTAATTGGGATAGTTTTTAATATTTTTCCAGCCAACTTTTTTGATTTATATACCAACTATTTGGAATTTCACAGCTGGACAGTAGAAATTCTCTGTTTCATTCTTACTGCAAAGAGACTTATTATTCCACACTTTACAATTTACAATTTCAATTACTTAATGGACTGAAGACCTGATGTTGGTTGAAGTCTCTGAACAACATGCTTATCGATGTAATTATAATCAGATATGATCATCACTTTATTAAAATGTTTGTGTAAAACTCTACATGCACACACACAAAAAGAATAGCATTTTATCTATTTATTATAGATGCCCAGAGAGATTTTAAGCTCTTGTGTGAACTTCATATCTACACACAGAGACTTCTGTATTCATACCTAAATAATCTTTGTTTCAAATTTCACACAACCTGAAAACTGTGATAGTCAGATTCACAAGAAGTAAGCTGTAATTCAGTGTTTTATGATAGTCATGTAGCAAATATCAGTTCATGGTTCGAATGAAATCAGAAGCTATATTTAATTAAATTGTCTGCTTTTTAGGCCATAAAAATTGTCTTCCTTCAGATACAAAAGGATTGTGATAATAAGACAAGATATAATCATTCAAGCATGATTTCTGTAGGAGAGGTTATATTTGCAGCTATCCCAACAGGAGTTGAATTCATGTACATGAGAGAAGATAATTAAAGAGATTGACAGTATCTTCTTGCAAACTAATTAGCAGCAGCATCAAAGTTAGCTACAATGAGTATCTGTTCTGCATATAGGATACTTAGATTAAGCATATAAATATATGTTTATACTCTTGAGAACACATACACATGTATGTGTATCCAAGGAAGGAAGGAAGGAAGGAAGGAAGGAAGGAAGGAAGGAAGGAAGGAAGGAACGAAGGAAGGAAGGAAGGAAGGAAGGAAGGAAGGAAGGAAATACACACAGACACAAAAACACAAAAACACACATTCCTTTAAACATTTTATTTTTGAAGAATATCAACAAAACAGAAGTTGCTTACTGTTTTTGGCTTTGAAGACATCAGAAAAGAAATAGGATATGGAAGATAAATATGGAATTTTACTTTATGAAGATATTATTCTTTCATCCTCTCCCCATTTTGCTGATTGAGAACATGTAGGTTATGGGCATCACAACATTCTAATAAAGTTTACTAAGCAATATTAAATAAATATTTAATTATTTACTAGAATTCAGTATTCATTCTTACATCTGCTTTTCATTTTGCATCTATACAGATTTTAAATAGCTGGTGAAATAGCTCTAAAAATACTTGCATTCTGGAAAAGAATGAAAAAATAAAATTGAATTGCTACACTAGCTGCCAATATCAAAATTGCTAATAAAAGAAAAATGGTCATTCTGCTAATTAAGGGAATAGAATATTAAAAACAAGTAGAATAAGCATAATATAATGCAATGCATTATGCTGAATATCTCAAAAGCAAAAATTAACTGTTTCAATATAAGAAAGCAATTTATCTAATAATATTCTTAGCAATACAACCTTTCAATGGGAAGCAAATTTTTTAAAGAGAATGTGTTATCAATGAATAATTCTATATACATATTCTAGAACAAATGAAAAAATAATTTGTACTTTAGTATCCTAATTCTGTTATCATTTTGAATCTGAAATAAGCTACCTGTCATGGTTCCAATAGATTAGACCAGTAAAAAGAATTCTAAAGCAAAAAAGTTTCCTTAAAGAACATATTTATTTGGCTATATAGTATTGGCATGATCAAAAGTGAACCCAAAACTGAAATTCCCCCCCTAAGGTTACAATGTTACAAAGTTGAACTTCCCACCCAATGGGAACAAAATGGGTCTGGCTCATACCTCAATATTTGGGATGTTTCTAGAGCAGAGTTTAATCAACAGATATTTCTCCTGTTGGAATTTGTGCATTTTAAAATGAGATTAGAATTTAACACTATAGCTTGAGGAGACTGAACTATTTAAGAAAGTTTATGTAATATATTTGTATTTCTGTATATAGATATTGTTTTCTCTGTGAGTGGGTATAGAAATTATTACACATATTCACAATGATCAGAGTTCAGCCTTCAGTTTATCAGTCTGATATTTTGGCTGCAAAAATATGTTTTTTAAAATTATTTTTGTGAAAAGCAAGTCTTGCAGATCTTTATTACACTTCCCCCCCCAAAATTACAATGGTTAGTTTGTTGTCACTATTATTTCATTTTCTATCTTTCATGCAGCCAAAGTTTTATGTCTTTATTGCTGACTTTGGCTTTCACTGGGTCTTAACCCTGAACCATTCTACTCACTTATCATTAGAGAGGGCAGCAGTTCTAATATCCTCTATTATTATTTAATTACTGTGATTAACAGATTGACTGCCAATAATTCTAATATATAGAACTGTGACTGAAAGGGAAGTACCAGCATTTAGTGCAAAGACAGAATATAGGCTCTCATAAGACAGTTCCTTTGAACTATTGTTAGGGCCTGAAGCTATAGCTCATTTCTGCAGAATGCATCAGCAAATGAGCAAAATATAGAACATTGTCCATTCCCTGATGCTGCTGTAAGTAGCTAGTCTTAAAGACTGAGATAGACACTGGTGCTGAATGGTTTGTGAAGCCTTTTGAACTGTTTTCCACATAAATCCTAAAATTTATTTATTTATTTATTTATTTTATTAAATTTATATGCCGCCCTTCTCCCTAAGGACTCAGGGCGGTGCACAACAATAAAAATTAAAAACATAAAATAGAAAATTTAAAAAAGAATTAAACAATAAATACAATAATTATATGACAATTTTAAAAAACAGTTAATTAAAACCGTAGTCAGTCCAGGCCCGCTTGTTGGAACAACCACGTCTTCAGGTCACGGTGGAAGGACCGAAGGTCAGGGGTCGTCCACAGCTCCAGGGGCAATTCATTCCAGAGGGTCGGCATGCCCACAGAGAAGGCTCTCCCCCTGGGGGTCGCCAGCCGGCATTGCCTGGCCGATGGCACCCTGAGGAGGCCGACTCTGTGGGAGCAAACTGGGCGATGGGAGGTTGACAATGGCAGCAAGTGGTCTCACAAGTACCCTGGGCCTAAGCCATGTAGGGCTTTAAAGGTTATAGCCAGCACCTTGAATCGCACCCGGAGGGCATCTGGAAGCCAATGCAGCTCACGCAGGAGTGGTGTACTAAGATACTCCCATAAGCACCCGCGCGGCCATCATCCCATTGATTAAAAGACCTGACTCTAATGTCCTCTCCAAATGTACGATAATCCAAATGTACGATAATCCCGGAGATTCACATACTTTTCCCATGCACAAATATATAGCTTTGGATCATTTTCCTTGATAAATAAATGAACTGATATAATATTTTGGATACATTTGTTTCATTGAGTTCTGTTTTTCCAACTTTAACACTTGTGTAATAAACAGATCACATTTTAGGTCATATTTGTGCAGAAATATTAAGCGCCTTTGTATGATATATAATGTGGGTCACATTTTTAATGAGTTGCCAGTTGACCCACAAAGCAAATGCTTACAGTAAATAAAGCCTATGGTTTCATCACCTTAACTAAATCAGTTTTTTATCTCAATGCTATTAGTACATATTTTGGGGGATTTCTTTCAGGAAAATGATAAATGACATCAGTTACATCTTTATGAATAATTTTTGCCCTAAAATACTAGTTTGTTTTGGCATTTTGGGGATGTTATACAATTAAGAAGATTAGGATTTAAGTTGCAGAAGAAAGTAGTATCTTGAAAAGTAAATGGATTTATGATTAATAATTTGGTCAACTGTGTCAATGCTGTTTTACATAATTTTATAATTTGCATGAAATACTATACAAAACTGAAAATACACTAAACTTTGTCTAGATAAATTAGTAAATTAGTAATGTTGTAATGATTTGTTTACAGTGTCAGGAGCAAAATGTCACAATATGCTAAATTATAATGTATTTGTCTTCATAGCAAATGAATTATCAAATTAACAAATGAATAAGATGAACCAAAGATATTTTGCAAACACAACAAAATCTCAGATGAGCCCCAAAGGAGATGCAGCCTAATTCCATACATTGGAGAACGTTAAGAGTCAAATGGAGGACAAACATAGATTTTAGAAATTTTGATTGGGTATTTTGTGAGTTGAGAGGTGTCCTTGTAGATACCCAGCTGGATACTATATGGCATCAGATCCAGAACTCTGGCTTTAAATAACTTAATTGCTGCTGAGATGTAATTGTTGCCATGTTGACTTGCATATTTGATAATTGCAAGGGATACTCTTTATGCTTTTACATTAAGTTCACACATTTGATTAGTCCAGTAAATGGAAGATTGAAAATAAACACATAGATATTTGAAAGTTTAAGTTGCTCAATAAGTTGTCTGTTGATTTTCCAGATTATTGCAAACTTTAAAGCATTTTCTTGAAAGTACCAAAACATTGTTTTAGAATAATTATTTTCAAGGAGTTCCCTGGAGCAATAGAATGACAAGGTACATTACATGCCCACATGAGTTACAGATATAATTATTTTCAAGGAGTTCCCTGAAGCAATAGAATGATATGATATATACCCACATGAGTTACAGACATAATAGATACATCATCAGCATATAGGAGAATAAGGATAGCCAAAATAAAGCAGAATATTTGGGACCATGACTTCCAATCTAATAGAACTAATCTTTCTCAGTGCAATCTCATCACCTTTTGGGATTATTCCTAGTGAGTTATTTTTTTTTAACATTTCACATGTCCCACACAATCTGGCTGGAGTTGATACCTTACCCATTCAGTTGATAGCAGGCATATATTGTCCTCCCATGTGAAAATCACATCTAAAAATAAAAAAAATAATGTATTATTAAAATGCATTACAGGCAGTCATCAATTTACAACTACAATTGGGATTAGAAATTCCATTGCTAAATGAAGTGGTTTCTAAATGAGTCACACCTCCTTTTATGACTTTTTATCACTGTTGTTAAGAGAATTACTACAATTATTAAATGAATCATGTCATTTAGTGAATCCAACTTCTCTTATTGGTTTTGCTTGTTGGAAGCTGGCTGGAAAGATTACAAATGACAGTCCTGTGACCCAGGGATACTGTACTGTAACTGATATAAATGCATGTCAGTTATCAAGCATCTGAATTTTGAACATATGACTGAAGAGATGCTACAGATGTTGTATTTGCAAGGACTTTTCATAAGAAACTTTTGGGATTATTCCTAGTGAGTTATTTTTTTTTTAACATTTCACATGTCCCACACAATCTGGCTGGAGTTGATACCTTACCCATTCAGTTGATAGCAGGCATATATTGTCCTCCCATGTGAAAATCACATCTAAAAATAAAAAAAATAATGTATTATTAAAATGCATTACAGGCAGTCATCAATTTACAACTACAATTGGGATTAGAAATTCCATTGCTAAATGAAGTGGTTTCTAAATGAGTCACACCTCCTTTTATGACTTTTTATCACTGTTGTTAAGAGAATTACTACAATTATTAAATGAATCATGTCATTTAGTGAATCCAACTTCTCTTATTGGTTTTGCTTGTTGGAAGCTGGCTGGAAAGATTACAAATGACAGTCCTGTGACCCAGGGATACTGTACTGTAACTGATATAAATGCATGTCAGTTATCAAGCATCTGAATTTTGAACATATGACTGAAGAGATGCTGCAGATGTTGTATTTGCAAGGACTTTTCATAAGAAACTTTTTTAGCACCAACATAACTTTGAGCACTAAATGAATGGTTGTAAGTTGAGGACTACAGTACTTCTGGTTTATACATTGTATATACTTTATACACAATGGTGAACAGATCTTATACTACCTACTGTTAAAAAACCTAGTTCCTTCTCTGACTATGGGATGACCAATCTTCTTTGAAGTTCTCTCCAAGAACATTGCAACATTTTAGCAAAAGCTATGACTTATGGAAGCCATTTGATGCCCTCTTCCTATTACAAGTGCTTCAGCCTTTTCCTTTTTAAATAAATACTATTGTATCTGCTTTATTTGATATACAGGTGAAACTCAAAAAATTATAATAACGTGCAAATGTTCATTTATTTCAGTAATGCAACTTAAAAAGTGAAACTAATATATGAGATAGACTTATTACATGCAAAGCAAGATAGTTCAAGCTGTGATTTGTCATAATTGTGATGATTATGGTGTACAGCTCATGAAAATCCCAAATCCACAATCTCAGAATATTACATGCAATCAATAAAACAAGGAGTGTTCATAGAACAATATCGGACCTCTGAAAAGTATAAGCATGCTGCTTGTGCACCTTTTTCGTCCACACTTTTCCCTTCCACATAACTTTCTATTAATGTGCTTTGATACAGCACTTTGGGAACATCCAATTTCTTTTGCAATTACCTTTTGAGGCTTTCCCTCCTTATGGAGGGTGTCAATGATGGTTTTCTGTACAACTGTCAGGTCAGCAGTCTTCCCCATGATAGTGATTCCTACTGAACCAGACTGAGAGACCATTTAAAGGCTCAGGAACCCTTTGCAGGTGTTATGGCTTAATTAACTGATTAGAGTGGGACACTTTGAGCCTAGAATATTGCACCTTTTCACAATATTCTAATTTACTGAGATTGTGGATTTGGGGTTTTCATGAGCTGTATACCATAATCATGACAATTATGATAAATCACGGCTTGAACTATCTTGCTTTGCATGTAATGAGTCTATCTCATATATTAGTTTCTCCTTTTAAGTTGCATTACTGAAATAAATGAACTTTTGCACAATATTCTAATTTTTCGAGTTTCACCTGTATACTCCTCTTGGAATGTAAATAGAATGTAAATAGAAAGAAGTCAACCATTTTTACTTACTTAAATCACTAAACATTTTCCTTGTTAAAGAAATATTTCTGGTACATCTTTTTCTCTTTTCTTTTCATACCTTTCTGGCTTTTTCATTAGTATAATACTTTAAAGGTAGATATTTACTACTAATTTCTAGTATTAACTTTTATTTTGAAAATTGGTAGCTTCAGATTTTATACCAAGAATTATAATCCTTTAAAGAAGTTTCAGAGCTCCAGCTGGAATAATAATTTTGGAAAATTAGTTATTTATAAGAATGGAATAGTTTGTCTCTTTCACCAAGCTCACAAAAGGTGACAGTGATTCTTATCTATTCCATTCTATATCACCTGTATATTGTGGCAGTTTCTCTTCTCTAAGTGACAAGGCAGCCTTTTTAATAAAATATAGTGAACTTTTTATAATTCCTTTTTTTCTTGACAAAAGTGGAACCCTTTCTCAACCCTTTTCAAAGAAGTAAAACTCTACAATAGCATAATTTGACTAGTTTTGGAGAACGAAAATGATTCTTGTTCATTGTTCTTTCTTTCAAAATGATCCTTATTTTTTTAAAATCATGGCAAAATCTGTAGCTTGCTCTTTCTTTCTTTCTTTCTTTCTTTCTTTCTTTCTTTCTTTCTTTCTTTTCTTTCTTTCTTCATTGTAAATATGTTTCTTGATATTTCATTGTTCATCATTTTATTCTCAGCAACTGTCTTCTTGTCTTCTCCATTTCTCTGCTAAATGCAGGGGATTATTATTGCAGGAGAACAACAGGTTTTCAGAAGCACTGCATTATTATAAATTGGCTATTGGAAGCAGACCTACTTTAGCCTGTAAGTAAAGTTGCATGCTTGTTGTATTTAAATACTCTGTTCCTTCTCATTTGTCTTGTGTTATAAATAAAACTGTTAAAAAGAAAATTTGTAAGCTGTATTTAATTCTGTTAAATGTGAACAGATGTTTCCACATGGTTCCTGCATATTTGATAACACCTGGGCCATCCTTACTGTAATGTGAAGATGCTGTACTTTGGTAAAATAGTTGATCTTGGATGTTATCCAAGGGCTCTGTACTATTTGTTTTATTGTTAGGCAAACATATTTTGCCAGAGTAATGTTCTGATTTTGATTTGAGTAAAAGAAGCTGAAATATGCTCAAATTTATGGCAGTAAGGGAAGTGAGCTATTTGATAGAGAGGGTCACACATTTAAGAAGCAATTCAGGGTTGCTGGACTGCTTCAAGCAAGTTTGGTAAAAGACTTCTGTTATTTACTTCATCTGATTACCAACCTTTCAGTGACGAGGTCAGAAGCTAAACCAGGATATTAGATTATAGGGGTAGAGAAACAGAAAATTCATGCTAGATATCATTTCAATTCCTTGTATATATGCTTGTATGTGGAATCTTCTAATGTGTGAAAGTCCCATGAGTAAATGAGGAGTCTCAAAATTCTTATTGAAAAATTAAAGCCTGTGACTTCTGAAACATCAATATAGTACTTAACCACCTTTAATTGTTACTTGTTCAAGTTTAAATGTAAATTGATGAGAGGGTCTAACATTTCGTTCTCTAGAAAGAGAGAGCTGAAAATGTTACACTCAGGCAATAAAGCAATTTAAGTTACTCTGCCATCATCCGCGATCCAAAAGTCTTTAATTACCATAAGATTACCTTGTTCATTTGAAGAGCAGTTATTGTTTCTACTGAATCTACTGACTCTCAAATGTACTGAATTTGGGTATTTTATCTCTTTTTATGATTGTGACAAAGCTGTTCTGAAGAAATATTAGAGAGGAAATCACCTTGGTTGACATTTCAATTAATTCTAATGAAATTCCAGTTTTAATATTTTGTTGTGATGGTACTCATTTTTCCCCTTTAATTAGCAATCTATTTCCTATGGCAGTTATTAAAGACATCAATATCTTATAAAGAAAGTCTTGATTGCTGTAGAATTAGAATGGATAATCTCTGACTTTAATGAAAGGTAATTCAATCATAACAAGTTTAAAAAATGAAGGACCAATCTAGATTTGAAGAAACTGTCAACCTGTAACTATCTAATTTTTCTGGTTTTAAATAACTTCAAGTATAATAGAATCGTATATGAATTTGCAATAGCTACATTTCCCTTTCTTTTCTTTAGCTGCTTATTTAAATACTGGTATCATCTTAATGAATCAAGGCAAGGCTGAGGAAGCCAAGAAGACATTTTTGAAATGTTCAGAGATTCCTGATGAAAACTTAAAAGATCCTCATGCTCATAAGAGTTCTGTTACCAGCTGCCTTTATAACTTGGGGAAACTTTACCATGAACAGGGACAATATGAGGTAAGATTTTACAGTAACACAGCAGCTGTCTATAATTTTAATATAATTTTGTGTTTTGTTTTTTTAAAAAATCCTCCACTTCTATACTAGAATTAGCTATTGGGTGTCTGTGAGTTGGGTGGCATACAAATTGAATAAATTATTATTATGGTTCCTCATACAATCATCTGGATATTTAGACTGCATTTTAATTTTACTGAATTAAAAATTCACTTATCGATTCCTTCCCAAGGATCTGGAATGGACAGATGTTGTTGTTTGATAGTGTTAAAGGTATTATTTCGTGATGTAAGCTGCTCCAATTAAAGCTTCCTTTTGCAACTGATTCACGATGATTTGGTCAATGCCACTATAGTTCATGTAGTGCTCCAGGTATTTTGGGATTGCAACCAAAGTACCTAGAACTATTGGTAGTATTAAAGATTGCATAATAGTGTCAAACACGGTATCTACATCTTATATTTTAGACCATAAAGCTCTGACAAGCTTTTCCTAATACATTTACAATCTAACAATTTATGTCTTTTTCTAGGCTATTACTCAGTCTGATGACTGGTAGAATGGAAGACTAGTGAGATGGTAGCAGCTATACTTTATGAACTAGTTTACTGGGGAAATATAGATATTATAGTATATAGTGCAATAGTAATTCATTCATTAGCAAATTATCCTTTTTGAAATGATATACTGTATGAACATGGAAATAATAGCATTTCCTGATACGGTTTAATGTACTTTTTTTTTCCTAGTGAGACTGAAAAAATAGGTTCTTCTTATTAAGGGTGTAATACCAACATCATCAAGCCACCAGAGTCATCTATGTGAGATCGGACGCTGTATAGATCAAATTGCTCAGCCTATCAGTCTTACAGTAGAAACATACAATTGGAATAAATGTAAATTTATATGCTTGTGGAATATGGACAAAGTGTACAATTTGACAACTTCAACTAATTTGTTAGTTGCGAAGTCGTGTCCGACCCATCGCGACCCTATGGACAATGTTCCTCCAGGTCTTCCTGTCCTCTACCATCTTCTGGAGTCCATTTAAGCTCACGCCTACTGCTTCAGTGACTCCATCCAGCCACCTCATTCTCTGTCGTCCCCTTCTTCTATTGCCCTCAATCTTTCCCAGCATTAGGCTCTTCTCCAGTGAGTCCTTCCTCCTCATTAGGTGGCCAAAGTATTTGAGTTTTAGCTTCAGGATCTGGCCTTCTAAAGAGCAGTCAGGGTTGATCTCCTCTAGGACTGACCGGTTTGATCGCCTTGCAGTCCAAGGGACTCGCAGGAGTCTTCTCCAGCACCATAGTTCAAAGGCATCAATTCTTTGGCGCTCAGCCTTTCGTATGGTCCAGCTTTCACTGCCATACATTGCAACTGGGAAGACCATAGCCTTGACTATACGCACTTTTGTTGACAGGGTGATGTCTCTGCTTTTTAGTGTGCTGTCTAGATTTGCCATGGCTTTCCTCCCCAGGAGCAAGCGTCTTTTAATTTCTTGGCTACAGTCCCCATCTGCAGTGATCTTGGAGCCCAGGAAAATAAAATCTGTCACGACCTCCATTTCTTCCCCATCTATTTGCCAGAAATTGAGAGGGCCGGATGCCATGATCTTGGTTTTCTTAATGTTTAGTTTCAACCCAAGTTTTGCACTCTCCTTCTTCACTCGCAACAAGAGGCTCTTTAGTTCCTCTTCACTTTCTGCCATCAGAGTGGTATCATCTGCATATCTTAGGTTGTTGATGTTTCTTCCGGCAATCTTAATTCCAACTTTTGATTCATCTAGCCCTGCCTTTCTCATGATGTGCTCTGCATATAAGTTAAATAGGCAAGGCGACAGTATACAGCCTTGCCGGACTCCTTTCCTAATTTTGAACCAATCAGTGGTTCCGTGTCCAGTTCTCACTGTTGCTTCTTGGCCCGCATATAGGTTTCTCAAGAGACAAATAAGATGGTCTGGTATGCCCATCTCTTTAAGGACTTGCCACAGTTTGTTATGATCCACACAATCAAAGGCTTTAGCATAGTCAATGAAGCAGAAGTAGATGTTTTTCTGGAACTCTCTAGCTTTCTCCATGATCCAGCGTACGTTAGCAATTTGATCTCTAGTTCCTCTGCCTCTTCGAAATCCTGCCTGTACTTCTGGTAGTTCTCGATCCACATACTGCTGGAGCCTAGCTTGTAGAATTTTAAGCATAACTTTACTAGCATGAGAAATGAGTGCAATGGTGCGATAGTTTGAACATTCTTTGGCACTGCCTTTCTTTGGAATTGGAATGTAAACTGATCTTTTCCAATCCTGTGGCCACTGTTGAGTTTTCCAAATTTGCTGGCAAATTGAGTGTAGCACTTTTACTGCATCGTCTTTTAAGATTTTGAATAGCTCAGCTGGAATACTGTCACCTCCACTAGCTTTGTTGTTGCTCAGCTTTTCTTAGGCCCACTTCACTTCACATTCTAGGATGTCTGGCTCGAGGTCAGTGACCACCTCATTGTGATTATCAGGGACGTTAAGCTCATTCTTGTATAGTTCTTCTGTGTAATTTTGCCACCTCTTCTTAATCTCTTCTGCCTCTGTTAGGTCCCTGCCATTTTGGTCCTTTATCATGCCCATTTTTGCATGAAACGTTCCTTTCATCTCTCCAATTTTCTTGAAAAGATCTCTGGTCCTCCCTATTCTATTGTTTTCTTCTATTTCTTTCAATTGTTCATTTAAGAAGGCATTCTTATCTCTTCTAGCTATTCTTTGGAATTCTGCATTTAATTGGGCATATCTTTCTTTTTCTCCCTTGCCTTTCGCTTCCCTCCTTTCCTCAGCTATTTGCAAAGCTTCCTCAGACAGCCATTTTGCTTTCTTGCATTTCTTTTTCTTTGGGATGGTTTTGGTTGCTACCTGTTGTACAATGTTGCGAACCTCTGTCCATAGTTCTTCAGGCACTCTGTCTATCAGATCTAATTCTTTAAATCTATTTGTCACCTCTACTGTATATTCAACAGGGATATGATTTAATTCGTACCTGACTGGCCTAGCGCTTTTCCCTACTTTCTTTAATTTAAGCCTAAACTTTGCAACAAGAAGCTCATGGTCTGAGCCACAGTCAGCTCCTGGTCTTGTTTTTACTGACTGTATAGAGCTTCTCCATCTTTGGCTGCAGAGCATATAGTCAATCTGATTTCTGTGTTGACCATCTGGTGATGTCCATGTGTAAAGCCGTCTCTTGGGTTGTTGGAAAAGAGTGTTTGCTATGACCATTGTATTCTCTTGACAAAATTCTATCAGCCTGTGCCCTGCTTCATTTTGTACTCCAAGGCCAAACTTGCCTGTTATTCCGGTTATCTTTTGGCTTCCTACTTTAGCATTCCAATCTCCCATGATGATAAGGACATCATTTTTGGGTGTTCTATAAGGTGCTGTAGGGCTTCATAGAACCGGTCAATTTCATCCTCTTCAGCTCTGGTGGTTGGGGCGTAGACTTGGACTACTGTGATATTGAATGGTTTGCCTTGGATTCGAACTGAGATCATTCTGTCATTTTGAGGGTTGTATCCCAGTATTGCTTTTCCTACTTTTTTATTGACTATGAAGGCTACTCCATTTCTTCTGAGGGATTCTTGCCCGCAGTAGTATACCTGATGGTCATCTGAATTAAATTCACCCATTCCTGTCCATTTTAGTTCGCTGATACCTAAGATGTCGATGTCTAGTCTTGTCATCTCTTGTTTGACCACGTCCAGCTTTCCTTGATTCATGGATCTTACATTCCAGGTTCCTATGGAGAAAGAATCTGTACAGCATCGGACTTTCCTTTCACCACCAGACATATCCACAGCTGAGCGTCCTTTCGGCTTTGGCCCAGTCGCTTCATTCTTTCTGGCGCTACTAGTACTAGCCCTCTGCTCTTCCCCAGTAGCATATTGGATGCCTTCCGACCTGAGGGGCTCATCTTCCAGCATCATATCGTTTTGCCTTTTGGTACTGTCCATAGGGTTTTCATGGCAAAGATACTGGAGTGGTTTGCCATTTCCTTCTCCAGTGGATCACGTTTTGTCAGAACTCTCTGCTATGACCTGTCCGTCTTGGGTGGCCCTGCACGGCATAGCTCATAGCTTCATTGAATTATGCAAGCCCCTTCGCCACGACAAGGCAGTAATCCATGAAGGGGCTTCAACTAATATATAGCTTCATTTTAAGAATAGGTAATGGTCAAAACCCACAGTAGTTTGACCTGACATATATGTGTTTTATTTTAAACCTAGAAGGCTTTCAGTTTAATGTGGCCTGTATTACTTTATGCAAAGCAGTAACACTTCCCATTATTATCAGCAGATGGAAAAGTATCATTGTGATTATTACCATTTTGTAACATCAGAATGTGTTCTAGGAAATTCTAAGGTATTTTCTTTTCCCATTCTTAAATGGCAGGTTTGAATATTGAAAATTGTTCTGTTTTACATTGAGAAGATTCATGTGAACTGTATAATTTTTACATAGATTGAAATTAATCCATGTTAATCTTCTGCAGCACAAACTGCAGTTTGGTACCACCTTACATGCCAATAGATTTTTTTTTGCATATGCTTATACAGAAATCAATTTGAAGGTGTCATGAGATTCATCATTATACATTTTATTAAATGCCTATTTCTTGTTATGATTAACAAAGGCATCTTCAATTTCACAATATTTTATATCACATTCATGCTTCTGAATTTGATGTTGTTGTAATGATATGTTTCTCAACACTTTGTCATAGGATGCCCTTTTAGTTTACAAAGAAGCGATACAGAAAATGCCAAGACAGTTTGCACCACAGAGTTTGTATAATATGATAGGTGAGTCTAAGCAAACATCTAAAAATATTTGTGTTAATTTTCTTCCAATGCACATACTTTTGTATTTCTACCAATACTGGACATTAACCAAAGTATTTCATTTATGATATGTTTTTGGCTTTAATCAAATCTTCAAGGTTTACATTTGTAGCTTACCCCATATCACCACAGATATAAATCAGAACAATTAATGAATAAAAAGTATGGTTAGCTTTCCCCTATGTATTCATAAAGTGCTGTCAACAAAGCAAAACAAATTTAAAATAATATATGCTTATCCAAATATACTAATCCTGAGTCCAAAAACAGATAAGATTTGCCAAATATTTCCAATAAACTATTTCATAGTCACAATATGGGCACTAGTAATGGCTTTTAATCCTTTTAATCTCCGAAGACTCAGGGCGGCTTACAATCTAAAGCACAATTCAATGTGCTTAGCAATAGCCTTCATTCTATGTATATGTCTGCTTATTAGGGCTTTCGCCCCCCCCCCACGCGGCATTATTACAAAGTCAGCTTATTGCCCCCAACAATCTGCGTCCTCATTTTACCTACCTCGGAAGGATGGAAGGCTGAGTCAACCTTGAGTCTGGTGGGACTCGAACCTGCACTAATTGCAGACAGCTGGTGTTACTTAAGGACGCATTAGCCCACTGCTCCATCAAGGCTCTGTTTTTAAGGAACTAATTTTTAGCTGATTAAAGACTTTCTAGTTCACATAGGCTAAAATGTGTCTTGTGCAACTTGTTGCTATGACTACAATAATTCCAAACTCACATGGCCAAACAGAATCACAATACTCCAGGCTCAAAGCATCTTCTCTCCCTCCATCTCCCTCTCCCCCTCCCTCCCTCTATGCCTCTCTCTCTTTCTCTCTGTCCCTTGTCTGAAGTCTAAGTCCTGTAAATTTAGTGATTAAAAAAGTTTTGTACCATGGTTACATATTAGAGCATACCAAATAAAAATACTTTTACAAAAAATCCCATCCCTAAACCTATATTGGTTTGATGTATGTAAAGTATGATCTGATGTAAAGTATGGTCTGATATAAAGTAGACATCAAATTATAGCCTAGAAGTAATAGCTAAAATAATTTTCTAGATTAAACTTTATTATTAATCTTAACAATTTAGAAGTTTGGCAACATTGGATATAAGCTATTTCATGGCATCCTTGATTACTTTTAAAATATAGAATTCTCCTTTATAACAGTTCAGATTTTCAACTCATCTTCTCAGCTACAACTGCTCAAAAATAATTTGATATGCTGTCTTTCTTTTTCATCAATATATCCAGTAATTAAAATCATTTCTCACTAAAAGAGGTTGAAATTATTGAACAGATGAATAAAATCCTATGGTACAGAGGAGAAAAAGAAATTCTGACTACTTCTCATTTTGCTTCTGATTTTTAGAGAATTGGAAACTTCTTTTGTATAGAAAATACCAAAATTAGTTATCAGTCAGCATAATATTCCTCTATATCATATTGTTAATAAAAATTAAACTTTGGGTTTTGCTCGAGTCAATATAACTGGGTAGACTGAAAGACCATAAAAATTGTATAACTGTCTGATTTGTGAAGACAGCAATTGTTGATTAGGAAATTAACAGCTATTTTGTTTCCTTGATTCATGATGATGTACTCAAATCCTGGTTTTTTCTGGAAAACTGTATTAAAGTAAGTTTATACAAGAAATGCTTTTCACACAGAGATCATCTGGTTTAGACTTGTTTCTTCCCTTTACTTATGAGAAAAGTAATTAGGCATAAAGTAATAGAATAATGGCAGTATATCTGCTTTAAGTACAATAAATAAAATAAATGTTTTAATGTAGAAGGTTTTATCCGTTACTGAATGGAGACATTTCAGCTATTAATCATATTTGGAATCAGTTGATCCTTCTGGATATTGTAGGCATTTTGATAGGATGAAGTGTGAAATTTTAAGCATCTGAATGTTCATCTAATTTAACACAGCTGTTTTGTAGTAGTTTTGCTTCTGACAGCTATAGCAAGCCAGGCTGATTCAGTCTTCCAGAGATTATAAGTTTCTCTTGACTCATGTTATCACTAATGCAATTTCCATCCATATTAAGCTTTTTGGAAAAATATTCTGAGCACTGGACATCATCATATTCCTGTTGTTATCCAGTCTTTTGGATAAGCATCCACAAACATCTGTTGAGAATTTTCATTACACATAAAATTCATATTTCTAAAGAAGTCAGTCATAAAATCTTAGTCTTAAAAAATTCTTAATCTATATATTTCTTTTGCTGCAAGTTGACTCAAGATTTTTAAGGGTTGTGAGATATTTATATATTAATAGTAATATCATATATATTCTGTTGGTGACATTCTACTACAGAATAATGGAATAGTAACATGCTATTATGTAATATATATAATATAAATTAGAAATATAAATTAATTTGTATTATATCTGTATTTTTGAACACATATATGCATGTATTTATACTGTATATTAATATATAAAATATAATTGCTTTTATCAGTTTATATGTTCTATTAATACATTTTTATGATTTCCTATTCTGCTTTGTAGGAGAAGCCTACATGAGACTTAGCAGATTCTCTGAAGCAGAATATTGGTATGTGGAATCACTGCACTCTAAAACTGATCACATTCCAGCTCATCTCACATATGGGAAACTTCTTGCTTTAACGGTAAGTGAACTATCTGGAAAATAGCAGTAAGTTTTTTAGCAAGAGAAAAACAATCCTATCTGTCACATGTTTGTCACATACAGACTCATCTCACTCTTTCTTTGTATAAAATATTATACAAACAGCAATAAGGCTCTTTTTTCCTATTATTTGCAAGCTAGGAACTCATATCTTGAGATCACCTTTGCAAACCATTCTACTGTTGTTCACAAACCATCTACTAGAGAAATACATAAAAAATACTGACATAGAATGCACGCTATTTGTCAGCTTTCTCCTATATCTTTCTTCAAATTTCTCTCTTTTCATATGTATTAACTATCAAAAGATTTAGTCCATATTACCTGGGTTTATGTGAATTCTAACTCCTTACCTTTTTATGGTGAGAGCCAGTGTAGTGTTGTGGTTAGGGTGCTGCAATAAGTGCAGGAATACTCAGATTATAGTCCACTCATAGCCACGGAAGGCAACTGGGTGATTTGGGATAGTCAGTCTTTCTCAGCCTTAGACAAGGAAGCCCCCAAAATCTATCAAGTTGCACTGAACTAATGTAATCAGTAAAGAGACTTTCATTTTTTTGGTAAAATAATTCAGAATGATGATGATGATGATGGGGGTGGGTGGGTGGGGGGTGATGATAGTGCAGATGCAGCATCTATAATATACTAAATTAGGAATGGATTTTCCAATTGGAACAGTAGACAAAATGTATGTTGAGGTTATCTGGCTATTATCTGGGTAATTTGCTGATCAACTGAATAAATATTATTTTAGTACAGTTTCCCTTGATTAACAGACAACACCTCCTCTCCCCAGTATACAAATATAATGAATTATCTTATTGTTTTTGATGTACAAACTATTCATTGCCTGTTCCTGATAGTATCAGGAATATCAATATCTTATAAAGTATGGTTATGGAAATTATGCAGTAATATCCTTTCTCATTGGTGACATATACTTTGTCCAGCTGAAAGACAAGAAAACTCTGGCAATTTCTAGTTTTTCTTTATATGTGAATTAACCTATTGTGTCTTTGATAGCTAAATGGTAATTTCAGTGGGGTTTTTTTTGGCCTAGTGCTATATACTCTGAACAAAATGTTCCACTCCCTTTAATTCATTTAAAGACTTGTGTTTTATTTTGAGTAATATATATTATGTTAGGGACGCGGTGGCTCAGTGGGTTAGGACGCTGAGCGTCGAATCCCGAGTGCCGCATAACAAAGTGAGCGCCTGTTACTCGTCCCAGCTTCTGCCAACCTAGCAGTTCGAAAGCATGTAAAAATGCAAGTAGAAAAATAGGGACTACTACGGTGGGAAGGTAACAGCATTCCATGTGCCTTTGGCGTCTAGTCATGCCGGCCACATGACCACGGAGACGTCCTCGGACAAGCGCTGGCTCTTCGGCTTTGAAACGGAGATGAGCACCGGCCCCTATAGTTGGAAATGACTAGCACGCATGTGTGGGGGAACCTTTATCTTTTTACCTTATATATTACGTTGCTACTTAATTTTTGCCTATTTTTTTAAAAAAACTATTCTTTATCTATTTTTTTGCACTTCAAAATATTATGCATTATATGTTCCTTAAAACAATTGCAAACAATGCTACTTTGCATCATTTATCTGAGGTTTAAGGGATAAGTCTCAATCTGCATGTGTAGAACCATAAGCTTGTTTTACACAGTAGGGTCTTTTTGTTATTCTGGCTTGTTTTCTTATTTATTTATTTTTTTAGAATATAAATTTTACATTGTTGTATATTGCATCTGCAAGGGTAAAAGAATGAAAAAAATGTGGTTAAGCTGTATGAATGAGAGCCAGTGTACAGTAGTGGTTAAAAACACACAACTAGAAAATGGAAGAGCATGAATTCTAATCTTGCCTTTGGGCACCTGCTGGGTGACTTTGGGCCAGTTGTTCTCTCTCAGCTGCAGAAAAAAGGCAAGGACAATTTGCCTTCCAAAAAATGTTTCCAAGAAAACTTCAGAAAAATTGTCCATGTAGTAACCTGGACGGAATATTGATTTGAAAGCATAAAAAAGGTACTGTATGTGAATAAATGGCTTAATTAGGTGAATAATTAGAAAATATTATAGACCAGTGGTTTTCAACCTGTAGTCCGTTTACCCGTGGGGGTCTGCTGTATCATCACAAGAGATCAGTGAAGGCTTGAATAAATGTTATGATTTCAATCTTGAGTTAAGTCCTGGGGATCCATGGCCATGGTCCGTGGCCACAAAAGATGTTTAAAGGGGGGTTCATAGTGAAGAAAAGGTTGAGAACCACAGCTGTAGACAATCCTGAGCTGTTCATTTGTAAAACTGTATTCGGCCAGAATAATTATCAGCCATAAATTATCAGTCTTAAATTCCTAATATGATTTCATCACTGACAAATTTATCATGGCTTATCTGTTGTGAATTGAAAGAAACTGCAGAATGATTACAATTACAATGATTACAATTCACAAATGTAAATAATAAATGCATCTAGAACAGACATGTCAAACTCACAACGTCACGTAGCTTTTTCCCCATTGCCGGCAATGGGGTGGTTGCAGTTTCCTGGTGATGCATCCAGCCCGCGAGCTGGCAGTTTGACACCCCTAATCTAGAAGATGCCATAAGACTGTTGGTTTTCTGAAGAGACTGACATATTATTTATTACCTATTGCCTATTTTACATCTACCCTGTTAAATGCCAGAGGAGTGACAAGTTTCCTATGATGGTGATTTTGTTTCTTTTTATACCTTTTAAATCATGACTTCATATACTGTCTGTGTGTAATTGTAGATGACTGTTACAAATACCAGTGCTCAGATTGTATGTTTGGGGATAACTATACCTGACACTTAATGCTTCTTTGCATTTGACCTCATTATCTTTTTTTAAAAAACAAAACAAATTGAAGCTTCCAGGGAAGTTATAATTATGGGATTAGAGCATGAATGAAAGGAAAAACTCTTTTTTCTTCCCTGATTGGGTCTTTAAAAAATCTATTTTTGGAAGCTGGTTTTGGATGCCTGTAAGTAAGGCTATCACCAATTTTTAACAAAAGATTTTAGTCACAATTAAGATATCTCCTGGGCTGTTGTGACCTTTCCATTACTTAAAAAGGTATATTTTGGCCATAAAGAAACTATTGCAATAATTATATCCATTGCTTTTAGTTTATTTAAAAACATTCCTTTAACTCATTAGTTCAGTAGCTGAAACTAAGTCTTGCTTTTTTTAATGCATTTTTCTATAAGGCAGCAGAGTCTTCCCCCTCACTCTTCTCTCTTTCCACTCCTCTTTGTTATCTGAACCTAATTACAATTTTGCACAGGATTAGATCCAGCTAATTACATCCTCATTATAAACTATTTCTGGCAAAGGAGAAATTTTAACATGGGATCAGAAAAAATAACCCCATCATTTTTTTCTGATAAATATTTGAGGAAGGCTATAGTCCAGACATGTTTCAAAGAACCAAAGTTACCCATGTATAATATCAGTGTGATGTTGGTTTCCTGTTAAATATGAGTGGCACTTCATTTATCTAAATGTTTCAGACACACATATACACACAAACAGCCGTTTAAGCACAAATACATATATATTGATACTAACAATTCTCATATAGGATCTTAGGAGGAGACCACAAACAAAACAATATAAGTATCATCTCTGGATTCAGATTTTTTTTTAATCTAGTAGATATTTGGAGCAATAGGACTCTCTGTGTGTGTGTGTGTGTGTGTGTGCGTGCACGTGCACGTGGATTCACACACACATGCCTGCTTGCCTGCTTGCCTCAAGGCTATTTTGGCAGAACACATTTTAAAATGCAGCTGTCACACTTAGGCTTAATCCTGTCTATATATGTGTCTAGTTTGCCTGAAAAGATGGTTTTTTTAAAAGTGAAAAACATTTTGTTATAAATTGAATTAGATTTTAAAAAGGTACTAATAATTACCTGGAAGCATATGTGGATTTTTATAAGAAGATTATTCAAAACTGGTTTTACTATATTAACCATGCCCATTAATACCTTAGATCAGAGGTCCCCAACCTTTTGGGCACAAGGGACTGGTTATATAGAGAGAAGTTTTTCCGCAGACAGGAGGGGGTGTGGTTTTGTGTGCTGCCTGCATGTCATGGATGGGGCTTTGCTTGTTTGTGTCGCCTGGTTGCTAGCATACCGCAGCCTGGTACTGGTCCACAGACCGGGGGTGGGGGACCTCTGCCTTAGATCAATATACACACACATATATACTTGTAGGGATCCAATCATGAAACAGTAGAAATATATCCTGACCCTTCCTCCTTCATTCCCAATTGCTTGTATTTGAAATATCAATTTGTCCAAACCTTTAAATGCAGCATTCAGACAAGGAACCTGTGGTTGTAATCAAGGCCATAACAGGAGATAAAGAGTTAAACTTTAGATTCCTTTTCTAGAATCTGTCATCCTTTTCTATTAGAATCATATAAATGCTTCCAATGCTTGCTTGGAAGTAAAGAAAAAGAAATGTCTATTTCCTTACCTGTAGTCAAATAACTACAAAGGGTAGTTGAATCTGAACTGGAATGGAGTAAAAAGATGGGTAGTAAAGATAAGAAGGTAAAAAGGTGGATGGTAAAGGATGGCTCCTGACCTTCGCTCTTTCCGCCGTGGTCTGAAAACTTACCTATTTGAACAAGCCGGCCTGGTCTAATGGGTTTGGGGTATTTTATTTAGTATTTTTAATTATTTATTGTAATGGGCTAGTTCTATTTAATCTTATTTTTAACTTTTGTATATTGTATTTTTATTGCCCTGTACACCGCCCCGAGTCCTTCGGGAGAAGGGCGGTATAGAAATTAAATTAAATAAATAAAATAAATAAATAAAGGTGAGAAGATAAAAAGATGGATGGTATCTTCATTACAATTATTAAGATAGAATTAGCAAGAGATATTGCAGAGGAAAATAAATGTGTAAACTAATTTGTATTTAATCACAGGAACCTTTTCTTGTTATATTAAAAAAGCATTTTGTGAACAGATGTCACTATCGACCATTAATTCAGAAGTTTACTGTGAAACATTATAAAAACTCACACACATCCGTAACAAGCATTGGGGCATGCTGATTTCTGGTGTGGTTTTGGTTCACGATAATGCTCGCCTGCGACTGTTAGACAAACCCAAGAACTTTTGAAGCAGTTCCGTTGGGATGTTTTTGATTCCCCCCCTCCAGAGCCCAGATTTGGCACCGTGCACCTACTATTAAAGAATTTCAAACCTTGTATTTGAGAGTGTCTGTCATTGATAACCAAATGGAGGTTTATTTCAGAATTGCCCTCGTATCTATGCATGTATGTATGCATACAATTTATAGGCCCAAACTACCCTGTGCAGCATATATTTAAAATAAATATATTTAAATAAATATTTAAAATAATAATAAAAACAAAAAAACAAACAAAAAAAACCCAGACAAGAGAATGTGCACCATATGCAACAATACCCTAAAATCTGAGAGAACAGACAGATTTTCAGGGATTTTCAGAATTTCAATAAATGTAAGCCATATGGATCCCTGAGGGGATAACAATTGGAGAAGGCAGGTCCCATGACAGAGAATTTGTGCTTTCTAAGTCTTTATAGATGACATTGTTTAATCAAGAGAATCTACCACACCTATTCTCACCAATCTTACCAGACAGGCAAAAATGATAAAAAATTGGCTCTCTCTCAAATAACAAATTCCTATGCTATGACGGACTTTACAAGTGATAACCAGCAACCTGAATTCTATCCAGAATCTCATTAGCAGCCAGTGCAGCTCATAGAGCTACAATATTATATTAGCATATTTCAACATACCAGACACTTCATAAACCATGATATTGTGGATCAGCTGTAACTACTAAACAATCTTCAGGAGCAGCATTTAAACAAGTTCAGAAACACTGCCAAATTATTTTCAACCATGTTGGAAATGAGATAGGGTCATCCTTACTAGATAGATCAGACAGGAAACACAGCCAGATAAGCTAATTTTAATTCATTGTAAAATTACCTAATTAGAATATTGCTAGTCTGAAAGAACAATTCTACCTCTGTCACCTTTAGAGCCCAATAATCTAGGAAGGGTCCCTCTTGAGCCCCTTGTTCCACCCACTATCCCTCTTATCTGACATTTCCCAGGCAGCAGATCTTGCCTGGTCTCCTAAGCTCACTTCCACATAATATTACAAGTAACATCAATCCTATAAGGTGGTCCAGATTAAGAAACCAATGCCAAATAGGTGAGTCCTGCTTGAGCCATGAAAGCCAGCTGGGTCACTCACTCTCAGCCCAAACCACCTCACCACATTATTTGAGTTACAAATAAGTCAAGGCAGCGAACATCTTCCCACAACAACAAGGGTGGTTATCATGGGAAGATGTTTGCGGCCTTGGGCCATTTGTAAAAATAATAAAGGTGGGATACAAATAAATAAAATAATAGAGTCTTGCAAGTCTGAATGTGCTTTCTCTTAGCTTCACTTTTGTGTAAGCTAGAGAAGCGCTTGTTTGAGACGTTTTCTCAAATTAGTTTCTTGCCCCGCTTATCTGATCATTATATTGCTGGCAGCCCTTCCTCCCGTTTTTCAGAACCATTCCTTATCCTTTTACAGACAGAGGATAGAAGAGACTGCTTTTGACTTTCTTGTCAAAATGTAAAATTAAAGCACTTAAGTGTAGCAATTAGTATCTAAGCATTTTTTTTCTGCCTCCGTTCCTTTTTTATTTTCCCCTTGAACACTATGTTCCTTAAAATGTCATCTTAAGATCAGGGACTGTCATTTTACTTGGGCTATAAATGTTACACAGAGCTATTTGGGGTAATGATACAGATAAAAAAATGTTCAGATAAATAACATATATTTTCACTTACCTACTTTCAAAGCATAGAATGATGCACGTCAGAAAAAAGTACTCCATTGCGTCTTTAGTACTATCACAATAATAACCCAAAATGAAGTTGGAAATATACAGTAATCCTAAACACTATGACAAGAAGCAGAAAAGGGGAAGCTTCTTTTCACAGGGAATAAAACTTTACAAATTGAAATTGAAAACAGTTTTAAGCAGACTATTTTGAGAAAACAATTATAACATACTAGTTGAATGGAAAATATTTGGGATTGCTATTGGTTTCATGGAGATAATTCTGAAGGCTGAAGCATAATGGGCAAGGAAGAACTCCAGTGAATTCTCTCCCCTCCTGAAATAGAAAAAAACCTGAGTGTGCAATGAGACATGATAATTAACTGTCTAAGACTAATAGTGTTCTTCTGTTTCAGAGCATGACATAATAGATGTAAATGTTAATTCAGTCAGGATTAGCAATGTGTTCCAGTCTCAGACCGCAGTTTTGATGACCTTCAGATGAATGTTTTGTGACATGAAACTTTTGCCAGAAGAGGATGATAACTTGAATGCTCTGCTCTGATTTTTAATGTTCTCTGTTTATCCTATAATCCAAATTAGTCTTGTAGTTTTGCCAAGAGACCTAGTTTTTTTTTCCTCTTGTTCATTGTTGTCATTTTTTAAACATTGTATGAATGTCTTATATTTCACTTATAATTAAAATATATAAATATTGGTTGTACTCAATGCAATCTTAAAACTCGATATGTCATCTGTGAGAAGGCATTGACTGGCAGACAGCTATGCCATGCAGAAGTTTGCTTATAGACTGCTTTGCGGGGAGACTGGTCCTCTCTGTGTGATTCAAATCATTACTCAGTTCAAGTTTTCTCTTCTGTCCATATGAATAAGGTCTTGTTTTAAGTTTGTGCATATGATCTCCATACATAGTTATACAATATGGATAGTCAGCTTCAGGTTTTCACCATTTGTTGCTGAGAAATCATATCAATAGAAAGTTCTATAGTTACAATTAGAAATTCTGCTTGCATCATGTACAGAATTGGGAATGCAGTGAGGTGTACATTCTACTTACTAACCTCCATCTTTTGATCCATCAGTAAATAGAAATTATTTGAGCTAAGCTGAAGTTATATAGAAATGTTGTTTTACTCTACACCAGGTCCCCAACCTTTTTGGGCACCAGGGATCGGTTCCGTGGAAAAATGTTTTTCCATAGACTGGTGAGTGTGTGGTTTTGTGTGCTGCCTACATCCCACAAATGGAGCTTTGCTTGTTTGTGTGGACCAGTTGCTGGCATGCCACAGCCTGGTACCTGTCTGTAGACCGGAGGTTGGGGACCTCTGCTCTACACATTCCCCAGGAAATGCTCACACACTAACGTGGAAGAGTCAAACAGTTCCTGATGAGAAAGAAGATACAGACTTCTCACCTTTTTTTAATCTCAGGATCTGTGACTCCCACAAGGGGGGGGAACTCACATCAACCCTATTTCTGTTGTAGATTGAAGTGGTGTGAAATATAGTTCTAGTTCGTCATCTAGTTTCCTTTGGCCTTGCTCTAGTTACAAATTGTATATCAAGTATATCAAGGAAATGTTCTTGATCCTTGAACATACTAAGTTGTCTATTTTTGTTTTTCTCTTATTAAAGTAAAGGTAAAGGTTCCCCTGCACATGTGTGCTAGTCGTTTCCGACTCTAGGGGCCGGTGCTCATCTCCATTTCAAAGCCGAAGAGCCATCGCTTGTCTGAGGACATCTCCGTGGTCATGTGGCTGGCATGACTAGATGCCAAAGGCGCATGGAACGCTGTTACCTTTCCAGGTTGCATTTTTACGTGCTTTCGAACTGCTAGGTTGGCAGAAGCTGGGACGAGTAACAGGCGCTCACTCTGTTACGCGGCACTCAGAATTCGACCCACCAAACTGCCGACCTTCTGATCGACAAGCTCAGCATCCTAACCCACTGAGCCACCGCTCACTGGCATAAAAATAATCAAAATTATTTGTAGTGATAGAAAGTATATAATTTAAACAGAAGAAAACAGAGTGAGATTTGTGTTCTAGTAGGACTATGCTAGTTCATTAATTCTGTAAAATTAATGTTTCAGTTTCTCAGTTGTAGGTCTTTGCTTATCATAAGTAGTTGTAAGCCGGTGTCAAATATCTGTTTTTGCTTTTTCTTTCTTAAGGGTCGCAAGAGAGAGGCAGAAAAATATTTCTTAAAAGCAATTCAGCTGGATCCTATGAAGGGAAACTGTTATATGCATTATGGTAAGTTAGCTAATAAATGTTTTCCTTTACATTCTATTTTATTGTACAAAATTCTTTATGAATAATTGTGGATTTTTTATTTTAAAGTACTGGCAGAGTATTATTTGAAGGAAGAAGTAAAGCTACCTTACTACTGAATAATTCACTGGGGCCTATACAGCCAGTGGCATAGCCATCAATTCCCAAGGAGATATCAGTTGTCATCCTTCATCAGTAACCCATATAAGCATATAAATGGGACTTTGACATCTCAAAAAAATTGATTTGTGAGCAATATTAATTATAAACTTTTCTTTGTGAAGTGCATGATATTTAAGTGCGTTGCTTTTACTAATTAATTTTTATTATGTATAGAAAAGTGTTTTGTAAGACTCTTATACTTTTCCAGTATGCTGCAAGATAAAACCCAAGAGAAACCTTTTTGAAAGTATAGTGAATAGCTGTAGGGCCGTGTAGAACATTTCAAGACATGTTTTGAGCTTTAAAGATATTTTCAAGCTAAAACGTATAATTTATTGATAGTTTCAGCCTTACTCCACATGCTCTTTATACTATTCTGATGATGCTGGAAGAGTCTTAATCTCAAAATGAAACCACTTTAAACTAAAAGCATTTAGAGTAAGGACATAATAGTATCAGAACTCTTCAGTAAAGTTAAAACAAAATCTTCAGTTTATTTCAATGTCAAAATAAGGTATTTCAAGCTGAAAACATTTCAAATTAAAATTGTTTTATATACAATTACATTTTTAATTTGAAATGTTTTGAACTTGAAATACCTTATTTTAAGCTTGAAATAAATTGAAGACTTTATTTTAAGTTAACTGAAGAGTTCTGATACAACTGCCTCGATTCCTAACATGGATGAATGGTTACAAAAGTTGATGGAATTAGCAGTGGTGGCCAAATTGACTGTGCTGATAAAAGAAAAGAACATAAGTATTTTTGTTTCTACTTGGAAAAAAATAATATTATGATTTTGTTTTTTACCGATTAGACTGATTTGCTGATACAGACATGGCTAGTGCATACTACCATAGAAATGTAAAAAGTTTAAATTTGATTTTAATGTCTGTTTTTACGGCAACAGAGAGAGTCGGAAGTCAATATCTTTTGTTTCTTCCCCTCCCTTTCTTCACATCTTTTTTGTTTTCCCCTTTTTTACTGTTGTCCACTACTATTTACTTTTGTATTCTCACATTTTATGTTATAAATGAATAAAACTAATAAAAATAAATAAATAAATGTTTTGTATACAACTATCAGGTTTCATTTATAATTGAAAGCTCTTTAAAATTAATTCCCTTGCAAGGACAAATGGATGAACATTTGCCCTGGCATAACTATTATGGAAGAATGTTTAGAGTTAGACAATTAGAATTTAGGCCACTAAATTTTATTTATTTATTTATTATAATTTTTAATTGATTTTCCAATATTATAATTGTATCATTTAAAAGCAACATGGTGTCTGGGTTACAATAGTTCCATTTTGTATAAGTATATGTTATTACAAATCTCCAATTTGTTGTAGCCAATATTTCCTCTCTTTTTTCCTTTAATACATATTGTCTCTTATCTAAATTAATATACTTCTTATTCTGTCCATCAGTTATTTAGTGGTTTTCTTACATTTGTCAATACTTTTATATATTTTATTTATTTTAACATTCCATCTTTAAAGCATCAATCATCTTATAAATTTTCCCAGCTTTAATTTTGCATTAATATTAAAGTTAAATGTTTGAAATTTCTCATTTCCATATTTCTGAGTGACCCCTCTTCCCTTTATCACAGTTCTCTTCAATATTTAATAATCTAGATACACATCTTATCTATCACATTTCCATATCAACAGATTAATAGTATAATATAATATTCTTGTTTTCATTATGATTTCCACATACTGCAAATTCAGTAGCCAACATTTCTCCCATTTCAGCATTTAATACATCCTTTCTCTTCTCTTTAATATCTGCTTTTTTCAACATTTCTTCTTTTTAAATCTCCCCTGTAAGTTCAATCGCCACGGTTTCTGAAGGGAGGGTTAAAATCCCCCTCCCTCTCCACAGGGGGGAAGGTGCTTAGCAGCTTATTTAGGTGGAAATAAGAAGGTTAGAGTATAAGAGAGGTAGATCTTACCCGGTCTCTTCCACGCTGCTTAAATGTTGCCTGGTGGTAAGTGTGACTTTGGCTGTCTGCAGCCTAGTGGCCAGCCATGTTGCTATGGCCAGGCACTAACAGGAGAGTTGCGGCTTCCCTGCATTTCTGCAAAAGCCCCTTCTTGCTGGTCGCTTCTCTGGGGTGACTTTTCGGTCCTTTTAGGACCCCCTAGCAATGCGAAACTGGACATGGAAGATGAGAGCCATCCTCCAAATGTCCATAGTGGCCGTGTCCTTAGGCCACTAAATTTTAATCAGCACATATGTGTTATTCTGTATGAGTGTGCATGTGTGTGTTTGAAATGCTAATTACAGAATATACATATGTGTTGGTCCTGAATGTGTTTCTACTCTGTTACATTTGTGTGCAGTATGCAAGGGGGACTGGATAAACTGCATTGGATCATGCAGATGTTACATTACCCAGATAATAACATCAGTGTGAGAGTGTGTGGTTTGCTTGCCCTATGTTGTGGCCCTGACCCCTGAGCCTGTCCTACCCGAGGAAGAGGACTCTGAGGATGATGGGGAGGAACTGGCAAGGCCTCCCTCTCCGTGACCCTCCCCTCTGGCAAAGCCTGTGTCTCCATCTGAAGGCCGACAGGAGCAGCCTGTGATTAGCTAGGCTGGGAGTGAGCCAGAACAGCTGCAGCAGATGGAGCATAGCAGAGATGAATCATGGCTAGATCCCCGAGAATGGCGTAGAGCCAAGCGTTTACAGCAGCGTAGGAAGAGTAGGAGGGTCAGGGATTAGCTGAGTCACTGAGCCACACCCCACAAGGTACAAAAGGGGGTGTGACTGCTCTCAGGACTTTGTGACAAACAATAATTTAATCAACTTCTGGTCACATCTTTGGAATTCTGTCGGATTTACTACCTATTTGAAACCCTGGCTTGAATTCTTGACAACGCTTCTGTACTTTTGCTTGTTTGCTTGGACTCATTTTGAGTAATTGTTTGGAAGTTATCACATTCCAGGGGACGCTTGAGGTAACGAGCCTATTTTGGCTGACTGTTTATATTTTGCTGTCAAGGCCTTATCAGAAGGCAATTACTAAAGCCTGAGGAATTAACCCTTGCTAGTTGTGCCTGCTTGTCTGTCTGTTTGTACCCCGGAGGGGGGGAACAGAACACCCTGCCAGTTTTGTGGGGGGGGGGTTTCCTTGGTAATATCTTGATTAAGCTGTTATTTACTGCTCAGTTGGTTATCTCATGTTAATTCTGGGATTGATCACTGCTTATCTAAATATAGGCTACTGGAAAAGATGTATTCTGTCCTTTTTGTTTCCTTCTTAATTTTTAAAAATTGTTTCTTTTAAATGGTATGTAAATGTGATTTATGTCTGTGTCTGTTGATAGTTGATTTGTCTGAATGTCAAGCTTCCAGGAATTCCTTAGTGGTTGGTATTTAGCTTGATCTAGGATGCTTTCAGTTTCTCAGTTGAAACTATGGTTGAGTCTGTCCATGTGTTGTAAATTTTCATAGTATCTCCTGACTGTTACTTGGTGTTTGTAGATATAGTCTTCTGCCTGTCTATCCTACATAGTGACTGTTATAATCCTTATTCTGTATGTTATAGATTGCATCTGTTTTTTTTATTCTTGGATTACTGGGTCTTTACTTTTACTTAGGACAGGGGTGTCAAACTCCCGGCCCACAGGCTGGATGTGTCACGTGGAAGCCACGCCCACTCCAGCTCCGGCAAGAGGGTAAAAGTTGTGATACGTTGCAATACGTCACATGACACAGCGAGTTTGACACCCCTAACTTAGGATGCTTTGAAGGGCTTTAGTTGGTTGGTGTGCTGCAATAATGCTAAATAATGCTATATGGGTGTAATAATTTGTTGGTTATTTCTGATAGGTTTTTGACGTATGGCAATATTATCTTTTTTATAGCTTGTATTGGTTGTGCTACATTGGGTTGTATGGTCAGGCACTTTTTGTTAAAGCTGTGTATGTATCCATTTTGTTGGAAAATATTGTATAGGTGGCCTGTTTCCTTTTTCTAGTATTCCAAGTTGCTGCCGTGCATTATCTGAATAACATTCTTACGGAGCTCCTCTTATGAGAGGTTGTTACTTTGATAAAGGACCACTGGTTTCCATGTTTCTGCTGCTGATTTTGTCTGATTCTGTAGCTTGATAATAGTTTTGAAACATTTGGCAGTAATGCCACTGTTCACAATATATGCCCAGATTGTTTAGTATGATTCAATATGTTCATGGATGCTTATACAGATAATCCTTGATTTACAGCCATTTGTTTATTGAATGTTTAAAGTTACAACACTACTGGAAAAAGTGGCATGACTGGTCCTCGCACTCATGACTGTCGTAGCATTCCCACAATCATGTGATCAAATTCAGGTGCTTGATAAACCACATATTTACAATGGTTGCAGCATCCTGGGGTCATGTGATCATCATTTATGACCTTCCCAGCTGGTTCCCTATAAGCATAGTCATTGGGGAAGCCAGATTCACAGTGTGATTTACTTAATAACTTCTGGCAAAAAATCAAGTGCAACTCACTTAACAATCACTTTGCTTAGCAATGGAAATTCTGTTCCCAACTGTGATCATAAATCAAGGACTAACTGTATGTATTGTAGGATAAGGTCAAGAAATATCTTTTAAAACTTGTATTTACCTATGAGATTTGATTCTTTTTAGTATACTGCAACAGACAAGAAACAATGACAAAAAAATTCTGCCAAATAACACTCTTTCTATTAACAACTGCTGAGATTTCAAGTACATTTTCCTAATAATTGCAAAGCATGTAATATTTCTGTTTTATAATAAAATTGATTATTTGCATTAAATTACTGTAATTATGCACTCACTTGATATAATTTACTGATCATGTAGCTTGTTCTCTAGCTGAACCTGCAGAGTTTTTCTTTGTTAATGTTTTTAATTTTCTTTTTAGTTCATTTTGGTTAACATAGCATGCAGTTAATAATTCACAATGCAGATTGTTCTCTTATTGTAAGTATAACTGGATCAGAATGATCTTAGATTGCTGAGAGCATTTTGGCATATTTTGTAATGCTTTGAAAAGAAACACTACAACCAAATTAAAATTAATCAGTAATTAATTGCTGCCCTCTAACCTGTCAACAAGTATAATGTTTTGTTCAGTTGTTCTAAAATTTACATTTAAGTTACAACCACTTGCAAATTAAAGAATTGTACTGCATTTTTTTGTTCTGTTAATAGAAGTTTCTTTGCTTCCGCAGAGGTTTCCCTGAATAGAATTTAGAATAAGGTTGTCTTTTTAAACCCAAATTTACTCTTGTTTTTGCAGTATCCTATGCTGATGCTTTTTTGGAGCATATTTGACAATTAGAAAGGGGGAAGGAAGAATCAGCAAAAACAGTCTTTATTTATGGAAACTATCATTCATACAGTAATATTATGTACATGTAACCCTGTCAATGTTAAAGTGTGATTTTTGCTATAATTATTAATATCTGTTTTTCAGGCCAGTTTCTGTTAGAAGAGTCTCGCTTGATGGAAGCAGCAGAGATGGCCAAGAAAGCAGCTGAGTTGGATAATACAGAGTTTGATGTTGTGTTCAATGCGGCTCATATGCTTAGGTCTTTTTATTTCATTGTCTTCAGTATCACCATCAATATTTTACTGCATAGAATTAACATTAATATGCATACAGTTTTTCCAGAATGAAAACAGAAGATCACATGGCATTTCTCAGCTTCATGCTTGTATACATTGTGTACATCCTGCTTTTTAAAATTATGGCTAGATCTGATTAATGAAGACAATTCACACTGGAATCCTGTGCCAATTTTGCCGTTATTTCCTTTGCCATTTTTATTGAGGCTGTACAGAGTCTAATGCTTACATAGCACAGAAAGTGATTACTACTACATTCCATTCACTTTATATTTTAAAATCAGCAGAGTTTTCTTTTTCCTGATAAATGAATATAGCAAATGAAGAAAACAAGTATAGAAGAGATTTGAAGCCAACTCTCAATTTTAGAACCAACAATTGGTACCACAACTTTGGGTGGTATAGTGATTCAGGTACTAAGTTTTAGTCTTTCCTTATGCACAGAAACCAGTTGGGAGATTTTGTACAGGTTGCTCCTTTTAAGTCTAATCAGCATCAGGTTCTGCAACCAGCCCTTCATTGCATCATGCATTGATTGTTTCACTGTGTTGAAATAAGTGAATGCAGTGCAAAACAAGTAAACATTGCAACCAAGCAAAATGAATGTTAACCATCAGCAAGAACAGGTGGCCATTTTTTTTGTCGTTGATCATATCATCTCTGAATTACTTATTCAACTCAATCTCTTGAGCTTGCTTTTTTAATGTGTGAAAGCTGTAAATTAACCAAAATAGATACTTTTTGTATCTGTTCAAGAGCATCAACAAGCATTCCTTCCTCAGGCTCATTTGGTGTGTGTGTGCTTTTCTTTCTAAAGTGAACACAGTGCTTTCTGCATTGACTTGTTTGCACACGGTTGCCACAGACGCATAGGCTAATCTATTCAGCTATATAGAATTATGGTGTCATTCAATTCAATGGCTCTTTACAAATAAATGACAAAGCTTCTAAAGCAAGCATAACCCCTGGAAACATTTCTATCCCTTTGCTTCATTGCTGGTTTAGATATATTAAACTACTGTAGTTTGCTATATCTGAAATTTGGAACAGCATTTTTAACTTTAATAATTAGTATTATAGTGGGATTTAAATTCCAATTTTAAAAGCTAAGACGTGAATTAAAATTGTTTACAAGCTAATTTATAATTGTATATATAGAGTAAAATGTTTGTTGATACTAATTCTGACTTTGTAATATCAATTTCATTATTTAAAATACATTTAAAGTTAACCATTCACATCATATCAGTAGCTGAAAATGTATTTTAACAATGTTAATGATTCAATTAATTTTTCACTTTCCAGTACCAGATTAAATTTCACTGAACTTGCTGATTTTTTCTTCTCTCAATAGACAAGCTAGTCTCAATGAAGCAGCTGAAAAATATTACAAAATGGCAGCTGAGCTAAGACCTAATGTAAGTACTTTCTTAAAGAAAATACATTATAGATATCTTGAGAGTTATAACAGAGAGAAAATCAATACATTCCAAAGAATTATTATAATAATGCTTTGGTCTGTAAGCATTTTTAAAAGTAACCCACAGCAGCACTCTAATAAACCTTAACATTTATCAACTAATTATTGTAGATAATTATGTTGATAAAGCAATTGTATATGGATGCTTTTCCCCCTTTTATTTGTACTTTTAAAATCTGGGTTCTTTATCACATTGTGAAGTGACACCGAGGCTACCTTTTCTCATTTCAAAAAGTGATGGTGAAACTGTTTCCTTATCAGTTGTTCCTTTCTGGAATGAGATGATCACAAAAGTAAAAGGTTTGACAGATACATTTTTGACTGTCCCCAACATGATCCGCACACCTCAAATCTACTCCGGAAGATTTCCTGAAGAATTTGGCAGTGTGCATGAGGAGAGGCATTAAGAGTCAGTTCTGCATAAAGATTTCTCCTGATGATCAAATTCATAGAAGGGTAAGAAAAGAAAGAGTGCATTGCTCTCTTAAATTTTAAAACTGGGAAGGTTGAAAGATATTCAGCTTTTTAATTATTTTTTCTTTTCTTTTTTATCTGGTTATTGTTTTTTTCCATTCTATTTACATATTAAAAGCAGTAAAAATAATAATAGACAAGGATTGTAGAATCATTATGGTCCTAGAAAGGACTTTGAAGTCTTCTAATATAATCCATGCCTGGGCAGAATTCTCAGATTAGCCCTGATAAATGGCTGATTGAGCAGCCATAACTTCAAGAGGCAGGCAGTCTGTTCCATAGTTTAATAGCTCTAACACTCAGAAAAGTTCAATCTTTATCACTTTCCTTTCGGCCAACCCACTGAAGTTTGCCTTATTTTAAGCACTACAAGGAATGAATAAACAACTTCTTTTGACAGCTCTTCAAGTATTTAAAAACTACTGTCATGTTTCTCCTAAGCCTTTGCTTCTTTAAGCTAAATATACCCAGATTTTTTAAAAAATTCCTACATGTGAAGGTAATCACTCTGCTTAGAGATTACACTTAATTCCTGATTATAGACTTCTCCAGTTGTTAAAACAGCTTAGTTATCACAATGGATAGTATATCTGAATATATTCATGTCCAATATATTATCTTATTAATGTCATGTTATACGATCAACCAAGATGTTACATACTTTAAACATGCAAATAAGAGTAAATTTTTACTATAAGCATTTTGCAAAACCAGAGACTGCTTTCAAATGAAATCCTGTGTTGGAAGAAACAATACTTCTATAAAGATAGAACATTCAGGAATTATGTTTGTTGTCTGAACCTTTTTTTTTTAAAGAAAAAGCTATTATCTTAAAAGAAGGCTGCTGAAATTAATCTCACATATGTTCTTAAAAAGTATAAGCACTTTGAAGTATAACTCTGAAGTGTCAAATAAAAGCTGAACAGATTATAGATTTTTCAGTCCCAACCATGACCTACATGTCATGACCTACATCACACAATCCGACTAGACTCATATCAGGCCGGTCAAACCTGTACAGTTTTTAAGCCTTATATCTTCATCAGCTTGTCAAATGCAGCTGTTTCTGCTCTACCCATTCAAAAAGATTTGATTAAATATTACATGTATATTAGCATAAGAACACATGCATACATGCAAACACCCATAATAAAAGGTCTGGATATGCCTTTAGGCAAAACAAGTGCAGTTCCATGGCATAATTTTATGAGGGATGGAAAGTATTTATAGCTTGTGGGTTCTATGTGTGTAAATGGCTTCTATATCTCTAATCCATAATATTTTGTTGAGAAGTCTACCAAATAAAGCAAACTGCTGGTACAAGCAAAACTTCTCTGCCATACATGGTATTTAGCTCAACAAGGAAACTTTACTTGTGTCCCAAGTTTCTGGAACATATTACCAAGAAACTATGTTATTTTAATAACTATTTAATTCGAAACACATTCTGGTCCTTTTAATAACAATCATGTGTTTTCATAAATTATAGCATCCTGTAGTTTGTTACTAACCTGTTGTGCTTCTTTCTAACTAAGAATACTTTATTCTTTACTACTGTATAAGATGATGCAATGAAATAATGTAACCATGCAGAACTGGCTTAAACAACTTGGATTCCATTTGCACAAGGTTAAAATATCAGCTTAAGATCAGGAGAATCAAGGTTCAAGTGCAACCCTAGTCATTAAGCTCATGTATAGCCATGAGTCAATCATTATGCTTGAAGAAAAAAAAAACAAGCGATTTATTCTGAATCTCAGTTTGACATGTGATTATTAATAAATAAGCTTCTCATATCTGCATGAACTCTTGATTAGTACTTGGGGAAGCTCAGGTTGAAATGCAATAATAACTAGGAAAGTTTATTAGTAACTTCAAGCCAATCACTCTGTTTCTATCCAACCTATTTCTTCCTAAAGGAAAGGAAGAATTTAAATCTAAAATGTTTTTTAAAACTTCCCTTGTTTTGAGGCTTTCATCAACTCCATCCAACTACAAGTACTGTGGTATGCTTTCCCCCTCAGTTTATTATTGCTTCATATTCCTGTTTTGTTATTTCACACCTCAAATTCTTTTATTAATGACTGATTTATTAGTTATTAATTTTTGTATTAAACCCCATTCTTTTTAAAATGTTTTTATTGATTTTTTTCATACAATTCAAAAGTACTTCAACAAATGTGTTGTCTGAGTTTATCACTGACTAATGCAAATTAAATTACTAATCCCTTGTTCTTTTCTCCAGCCATTGATAAAATAAGTTCCAAATTTGAAAATATTCTGTTTATTCTTTTTCTTTGAAGTAAGTCTGTCTATTTCCGCACAGTCTAGCATTTTTTATTATTATTATTATTATTTCTTCCTCTGGTGGTATTTCTTCATTTTTCCAATAGGAATATGATTCTTGCCACTGTTATCACATGTAAAATCAAGTATATATGTGGTTTGTCAAGCTTTTCTGGCATTATACCTAATTAAAAAAGTTCAGGTTTAAAATCTACATGTTTTCCCAATATCTTTTCTAGCCAAGTATGTAATTTTTCCAGTATCTCTTTGCTTTAACACATGTCCACCATACCTGATAATAAGTACCTGACTTGCGTTTACATTTCCAACATCTATCTGACATATTTAAATATTTTTGCTAATCTTGCTGGTGGCAAGTGCCATCTATAAAACATTTTATATAAGTTTACTTTGTAAGAAATTGACATTGTCAATTTATAATTTCTTTCTCACAGGTTTTGCCATTTTTCTAAATCTATACTGTATCCAAAATTCTTTGCTCATGTTATCATTGTTTCTTTTACTTGTTCATTTTCCATTTTCAATAAAAAGTTATACATTTTCTTAATTAATTTCTCATCAGAGGTTAATAATATCTAATCAAACAAGGTTTGCTCTTTATAAAATCCATACAATTTAACATCTTTATCGTATCTCACTTGCATTTGTAAATATGCCCACCATGATAGATCAATACTCTGATTTTCCATCTCTTTTTTAGATTCCCTTCAGAATTTATTGTCAATGCTGTGACAATGGATGTCATCGCTCTGACAACTGAGAATCAGTAGCCATTTTTACTTTTGCTTTTAGTGTGCCTTTCCTTTCCTTTTCTTTAGAGTTCAGATGGAAGGGAGGAATGTCATGGTTACGATAGATGAAACCAGTAAAATAACTCTAAAGAAAAGGAAAGGCATGCTAAAAGCAAAAGTAAAAATGGCTACTGATTCTCAGTTGTCAGAACGACAATATACATTGTCACAGCGTTGACATTTAGAATATCTTTATATGTCCATATTTTCTTGAGACTGACTAAATTTGGATGTACAAATGCTTCCATTATTGAAAGCCATCCTAGAATTTTCAAGTATATTTTACATTTTATTTTTTCCCATGTTAGCAATAATGCATTTCTAGTATAGTGGTTTTAAAAATATGTATGCATTTTATTTTTCCCATACCATAAGAAAGTGTGCCAACCGAGTTGTAAATCATGTCCCTCCAAATACTACAATCTTTTATTTCTAAGAGTTATCCATTCTTTTACCCATGTTAGTACTGATGCTTGATAATATTTATTTACTGTATTGTCTGTCAAGGTTTTCAAAAGTTCTTTTTAAATTGCTTTCTCACAAAAATTAGATAAGAATTTTTTTTCATATTTATTGTTTTATTTTTATTTTAATCCCATTTATATCCCGCCCTTCTCTGAAGACTCAGGGCGGCTTACAATTTAAGCACAAACCAATGTGCTTAGCAATAGCCTTCATTCTATGTATATGCCTGCTTATTAGGGCTTTCGCCCCCCCCCCCAAGCGGCATTATTACAAAGTCAGCTTAATTGCCCCCAACAAGCTGGGTCCTCATATATTTTCATATATTTTTCATATATTTTTATATATTCTTTTGTATTCCTTAATTCCATTTTCCCTTTTAAAAAGTTCACCACTTTTAACTCCCTTCTTCCCAAGTCTTCCTGGGGTCTTTGCTTTAGAAATTTTATCCAATCAGGGGATTTTTATTTCCAAGTCCACAGGGAAGAGAAATTTAAAAAAAACAACCTCACCCTATATTTTTATTCTTGCCCTGTTCACCGCCCTGAGTCCTTCGGGAGAAGGGCGGTATAGAAATATTATTAAATAAATAAATTATTAAATAAGTTTCCAACCCCTTGGGGTTTCCAGACAGAGCAAAATCAGGCTAGGAAACCGCAGCTCCAATTTCTTTCTCCCGTCTCGTCATGACACCAAACCGGAAGTCCTGTATTAAACACCATTCTTGTTGTACCATAGACATTTCTTAAATAATGCATAAACAACACATTCAACATTAATGTTTTTCTAACATATGCATCTCTCACTTCCATGTAACAATTAGGCTGGAGCTATTCTCACTACTTTTGATAAACTCACATTGCTCACAGCATATTATCCACTATCCTCTTATCAGCATTTGAACATGTTACGTTTCTCCATCTATTTCCCATACTTAAGACACAGTTTGCTAAGATGCACAAATTCATCTACTTGTTTTAATTTTTTGCTGCTTAGATATACTTGCAATTTTTCACTCCATTTTCCCTGTCAAATACACACGATCTTTTATATATTAATTTATAGGTTCATATTCCTTTTAGCATTGTAGACTTTATTTACGCTTTATTGGAAATCATTCAGAGCCTCAATCAACAACATGGCCTTATTGGCATATTCTTTATTTTATTTTGATTATTATCTGTTCTTCTACTACTCCAATAAGAATTCACCCCAAGATTTTTCGAGACACATTGAAAAAACTAATCCCACCATAATTTTTGAATTCAGTCATATTAGTAGTATTCTTCCAAATATCAAGCATAGGTGCAACCTTCATACATGCATTGTTGTACCACATCCCCATATACTACAAACTATAGCTGTATTTTAATATTTCTCCGTTTGCCCAATCTACATTTGCAGCCCTGGGTTATTTTAAAGATTTTTTTTTATCTTGCCTCTTATTAAAACAACTTAAGATGGTGAATAAGCATAATATTCCTTACTCCTCTGTTGTCCCACAACAATAACCCAGCCAGCTTTCATTCCTAAAGTGTGACTAGAACTCACATTCTCCTGGTTTCGAGACCAGCACTTGAACCATTATACTAAACTGGCTCTCAATATTTTGCAATTTTCAAATTGGCTCAGAGTGTTTTGCGACATTTTCATATAGCATGCAATGTTTCCTTTCATCATGATTCTATATGTTCTCTTTACATTCATTCTGTTCTATATGTTGTGAGAGTAAACCTTGTTTCAAGAACGGAACCTTCTTTTATGAAGCAATTCTATTTTCAGTCCAGTTTCTTACCCTTTATCTTTTCTATATTCATTTTTCTTCTTATCCATTTTTGCACTCCCATAAATATAACATATTCATATATTTCACTACTGTGTATCTTTCACCTATAAGCATGATTTATTTAATTATGAAAGACTCAGAGAATGAGTCTTTCATAATTAAATAAATCATGCTTATAGGTTCATTCACTTGCCGTGTATATATATGATTAGATTTCTATTTGAAACACTCACCTTAGTAAATACTTAGCAATGTATTATTTTCATTCTTTACTCTCAGAATGGCTTGATGGAATGGAATGTGTGGAATAGTATGTGTAGATGACCTTGGGGAATGAAGGGAAGAGATGCTGCATAGGAAACAACCAGATAGGAAAAGCAGGAACCCCCAAAAGCTTAATGGTCAGAGAAAGAAACTAAGGAAAGAGCTGGTCTAAAGGCTCAAGCAGTTACAAATGGTGGTGGAAAGTTTGTGCCTTCAGATTTGCAAGATTCTATTAATATAGCCTTACGTAATGTAGAATTAGATCGTCTACTCCTGTTTTTGCCTGGTTTACCTGGGAAAGATGACACCCAGTGATTTTTCTCTTTCCTTCCCACTAATCCATTCATGACATCCAACAGAATCTCTTTTCCTCTTGTTAGCTGATTATAACCATTCATGTTTCATGATTTCCCCGAGGTCTCTGAATCATTCATTATCATGTTTACTGGACCACAACATGCAGTTATCACCAATATATAGTTTTCTACATAGGTATGTGCAAACAAAAATCTAAATGACACAAAATTCATATATTTTTGCCTTTTCATTTATTGTCAAACTTACTCTTTCACTTTTCTGCATGTATTTAACTCCAAAAAATCAGATTATTTTCATTCCAAATCAATTACATTTCCCCCCTTATTTTTATATACAGTCAACATATTTGTTTTGGTTCTAATACTTTTGTTTGTTAACTCAAGATCTATCATTTATTCCATTTGCATTCCACATTTACTGATGTGGGTCATGGTGGCTGGTGCAGGTACCAATAAAGTCTGTTTATTGCACAGCTATACCACAGCAGACAGCCCTCCAATGGTGCTGGTAAAGCTCCACCCCAATTTTCTCCAAAGGCAGCCACCCACAGTCAGTGCAACCCAGTCCCATAAAATAGGTCCAATAGTCACGTGAACCAATCCACAAGGCAAAGAGGAAGTGTGAAGTCCACAAACAAGGTCAGAGTTCACAAAGCAAGGTCCAAAATCTACAAGACTAAAACTTGATATGAAGTCCACAAATCAGGGTTTATGACAGCCAGGGAAGTGCACACCAAACCAACCAATTGTTCCTGACAAATACACCTTTCCCCTGCATCTGGCTAAATCATCCCCTGTTCCTTGTGAGTAGCTTCCTCATGAGTAGCATCGTAGACCTCCTCTATACTTCCTTCTGATCTGCTCTCCATGTCCATGGATCAGGCAGGAGAGGCAGCTGTTTCTCACTGCAGGGGATCTGTTGCCTTTCACCACCACTGATGATTGGCAGCTGATCCTCTCCTGCTTTTGTTAGGGCAGACAGCTTCCTGGTGGTTGTTGTTTCCTCCCACTGCTGGACAGGCTTGGGACTGCATTGACCTCAGCCCCCGGACTTTTCAGACATTACTGAATTTTGGCTGGCTCCTGTGTCGTGGCTCCTGCCCTTTGGAACATCTTACCCCCTGAGGTGAGATCAGCTCCCTCCCTCCTGACCTTCTATAAAGCCCCAATGGCGGAGCATCACACTGGAGATAGTTAATTAAGAGGCAGTCCCACCTTCCCCACTATGCATCCTTTTCCCTTCCTCCCTATCTTTTAACTATAATTTTATTTTTTATCATAATTTCCATTTTTATTATTTTAAAAAATATTTACATTTTATGATTTTAATGTTTTTACTACTTTAAGCTGCCCAGAGTCCTTCAAAATGAAATGAATGGCAAATAAATTGAACAAATGAAGTAAAATAAAAAATAAAATACCTTACACATTGTTTGCATCTCCATCAAAAGATGTATTATAAATAGCAAAAACTGCTTTGGGATTAACATTGTTCCAGTTCCAGTTTTTTTTGATTGGTGAGATCATGCCAATTCAGTTCTAACAAAACTCCCAAGTGCTTCTAAATTATTAATAAGAAAACTTAGTTGCTAATAGGTGTTGTTTATAATAGGCATAAGGAACCAGCAATCTACCACTTAATAGATGTTATTGATAACAAAATTGAAGGCAATTATTGGTTTCTATCATTTGCTGTGTATTGCCTGGAAACGTGACTGCACCTTATTATGAAGGATTATTTTATATGAGTACTTGAAATGTGTAATCATATGCAATTAGGAACTCTCACCAAATAGAGGATTAGGAAAGGCAGTAGTTTTTAAACACAGTAGCTCTGCAAGAGCGGCTGAATAAGAGTCACAGCCTTAACTGGGATTCAGCTTCCTATTTTATAATGGTGAGTCTTAGTCCTAGAGCAACAACACAATGTGTCAATAAGACCTGGAAGAGATCTTTAAGGACTTCTAGTCCAACTCCCTGTTCAAGCAGGAGAAAGTCTCTTCTTAAAAACCTCCAGTGATGAATCACCCACAACCCTAAGCTGGCTGTGTCATTTTATCTCCAAAAGTATCATCTGTGACTTTTAACTGTACTTCTTTGATATTGATCAAAAATAAATGAAATGATATGTTGAATACATAGCAGTGTAGTAGCATCTGAGATTTAAACTTTGTGCTTGAGCTCAAGTAAAAAAAAAGAATTCATCAAGATCTTTATTCTTGTAAAACATCTGGCCCTTATTCGGCAAATAATCTTATTCCTATATTGTATTACTTAGTTAGAATAGATGATAAATTTTATTGATTTGTACTGACTTATCTGGCTTTCCATCTAATCAACGTGTCTCTGGGCAGCTAACAGGGATTAAAATAGAATTATAAGCACAATTTATATTAAAATAGATTAAAAACACCATTCTCAATTTATTATCAGCAAGTGGCTCTTAAGATACCATCCTTTTTTTTTAATGTACTGCTTAATATTTCTGCTTATTTAAAGTATATTTTGAGAATAACTGTAAATACATCCTTTCTGTATATGGAGTATATTTAAACTTTGGGAACCACCTTTAAGGATTAACATGTTAAAGGTCAGATGAATTGTAAAATTCATAGTGTCGAAGGACCTGAAAAATCATGCTCAAATTCCATAGGTCTCAAAATATTTTGAGAATATATTACAAAACAAAAACTCATGAGTTTCACGACAATTGCTATAATTTTGTATGGATAGTGTTGGACTGTTTTAGCTACTAATGTTCACTGATAACTGATTGGAAAAGCAGAATTACATTTGCTATTTGATCCAGGATGAATTAGTTATATTTTGGGATGATTTGGGATAGTTAAGATGCCATGGTAAATTTTCTATGAGTTAATTGCAAGAACAATTTGTTAGCACAGGGGGGTCCAGGACAACTTACCATGGCCAATTTGTCATAGGACAACCCGCTGCAGGACTATTCAATGCTGTATTAAGCAGTTCGTTCAGGTACTTTTATTATTGGTGACCATGTTTTGGTTGAAATTATTGTAACCCTTGTATTTCTGGATTGACTTTCTTTATTTTATTATTATTGGCTACAGTTCTGCTGAAATTAATTTAACTTTTATATTTGTTGAATTGTCCCATGATGAGTTGGCCTTGGCTATGGTGAGTTGTCTCATTCTGAACAGAGGTTTTGAAACTTTAATCTCGCCTTTCTTATTATTGTTCTTCCTGTTAACTATTTGCTCATTAATATATTATATAGATGTCAGGCTAGTAAATTGCAAACAGATTTAATAGTTTAAAAATTGGGTAGGCTGTTTCACAAGGGATGGGAAACTAATATTGTTGTAATATGATAATCAGTATTCAACTGAGATAATATGTATGTATGTGTTAATATTTTTAATGCACTTTGTCTTCTTTTGTGGGGTTTTTTGTCTGGTTTTTAAAGATTTTTTTAAAAGTTTTGTATTTTTATTTTGCACTATATATTTTTTTTGAATAAAATCAAAATAGAAAAAAAAGGAAAAGCAGAAGTATCACTACAAATTTTCACCTGCACCGGAGAATGAGTGTAGATGCTAGGGATTTTATTTTCAACTGAACTTCAAAATAAAATTTGAATTAAACATAGGAAGAAGAAAAAAAGAGAGATGATCACCTTCTCTTATATAAAAACATAGTTTTTCAGAGGGCCTCTGATGATAATACACACACACACACAGACACACAAAACACACTGTAAGTCTCTGGTGTTGTTCCTTTGCCTTATATAAATCATTGGGTTTTTTTTTTTTTTCATTTTATCTACAATATGGGAGGTAACACTATTTTCTGTACCTAACAGCAGAGTAAAGAACTTGTGGTTATACAATTACTGACAGTCCTAGCTAGCATAGTATCCTAATATCAGAGTTTAGCAATATCCATGCATGTTTTTAGCAATATGCCTCTCTGTCTTAATAAAATTATTGATGCAATTAGTTTTTGGATTAATTAATTAGTTTTGGATTCATTAATCATTTGAAAGCATTATATAAATATTAAGCTATTGTTGGGCTGATGCAGAGTAAAAGCAACTAATATTCTAATTAAATCTACTTATTTTTTAATCCTGTTTTGCAAGCTTTGAAAGTAAGCATTTTCTAGGGTGTTGTCTCAGAACAGAGATGGATAAATATTCAGTCATATGAACTGCCCCCTGTAGTCTTGGGTTGCTGCCCACTTATAATCTACTTCCACAAATTAAGGAGGATCGGCTATGTATATTTTGTTATTTTCCTACACTTGATTTTTTTTTAAAAAAAGCCACTTTTCATTGCATATTTTGAGCAGTTCTTATTTTTACTCTTCCTATTTTTCTTATGCCTTTTCATCACAATTTGATCCCAAGAAATGTAAGTACATTCCTGCCATGTGATTTAATATTCATATGGGATTCTCCCCAATATTATTTTTTTCTTTACAATATTATTACTTTACAGCAACAAAAAGGCTTCTTTCCCCCCATTAGATTTCACACCTGAAACAGTTAAGTTTTTGTTTGTTTGTATGTTTGGCTGCATGTTGCCAAGTTTCAAAATGAGTCCCTGTGCTTTGGCATTAGGCAACAGGCCAAATTTGAAATGAAATCCATATTAAACAGAACAAGAACACATGAAAAACTGGACATTATTGACAATATAATTGGAAAGCCACATGCAGGTATATTACAAGTCTATCTACATGGAAAAGAAAGTACTTGGCAGTTCAAAAAGTGATGACCAGGAGCTCAGCTGCACCTATGTGTACTATAATTGCATACAAAATATACATCCCTTAAATAGTATTGAAATGTTCCAATATTATGTTTGGAAATTGTCCTATTCAGTAGCTTTCCAGTCTTTCTCGCCTTTCTGTTTGCAAGCCTGGTTCTTGGCAAGCACATGTAGTATATCTCTTAAGGGCTATTTAAAATTGGCACAGTATTCTCCTTACGATAGTTAATTAAATGGTGCCTGTGCCAATAAACCAAATCTAGCTTTACATTTGTGTGTATGTGTTTGCTAACTGATAATCTAATATTTCACTGCTTTATTTAAATTTTGAAAGCAATATTCCTAAACTTTTGACATATGCATGTACTTTGCTGTCATACTGTCTAGTGAAACCTTGACAAAGGAATTCAAACCAGAGAATGTAAAGCATATGCACAGCAATATTATATCGGTATTCTAAGATCTATAATTTTGGGGCACAGCTGGGTATTCTCTCGGCCTCGTTGGGGAAGTTCTTTCACAATATCAAGCATGCTTTGGCACTAATAAATAATGAACACAACTTCATCCTTCTCCCCTAAATCCTTAGCATTGGTTCTGCCATTCCTAATTTAGTAACCAAACATGGCAAATTACTGCATCTCTTGTTAACTATGGTTTAGAAATTAGCGAAGGGAAAGAAAAACAGCGATTCATTTTGGTTCAAGGAATGGGTTTTGCATTTTATTGAATTTTATAGGGTTAGGGATAGAATAGGATCAGGTTAGGCATTAAGGTTTAGGGTGGGGTTAGGATCAGGATTGGGATTAGGACTGGATTGGGATCAACATTGGGGTTATCCCCCAATAACCTTTTCATTCTTTAGCAAACAGGCTATTCTCTAGGTACATATATTCAATTAACAATAGTTGATATAGTAAAAGATAACTGTAGTAAATAAAATCCATTGGGGGAAAAAAGAATGGGTTTTGGCAACACAATTGAACATCTTTCCTCTTTTTAGGCAAGGAAACAAAAGCAGATGTTGCTTTAAACCATTTTTTTTCATCCCAAAAGTAAAAACTCCTGTTTTCACACAGTATATAAATTTCATATTCTTTATAATTGGCATGTCACTTTATGACTTGTGTTTTATTTACATTTTTAAATCCATATTCCCTTTCCTTTTCTATTTCATGATTTAGAATAGATATTTGTACATTTTTCTTCCAGAATGCAAACCTACAGAAGTTTAGAGAAACGTTCTTTCTGGAAGCATTTTGATTCCCAATCAAGTCTATCTCCCCCCGCCCCGCCAGCAGTGACCCCTGAAGTCTCCCACCCAAACCCACCCAAGCTTTATTTCAGAGGAAGCCTAGGTCAGCACAAGGCTGCCACCTGCTAAGACAGTATAAGGCAAGGCAAGGCAAAGCAAGGCTTATTGTCATTTTTTTTTACTATGGGCACAACGGCACCCATCAAAAATGAAATTTAGTTGCCCGCTCTCAAAGTGAAACACATACATGACATATACCTAGACATACTATATACAGCATATGTATAGACCCACACCCCTATGTCAGAGAAAGCAAGAAAATGAATTAAAATAAACTTTGAAGAACTCAGATCTTTAGTTTCTGTAAATGTAGGACTCACATGAATATTAAATATTCTTTAAATAAATACCATGTTTTGTCTTGTACTTTGTTGCATTAAATCTAATAGTATCCATTTCTTTAGCTGTACTAAATACCAAATTATCCATAAAGATATTTGGTACAGCTAAAGAAATGGACACTATTGGATTTAATGCAACAAAGTACAAGACAAAACATGGTATTTATTGACTCCTCCTCCTGGACTTCTTCCTTTACCACAATATATACTTTTTGCATATATATTTTCCCAGTTGATAACTGATATTTCTGACATTCTGTCAGCTTTCATTAACATTTTTTTGTCAAGGACTGACCGTATCATTGGTAGAATGAGGTTGTTGCCTTAAGCAGCAGGAGCAGCATCTGTCACCCAACATTTCTCTTGAGGACTGTACAAGAATTAATTGAAGCAGTTTAGCCTCAACTGTAGTCCAGGCCAAAAAATCTAGGAGATAGGTACAGCGTTATATACAGTTGCTGAATACTGATAATAGACAGGTAGGTAGGTAGGTAGATGACAGATAGACAGATATTAGCATCATACACAAATGCAAACCATATAGTACAGTCTGCTAAGACCATAATAACCATATATACATAAAAATAGTTCTAAGATCTTTAGTTCTATACCCAATAATGGTTATATTCTCTTGTGGCAGATAATTGCAGATGAAAGGAATACAATACTGTGTAGTGGGATGATTTTTTTTCAGTTAGGATTGTCAAACCCAGCATGATTAATTCTAACTGAGTCTCAATCACTAACTGATTTAGGGATATATCTTAAACAATAACCTTTCCAGAATACTTTCTTCAGTAGTGCAGGGTCATCACCAGAATCAGGGTGGTTAAGAGATAATCTTTATTGTTACTGAAAAATGAAATTTAGTTGCCTGCTCTCAAAGTGAGACACATACATGACACCCCCCAAAACATACTACATACAACATATGTATAGACCCACACCCCTACATATACATAACAATAAAATATTAAATACATCTTACGGACCCTGTTCAAGCAACGCTTCTGTGCTATGTCCTGGAGGAGAGAGAGGGAACTGCCAATGATCTTTTCAGCCATCCTCACCACTCTCTGCACCGCCTTCCTGTCTGAAGTAGTGATGCTTCCAAATCAGACTGTGATGCTGTATGACAGGATGCTCTCAATCGTCCCCCTGTAGAAAGGGGAGGCTAGATACAATAATGTCCTTTATCAGCTTCTCAAAGCATTTCATAATGGTGGATGTCAGTGCAACCGGACGGTAATCATTGAGGCCTGTAATTGTGGACTTTTTTGGCACTGGCAAAATGATGGCTGTCTTATAACACGATGGGACCACTGCCTGCTGCAATGAGAGATTGAAAATATCCGTGAGAACACAAGCCAGCTCATCTGCACAATTTCTAAGGACATGTCCATGGATCTGGGCCTGCTGCTTTCCAAATGTTAACTTTCCTCAGTGTTTTCCGGACAGAGGTGACATCAAAGCTTAGCACTTGCTCATCAGGATGGGGCACAGCTTTCCTAGCAGGAGTGCTATTTGATGTCTCAAATCTACCAAAAAATGCATTCAGTTTGTTTAGGAAGTCTGTGTCGTCCTTGCACCTCGGTGGATTCACCTTGTAATCCGTAATAGTCTGGATTCCTTTCCACATTCGCCTGGTATTTGTAGGGTCTTGAAAAAAGTTCTGAATTTTCTGGCAATGGGCTTGCTTTGCATCTTTTATGGCACTTTTCTGCTCTGGCTGTTCTAAGTGCCAGCATGTCGCCAGATTTAAAAGCCACGTTCCGTGCTTTCAGCATCTTGCGGACCTCATAAGTCATCCACGGTTTATCATTTGCCCTCACAACAATGCTTTTCAGGACACAGACATCATCTATGCACTTTTGGATATATGCAGACACCGTGGTATACTCCTCAACATTTGTATGTTGATTCTCAGTAGCTGCTTCCTTAAACATGCCCCAATATGTGCACCCAAAGCAGTCTTGTAATGTTTCTATAGCTCCGTCTGTCCAAACCCTCACCTGCTTTACTCTAGGTTTCACTCTGACTAATAAAGGTTTATATGCTGGAATAAGCAGCACTGAGAGATAGTCAAAGGAGCCCAAGTGAGGATGGGGGATAGCTTTGAAAGTATTCTTGATATTGGAATAAGCAAGATCCAGTGTATTTTCCCCTCTGGTTGCAAAGTCCACATATTGTTGGAAATGTGGCAGGGTAGCTTTCAAATCCACTTGGTTAAAGTCTCCCACTGCAATAAATGCACCCTCTGGGTGAGTAGTTTGTAAGTCACTGATGGTATGACAGAGAGCCTTCAGCACCTCTTCTCTGTTTGCATCAGGGGGGATCTTGCCAATGACCATGCCTATAATGTGCTGTCAGGCCTTTTCATCCTCATGTGGTGATAGTAAGCATGTAACTTGAACTTTTTTTTTAACTTTTTTAACTTTTAATTTTAAGACATTGTATAGTCATCAGTGATGAAGTCTACTAAGCTTTTGTATGAGAAGCTTTGTTATGCTGTATTCCCTACATAGTATAAAAAGTCTTAGGGCAAAGACTGTCTTTGTCAAAGGGATAGTCAGTGTCAGGTTTAGAAAAGCTTATGCTGCAGATTGAAAGAAATGAATGAGAAGAAAATTACTCCAGATACTTATCAGTGGAATTTAGAAAGAGGTATGAACCTGGGCCGTGAGAATGCCAGTCCCCTATCTAACCCATTTCTCAGACAGTTTTCATTATAGGCAGTGCAGTTTCCTCATGAACTTAACAATAAATGAACAGGAGAAACTAATGTTGGAACTAGCGCATGGAGCAACTGATAAGAGATAAATTGCCATGTAATTAATAGGAACAAGTATTATTGACCATACTAACTTGAACTCACTGGTGTATTGTAACTGAGCCTGTTACTTGGAGGTTATATTTTATCGGTTGAATCAAACTTCTAATACAATATATTACTTGAGGCATCAGGAAAAGATTGAAATATCAGAAACATTTTAACCTTTTTTTAAAAAATAGCTCATAGTGCAGATACTGCAAAAATTATTGTGTTGTACTTATATAGATCAGTACATATTGAACATATGTAATCATCACATATATATGCTTTACCAGTGGCTCCTAGCATGAAATATAAAATGTGCAAAAGATACAAAACTGCCTTTGACTTTGATTATAATTCTGATACAATAAAAAGTATAACCATATGTAGAGAGATTTACTATCTAATAGATGCAACAAAGTTCTGTATGTTCTGATGATTAAACTGTGTCTTGGGCATAAAAAGATACAGCCTGACACCCATAAATAAAAATTCAATGATTTGAACATGCTTATATTTTCCATATGGCATATAATTATATGCAGCATAATTCTGAAAATATTTGGGATAAAGAACCAGGGAAGTTTAATTGTAAGCAATTTATGATGTCTGGAACACATATGTGCTTTGTTTTTTCCAAAACTATATAAGTACAACATTTAAAAGATTATGATTCTTTAGGAAGTGAGATTATGCTAATTAAATAATATTTTAGGCTTGTTTCCCTATGGAATGAACGAATAATTGTTTAGGATTTTTCCCCACTGTGTATTAAACTCTTGATATATAGCTATTGAAAAAAAAAAGTAGAATCCATTCTTAGTTCTTGGGGAGATTCCACGTTACCACATAATATTTATTTGCCCCAAGTTGGAATTTATATTTCAGCTGTATTTTAAACAGCAAATATAATTGTATTGAAATGTAAATTTCAGATACCACTCACATACTTTAAAGCAAGTTCAGAACATGATATTTCACAAGAAGTTTATACTGTAATGACAGATCCCAATTTATTTTCAGGTTGAGCCAATTGCTCTCTTTGTTCTACTTAATATTGGTGGATGGATAATTCTTGGAACATATCTGATATACAGATTGTCCTCAATATATGACTACAAATGGGATTGGAATTTGATAGCTAAGTAATACAGTCATTAAATGGGTTGTGCTCAATTTTGGTGTATTTATTAAGCAAATCCAGCTTCCCACTGACTTTGCTTTTTGGAAACCAGCTGCAAGGTCGCAAATGGTGATCATGTGACCCTAGTACATTTGAACCATCATAAATATATGTTAGTTTCCAAGTACCCAAATTTGGATCACATGACTGCAGGGATATTGCAACAGTCACAACTATGAGGACTAATCATAAATCACTTTTTTCAGCACCATCATAACTTTAAATAGTCATTAAATAAATGGTGGCAAGGCAAAGACTATCTGTAGGTTTGTGTGTAGAATATTTATTTATTTTTCCTTTGTAGTATTTTGTAGTATTTTGCAAAGGGATGCGGTGGTTCAGTGGGTTAGGACGCTGAATTTGTCGATCAGAAGGTCGGCAGTTTGGCGGGTCGAATCCCAAGTGCCGCGTAGCAGAGTGAGCACCTGTTACTCATCCCAGCTTCTGCCAACCTAGCAGTTCGAAAGCACGTAAAAAATGCAAGTAGAAAAATAGGGACCACTACGGTGGGAAGGTAACAGCATTCCGTGCGCCTTTGGCATCTAGTCAGAGACGTCCTCGGACAAGCGCTGGCTCTTCGGCTTTGAAACGGAGATGAGCACCGGCCCCTAGAGTCGGAAACGACTAGCACACATGTGCGGGGGAACCTTTACCTTTAGTATTTTGCAAAAAAAGAAAAAAATGACTTTTAAAAATATGAATAAGCAAGAACTGGCTTTTCTAACCAGCTTCTCTATTTGCAAGCTGCAGTGTTCTATAACAGTTTATCCTGCAATTCTTAATTAGACAGGTACATACAGTAACAGGGCAGTTACTGTCTTGTTGACATTTATAAGCTAAGGAGAATAGGACAAGAAATCCTGCTGCTGATGTTACCTAGTTTGGTAACAAAACGTTCAGAAATTATATTGAAACAACCTTGGAGAACAAACCACAGCCCAAATCTAAAACCTGAGCTACAAGTATTTTCTATTATTTCAAGGCAGATAATCCTTCAGGGATTATATACCCTGTATACCCTAAGCTGTTTAAATCATTAGAGGATAAAACTAATACTTTAAATTGAGCCAAACTGACAATCATTGTAGATTTTTCAGCGTTAGAATTACATGATTGCAAATTATAATTATTGTTGTTGTTGTTGTTGTTATTCCCTGCCTAGGCAGCATATTTTCTGCCAATAGAAATTTCCTGGCACTGTTCTTCGTAGAATGCACAAAGAATTTAAAATGTTGTTTTCAAACACACATTGATTGTCCCTTTGGCTTGAGGTACAACTGATTTAATAATTGTGGTTGGCATGAACAATTTCTTTTTTAATGTAATTTTATTAAGAATTTTAATTATAATAATAAAAACTAATACAAATTAAATTTATAGAAAAAGAATAGATGGAAAGAAAAAAGTGCAGGGAAAAAGAAAAAAAACCAAAGAATATAACAAAGAAAAAAGAAATATATAAAGAAGTGACTACCAACCTTCATCACAACAAATTTAAATCTAAACAAATTTAATAACTCTTCAGCGCCTATCAGATTAAATAGATACCTCTTCATCCCATATCCCAGATGTTATCTATAAATAAATCCATAAAATATCAACTTTTCAATCCCGCAAAAATTCCATAAATAGTTGCTAGTGCATTGCAAAAAATAACAAAAAAATCTAACCTAGAACAAATGAACCAATTTTATATTCCTTTTACTTCTAAAAGTCCCAGTCTTTAATTCAGTCAAATATTGTCATAGGATTTGATTTTTCTTCAATTCTTCTGAATCCCATCCTACAGATATCTTCAAAGCTTCAACAAATCTCTTTTGTGGATCTAATAGGAAAACATTTTCCAGGCCATTCCTTTGGTTTATCATTTCTTTTTCCCTTTTAAAATTTCAGGCAGTTTCTTTTGTATATCAAGTAAAGTATCCTTTTCCAAATCATTCTCTTGGCCTGTTATTTGTAGATCCACATTCTGTAATTTCTCTGTCTTGTCAGTTAAAATTTGTTCCACCTCTGTCATTCCATCATAAATAAAGTACATCCATAGAAGCAGACATAATTACTGAAAGTGTTGATATTGTAGTTAATAAATTCTGGCTCGAAAATCTTAACATTTCTGATGTTATAATGTTTTCTGTCATTTTATAACATCAGTATTAACTGACATCAAACATGTTATTTTTTTGCTTTAAATCTTTAGTTTTCTCTAGTGTCCAGTTTCTAAAATCACAACTTATCTTTTGTTATGACTTGCAACTGTCTGGATAACCAAAATGTTATCTGCTTCCCACAAGACGTTTATTTTTTTTTTATAATTCCATATCTTATAGTAAAAGTTAAAGTTTCCAATTTACCTGAACCTTTAATCCATTCATAACTTTCTTAGATTAAAATCTTATTTAGCTTTTTACTGTTTATTTCAAATTCTTTTAAGTTCATAAGTTTGTATTTAATTTTTCTTTTCTTCATCATAGCTGAAGATAAACTTACCCAATGAAGACTTTTCAAATCCTTCATTCTGGAGGTCTTTAACAACTTTAGAATAGTTAATAGGCAAAAGGGGTTAGAAAGGGAGGTCTCTGAGCTTCATGTCCTTTAAAAGGCTCTGCTGTGAGCCAGCTGGCTCATCCCATCATCTCCAAGTATTCAGACCCACAGAAAATTACCATCCTGTCATCTCCTTGCCAGGAGAGGCATCAAGAGAACATGTGAGCTACCTCCTGTTCTCTCCTTCTCCAGAGAGGTTTTGAAGAATTGGTCTACTTACTTGTTCCTTGGTCTTTGCTGCAATCATTGGCTCTGCTTTCATAGAGCCATCTTCAGGTCCCTATAGCTTGTCCAGAAGCCCCTTGTAACAATTTCTAACATTGTTGTAATTTTATCAGATATATAAGGCATAGTAGTGTTCGAAATATGTTAACATTACACATTTTTTTAATCACGCCAAGTAAATTTTTATAATAATCACTTGAAAGAAGAAAAACTACCATGAAGAGGACATTTATTTTGTGTAACTTTCTATTATTTAAAATTGGAGCTTTCTCCTCCAGAGGAAGATCATGTGATAATGTTGCAGGTTCCAATATGAATGGGTCACTGGGACCAGAGGTTTAGTCTTCCGAGCTTTCAGACTCAGGCTGAAGCTCATCCTCAGGGAACTTCTTTCTACCAGACTGTAAAATTCATCTATTCAAGTTGCTTAAGCAGCATCACCAAGAACCCGAAAGGCAGCTCCATATCCTTACAGTATGTGTTGTGAAAGTAACACATTGGGGTCTGTCAAAAAATAAATGCCAACTCCAAAGTGATTCAGCAGTGCATGGTTCTTTTTAGCCATAAAAAATACTGGTTTGACATTTTGATTGCTTTTGAAAATCACACATTGCAGTCTGGCAGTAACAGCAGAAATAAAAGTTCAAGTAAAATGCTTGCTATCACCACATGAGGATGAAAAGGCCTGACAGCACATTATAGCATGGTCATTGGCTAGATGAAGCAGAACCACCCTGATTCTGGTGATGCACCCTGCAGATAAATCTTTTTTGTTTTCTCTTTTATTATTTCATTCCTCTTTATAAAGCTACTGTATGTGTTTTCAAATAGCAAACAACCCTTCGGAACAGAGCTCGCTCAAGGACAACTGCCCTAATATTAAGCCGACGTATCTGGATGCCATGTTTTTCAGAAATTAAATCTTTTTCAGCAACAAAAGCCCCATGGCTGTTCTTTAGAAAACCAAATAGGCACACTGAATACAGAAAACAATACTTTGAACTAGCTTGAGGACTCAGGGAATTTAACCTCATTGAAATTACCGCTGTAGATGTATATTTATATACACTTTGCCATGTTGTATCACCCAGCAAATTAATGCAGCTGTTTAAAAACCAATAGTTGACCTGCTACAATGGTAAATAAATGAGATGGGGCCTGGAAAATCATAGATAAATCATATATTATTATTATTATTATTATTATTATTATTATTATTATTATTATTATTATTATTATTATTATTAGGTTATGCATTCAGTGTCTTTCTAATCTGTCTAAAGTAGCTTAAATGATTGTATGAATATACAGATGCACGTAATTTGATCATTTGATTAGTACTCAAAACTTACACATTTTCCTGAAGTCCTCATTCCTTTTCAAAGGCAGAGTGGCTGCTGTGGCTTAACATTTTTTGTGGTAGGACAGTTTACTCCAAATTAATTCTTAAATTTCTTTTAAGAAGATTCAAAAATGATTATCAAGTAAAATAATATGTTGTTATCTATACTTGCTATATTTAGATGGTTTCCATCATATATTTGTATCAAATATACTTTATGTTGGCCTCAGTTTTAGTTTTTCTGTTTGCCTTCAGCAGCAATGAATGCTGAATACCCTGAAAGACATATTTCTGGCCATTGCACTAGATAGACCATTTGCAGATATTGTGAAGATACTCTTTTTACTTACATTGTAATCACCAAAGTTTAACTTGACATAGCAACATCAGCCAATTCAATTGAGTCTTGCACTCTGATTTCACTATGAGAAAACAACAAAGGGACAGTTGTCACATGCTTTGGCTTCATGACAGCCTGTTGAAATTCCTTGTTAACTCCTGTCCCCGTTCAAGCAAGTTACTAAAGGAGAGGTTTAACCTTATTCACCAAAGAATCTTAGAACCATAATATGCTAATGTTTTTTTTTCTTTTGTGGAAAGGCTGTTATGATTATTTGACAGAGAAATTTCTAAAACTTCAAAGATAATATGAACTGGCTTATAAAAATGGCAGGCAGATGAAGTGTAACATTTATAACATAAAATGCCTTTACATTTGTGTTTGGGTGTTGGCAGCAAGTCAGGATAAAAATAAATCACATAGAGTGCTACATAGAATGCAATATTAATTAATCATTTTGGTCAAAAACAAATTTTGTTTTTGAAAAAATTGGAAATATTGCTGAGCAATGTTTCATCCTTATGAGATACATAGATTTAATATAGTAATTTTTATTTTTTATTTTAATCCCATTTATATCCCACCCTTCTCCGAAGACTCAGGGCGGCTTACAATCTAAGCACAAATCAATGTGCTTAGCAATAGCCTTCATTCTATGTATATGCCTGCTTATTAGGGCTTTTGGGCCCCCCAAGCAGCATTATTACAAAGTCAGCTTATTGCCCCCAACAATCTGGGTCCTCATTTTACCTACCTCGGAAGGATGGAAGGCTGAGTCAACCTTGAGACTGGTGGGACTCGAACCTGCACTAATTGCAGGCAGCTGGTGTTACTTAAGAAGGCATTAGCCCACTGCTCCACCAAGGCTCCTTCAATACAGTGGATATAATACAGTGGATACAATTTTTTGAATCAATGGTATTAAAATGTGAGAAATGGGATTAACTGAAAAATTAAGGAAACAATTAGTATTGAAAAATCTTTCAGTTAAATATTATTATTTAAAAATATAGCTCCAGTTTCTGAAATGTATCAATAACATTTTATTTTTTAACAAATAAATGTATTCATTTACTAAATTTATTGACATAAGCACTCAAGGCCAACTTTCAATAAGGTATACAGCCATGCATTTATAATCTGCTTGTCAGAGTGTGCATATTGGGATCCATGAAAATAGATACACACAGAATTTGACAAAAGGAAATACGGTATTTAAAATTCCATGTTGATCCTTCAGACTAGAAGTGTATTCTATACACTTCCAAACTCTGTTTTAATAATGGCACATGGAGGAGATAGGTATTTATTTGATTTTGTTGGGATTTCTTTATGAGTATTATATTTGATAAATTTTGTTTAAAGAAAGAAAATACCATATGAAAATTAATAGAGGTGAATAGAAGTATATTTAAACAATGGAAGAGTAGGAAAGCATAATCAAGACAGAAATAAGAAATAGCTAGTTCCAGAGGATGAGGATAGGGTGTTTTTCTGGTAAGAGTTTACATAAAATGATTCCCATGAGTATGACTTTGTTTTCACAAAAGGAGAGTTGGTTTAACAGATTAGATTAATCCTTGAACCGTGCCGGTACCCCAGGGCACAGTTCAAGGGCAGATGGACATGCTTTCAAACAAAATGGGTCTTGTGGTCATGCATCATTTTACTTTTAAGGATGCCAAGAGAGTGTTGATGAACTTGGGGAAATAAAAGTGTTAGAGTAAGTTGCCCCCAGTGTGCCCAGTTCTCATTTAAAATCATTCTCATCTGAAACTAAATCAGATTGGGCAAGAAAGGTAGGGGGTGAATTAAAAAGTATCTCCAGCCACTGGCCCACGCACAGTCCATAGGTTGCCTACCATGAAATAAAGGTTAGATAGAGAATGTGTTCTGTTAGTCTATATGTTTTTAATGCAACTATATAGAAAAAAATATCAATAAGAAAGGAAAAGGGGAAATGTGAGGCACAACAGAAAAGAACAAGAGGAGAAATAAATAATTCTTACTTCAAACATTCGTGAAAGATGGTCCCTTCTACTATTACTTGTCAAGCTGAATTCAGAAAAAAGTACTCTTTTGCTGTTTCTAGTCTTCTAATTGCCTTCCTTTTCTACTGTTATCTTTTTTCATTCTCCCTGTACCATTCTTACCTGATAGTAGTAAATATGAGTTAGGCATCCAATCATGTATGTAGGTTTCCACAGTGACATACAGAAGTACCTTTTGACCCAAGTCTAATTTAATTGCAAGTGTAAAAATATCACTCACTGGGTCATCATGATGAACCTACTATCAATACACTTTTCTTTGCTAGCATTGCAATCTTTGGAGAAAGATCATAAATCTCTACAGGCTGGGCAACTGATTACCCAGGAACCTCCCTAATAACTGCATAATTTCCCCTAAAACCATAAAAGAATTATATTAAAAGCTTAATAAAACTGCCAGCTGGCTCCTTTTGATGTAAAGACTCTGTCTCCAAAAGGAAATGAATGAAGAGGACGTCTTTTGTTTCATGTGGCCAGGATGTCATTTGTTCTGTGGTTGGAGAAGTCCCACATTACCGGGCCAGTAGCTAATATACTGAAAATCATCTTCATCTGTCTTTTATAAAATACAGTGTGTATAAAGAAAATAAGTGAATCCATTTTCAGGTGGCAGCATGCAATTGCTACTAGGATAAGAGGCAGGTTTTTTTTTTTTAAAAAAAAAAACCAGTCTTTTATCCTTTGCAGGCCTCAAACTATGATTGGCTTGCCATGAATGACATCTAGCACAATTGGCTGAAAAGCCCCTTCTAGACAAGGTGCCAGTTTCATGCCTTCAGCTGGGCATATTATAAGTGTGGAAGGGCAGCATTTTCATTGGAGGTGTGATGCAGGAAGAACTGAACTAAAAATTTATAACATGGTATTTGGAATAATCGGGCAGATAGTGTGCATTCTGTTGGGTTGGACAAGTTGAAAGACTTCTCTTTTTCTATCACTCCTATGTTTGTAATAAAAGCAGATCTGGACAATTGTATTAGTGATGGACGCATTTAAGCATTGAGCAAAATGGTAGGCAGCGAGCATCAATGATTTCAAAACTGTGTATTTTGTGAAGAATATCATAATATTTCCTTTCATCTGACACCACATGCCCAGCTCTCTTTAGTAGGTCTGAGGTTTCTTCTGGTTCAGTAAAGGCTTTCCTTAGTGATGCTGAATGTCCAGAATTGCCGTAGTTCAGAACAGCAAAAAGCATTTTGTGCACTGCAGAATAATCACTTCAGGAGGTACTTGGATTGATTTTATAAAACCAAACAGGTGTAAGTCTTACAACACTCTGTAAAACATAAAAAAATAAAATTTGAAAGAAGATAGGCAGTAATTAAAGGGACGCAGTGGCTCAGTGGGTTAGGATGCTGAGCTTGTCGATCAGAAGGTCGGCAGTTTGGCGGGTCGAATCCCAAGTGCCGCGTAACAGAGTGAGCGCCTGTTACTCGTCCCAGCTTCTGCCAACCTAGCAGTTTGAAAGCACATAAAAATGCAAGTAGAAAAATAGGGACCACTATGGTGGGAAGGTAACAGCATTCCGTGCGCCTTTGGCGTCTAGTCATGCCGGCCACATGACCACGGAGATGTCCTCAGACAAGCGCTGGCTCTTCGGCTTTGAAACGGAGATGAGCACCGGCCCCTAGAGTTGGAAACGACTAACATGCATGTGCAGGGGAACCTTTACCTTTACCTTTACCTTTACCTTAGGCAGTAATTACTTTACAGCAGAAGCAGGCAACCTCTTGGTGCCCACACAATATATTTAATAACCAGTGGTGGTACTAAGCAGATCTACGATGTCACAAGAACAATGAGAAAAATACTTTAAAATTTTCAGGAAATACTAGTTATTTTTAGTTTACTGTAATAATGACCTAAGCTAAATAATGTAGTGGTTATCATTCTCATATTTAACAACTCCATACTTTTTTGTTAGGAAGTATTGAAATATTATATCCCAATAAATGAATTTGTTACTGACAGTTTCTCTCCTTGTATTGTATAACTTCCTGACTAATTTCTGCTCTTTTCCTAGAACATTACTTTAGCTCATATTCACTTGAAATTGCCCCTCTTTCATTGTCTCAGGTTAACTCCTTCTTTGAACAGAGCATCTGCAGCACATAGCATGCTCTAGTACAGGGGTGTCAAACTGGTGGCCCATGGTTCGGATGCATCACGTGCAGGCCACACCCACCCTGGCTCCGCAAAGGCAAAAAATGTCACGATACGTCACAGTATGTCACGATAGACACCCATGCTCCAGTATCATTCATTCATTCATTTAGGAGGCTGAAGCAGTATAAAGTTACCAGGTAGTGGAATGATGTGAAGCAGAAAGCTTATTTCCAGTATGACAGGAAGGAACTGGAGACTTCCTAGGATCCTCTACTAAGTATTTCTAAAAGTTTTAATGATGCAGCAGCAGCAGTATTCAGCATTACTAATGAGTGCCATAATTGAATCTTAAGAATTATTTTTATAAACCCTCAAACCTATTAGAGACTGCTGGGCATAAAATCATTCAAACTTCAACATAATTGTTTGCCACATTGCAAAGTAGCTGCAGTGATGCAGTCAGGCAACATATTATTTACATTTAAATGTATGTTTAACCTGTTTTCTTCAATTGAACATAATAATACTTTCTTGATAACATTAATATTTGAAGCCAGCAGTGACAATAATCAAGATATTGTACATGGCATCAGAATAAAAGAAGTTACACAGTTGTTTATTTCATCAAACTGAATTCTAATTCCTTCTCATGAATGGGCTTGCTAGGAAGTTTTATTATTTTTTTATAAATATTTTATTGGTTTTTAACTATAACAATCTCCAGTGCCTGGTACAGCGTGTTGTCTTGGTTTATATTTTAACAAGAAAAAAAAGGACAATAATAATTAACAATCAATAATGATTAAGTTTGGTAATTCCATAATTAGTATATTAATTAATGGTATATTTCTTTGATCTTCCCTTCTCCCATTTATATTCTCCTTCTTCAACCTTAACCAAATATCTTAATATTTTCATATATATATGATTAGATATAGGCATTTTTTATATTTATACAGATAGTTATAATCTCTATGTATGACATTTTTTTTCAACATATTATTCTTATAACTCATCATCTCATTAGTTCAGCATACATCCTATTTTCATAATTTTTGTTTACGCTTAATTTCCCTTATATTCAATCCAACTCTTATCAGTCATAATTTCTTCATATGTTAGTCATCTAACTGTCTAAATTTTCCAATTTAAGTACTGATTCTCCAGTAGATGTCAGCAGTTATTTCTTTTTTCAGTTTTTTTTAAATCAAAAAGTTATTTTGTTATATTTTTATAATTTCATCAAAATTAGGGTATAATCTTGACAGTTTCTTAGTTCCTAGATTTATCCAGACTGTAGTATTTTAAATCAAATTTTAGTATATCTCTTTCCTCCTTAATATTAATTCACTGCTTCCGACTATTAAGGGAATGGGGATATAGTCCCCTCCCTTCACTTCCAGAGGTTTTCTTGATTGGGGATCTTTCTCAAGGATTCAATTAGTAGATAGAAGAAAGAAGATCAGTACTCTCACCAATTCCAAGCACACTGTTCACCGGTGTTCAGGTTTCTGCTCTGGGACTTCGGCTGCAAGTAGCTTGGGCTAGATGCTGATCTCATGCTAGCCTTTCTCCTGTCAGGTTTGGAGGGCTTCCCCTGGATCAAATGAAGTGACCGCCATTGCTTCGTGATCAACGGGGCACTCCTCCTTCACGGTCACCTCTTCGGGGCAACTTTGGACCTATCTAGGGTCCCCCTGGCAGGATGAAACTAGCCATGGGGAGCGGAGGTCTGCTCTCACACGGCCATGTGCTACGGGCGCAAAACCCGAAGTCCAAGGCTTGCTAGGAAGTTTTAAATGAGCATCTAATAAAATTGATTTGTCTTCCAATTTTCCTTATCAAGTAAGAAGAAGAAAAAGTTTTTGTGTGTGGAGAGCACGCTTTTGGTGATAAGAAGTCCTATTACCTGTGGTTTGCACATTAAAGGAGTTAATGTTCTCTATCTTGAACATTTTACTGCAAAGTGTGCTGTGCATCTGATCAACCCACTCCTTACCATTCATGCTTCTTCCACTTGCTTAATTGTTTCCATAAAAGTAGCCTACAAAAAAATACAGGAATAATTTTGCTACTTAGATGAAAGCTAAGAAAGATAAACTCATGTTTTCTCCATTCTTTTTCTTTTTGTCCAGTACCCAGCTGCCTTAATGAATTTGGGAGCTATTCTTCATCTTAATGGCAAACTTTTGGAGGCTGAATCAAACTATCTCCATGCCCTTCAGTTTAAACCGGATGATGTCATCACACAATCAAATCTTCGCAAACTCTGGAATATTATGGAAAAACAAGGCTTAAGAACAACCAAAACATAATGCAGGGTTTTAAAAAGTGTTGTTGTTGCTGTTTGCAAAGAGTTTAGAAAACTATTAAAATCCAAACTAGCTTTTGGAGTACTATTTGTTGAGTGCTCTTGCTAACTAAGCTGTAATTGTCAAAGGTTGTAATTGCTGCTAGGAGTACCTACAGGGCTGCATTTTGAGGTTTCTAATTGAAAATGAGAAAGGAGCAGAATCTTTTTGATAAGTTTCATGAAGGACTTAATAATTATTGCCCAAACCTAGAAAATTTAAAAAAAAAAACAAAATCCTGAAACTGGATCACCTGAAAGGGACCCACTTTAGCATATTCACTAGGGCATATTACTCATTCTCACTTTGGTCATTTTTATGTGGTTTCTGATAGAAAAGTCATGTTGGCCTATAGAGCATCCTTCCAGTCAAACTAAGAATTTAGAAGAGGATAAAAACTGGCTTAAATTATTATTTTAGGCTGTAATTCATTAAATGTATACTAAAACTAAGTGTTTGCTATTTGTCTTGATATTGTATAAATCCACAGACCTGCCTTCTGAGCTACTTCACATACTGTACTAGCTCAATCATTTGAAAAAAAAAAGAAAGATGTGGTTTCATGTCTAATCTTCACTGGCAAATGCATATTGTCAACCTGTTTGGTTGGTTGGCTGGCTGGCTGGCTGTGAATTATCCTCTGAATGTGTAGAAGCAAGCAACAGTGAAGGAGACTTGGAATATAGAATTAACCATATACAATAGTAAATGAAGAATTAAGGCAAGCTGTTTGTCATCTTCTTGTAATCTACTATGCTCCAGAGCCTGAATAGTCAATTACTTTAAAAAGTACAGCAGGTTGCTGAACCCATATTGTACAGTAAACGCTTCTATCTTTGCTTTGCCCTCGTACAAAATGGGAGTGATCTGTGTTTTAAAACCGAACCTATCCACTGGGTAGGAGAACTGAACCTTGCTCTCAACTTCAACTTTGTTATGCTTTGTTGCTTTATCCAGCTTGCCTTACTTCCAAGATCAGATCACAGTTAAGCTGGACAGCCATGTCCATAGTAATTAAATATAAAGAATGGATTTAGGTTTTTTCTTTTCAACAATACATATTTTATTAAAAAGAAATCCATTTGTATACAAACATTTTAAATATGAACTGGGTAGACATATGAAGAAGAAACATGCATTTTCTGCCTTTTAGTACATTGAAAGCAAAGGATAGAACAGTGTAGGTGAACATGTTACTAACATTGTTTTTGAAAATATGCAAACACTTGTAGCTTGTTGCATCTGTACATGCTGTAGAATGCATTCATCGATTGCTTACATGGTGCATCAAGCACACATAAAGCAAACTACTATCTCCATTAAACTGATACCCAGGTTGCCAGTTTGTGTAAATATACTTTCCAAGTACGTTGTCATTGGATTAACAACAAATTTGTAGGCATGCATTTGGTGAATGCATTTTTTTTGAAATGTTAGCAGCAGGATTTACCAACTGATTGTGAAAAATAAACTATTGTGCTATTTGCAAGAAACTAAAAGTTTAATTTTTTTAAAAAAAAATAGTGAATCCACAAAGTGTTAGACCAAAAGGAATTATGTGACTGACAATATTTTTTTGCATTTATTATTTTTGCATTTATTTAATTTTATTTATAGATGAAGAGAAAAATGTGTGCAAATTCTAACCCAATTCTGCATTCTTTTCTTAGGTTTAATATTTCAGCTTATTTAGCCTAATTTTTATGATTTGCATAATAGCATTATTTAAAAACTAGACCATTTACCAAATCCCTTTATTAACTAAATAAATTACACTGTAATTTCAAAATGGCATATATCCCCAACCGTCAGTTTTAAATCAGTTTGACTGGCACCAAAGACCTATTGCAGACATGTTCAAGGGCTTGCTATTGGCTGACTTAATTTTTCATCTATGAAATATATAGCCAATTCTAAATTCATACTTAAAGCCATTTCAAATTAAAATGGGAAGCATAGATGATTGTTTCAGAAATAGGGAGCTAGTTCTATGATCCTTTGATCCTGGCACTACATCCTGCAGTATCATAGATTGAAGGTTAGGTGTCTCTAAGAATCCTCCCTAAGTTAAAAAAAGTGTTTGTATTGAATATCATTCTGTTGTTATTACTTTGGAAGTGATGCATTGTTGAAGGTTTTTATTTGCCAACTGTAGCTAATAGTTCTTTAGCTAGGATTCCACAACTGTTGCCAGTCTTCTGGTTGCTTTTCATGGTGTGCTTTTAAATGTTTAAAGAATGTATTGGTGTTTAGAAGGAAACAGGAACACATTTATTTTGTGCATTTTAGTCACCCCAGCTTTCTATGTAGACTTATTAAGGAACAATGGGCTATTTTCTCAGCATAACCACAATTTGTCATCCTTGGTGATACTCTGAGCTTGCTTGATTTTCCACTAGAGTACCATTGTTAGAAAAAATTTATTATTAGGCACCATCTTTTAATTTCTGTTTTTTTGCATTAGCCAATTTTATTTTAGAGCTTTGTGCAGTTGAGTGACCTTTAAATTTTTTCCTTCCAAGTGCAGTTCCAGAAACTGTTTTATGGGATAGAGAAAACTAAAATGTTAACCTATGAAATTCAACGTTCTTACTGTTATGCATTCAGATATGGATAAAATGCAATGTTAGCTTGTGTCTATTTAACGGAACAATGTACTGTTGCATCATTTTCTCAAAACTGTAAAACCAAATGCTGTATTAATGATGAAGATTGAATTTTTAGCATCATCCTATGTATGTATACTCAAGAGTAAATCCAATTAAATTCAGTGGGTCAAACTCCATGGAATTGTTTATAGGATAGCAATTTAACTGTACTAATATGACATTCTGAAATGTTAAACTTCGGCATCAGATGCAAAGTCAACTTCCTAGTTGTAACATTTTACTTTTTATTATACCGTCTCCTTTTTTGTGTTCTTTATTCATAATTACGTTTCTTATACACTAGATTTCCATGAAGTTGTACACAAGTTTTGCTTGTCTCAAACCGAACAATAACAAATTGTTAAAATCTTGTTTTTCCATTCATTTTCAGTATAGGGTTAGGCTTTATATCTCTCAATTTTCAAATAAGTTTAAAATTATTGTCTCTGCTCAGGGATTTGTGGTGGATATTGCAGACAGTGCTTAAAAATAAGAGCACAAATTTACTAAATTAAATTTTTATTTTTTGAGAAAGCATATTTGTATAAATTATCAAGATTTGTAGGGTTTCCTTTTTGTAGAAATAATTGTTTATGTGCCAGATAAGAAAATCCACTTTGTTTTCAATAATAAATGATTGATAACAAATACACCGAAGTCACTGTCATCCATTATTATCAGCACTTAATTAATTTTTATTGAATATATTATATATTAAGTATCATAATACAAAAGTAACAGCAGTTTATTTTTTATTGAAAATGGCTGAATTGACTGTACTCTATTAAACCATAATTTAGGGTTTTTTTAATTTTACTTTACAATGATGTCTGAACCCTCATAATCTATATTCTGAAATTTAGAATTATGGGTGAATTAAGGCATATGACAAATCATGGTTCAAACAAAACATGATTTATGAACACTGTTATACACTAGCAATTATGTATAGCAATATTTCTCTGAATATTCCAGAATCTCAAGGTACTCTCTAGTGCTGTCTCTTACATATTCCTTACTGTTTCCTGAAAGAGATAGAAGATTTGTCCCTTATTCCACTTCAGGGGGGGAAACCCTGAATATTAGGGATGTACTTGTTCACAAGATTCTGGGCAGACTTTTTGATTCAGTGTTTCAGAAAAGAGACAAGACTAATTATGCACTCTATGATTTAATGCAGTGTTAAAGTGGTAAAAGAAATATGTTTTCTATTGATTAGGATGAGGTAATCCAGTGGATATAATTTATTTTTAATCAAGCAAGAAGATCATGGATATCATTGAAGATATAGCTGGTATCAGAGACCCTTATTCAGTTTGGAATGTAGTGAAAAAAATCCCACCCCCCAGATTTAGCCCTTATCTTTCATTTACAATTTTGAAAGAAGGAAAAATGAAGACTTTACCAACACATTCTACCTTAACAGCTGGACCTCAGCTAAAGAATATAATGATTGATTTCAGTGTTAACTCTTGCTCTATGAGATGCCCAGAAGAAAGGTGGTTGTTGTTGTTGTGTTTTTTTCATCTACACGTGAAATGAGTAGTAGTAGTAGTCTCTGGACTACTGTTGGTTTTTTTTTTATCTTTTGGAATATAATTGATAAAAATGAGTACAATAATATTTGAAGGGATTTGCTAAATGCCGCTTAGGATGTCATTATGACAATATATCTGAAATAAATTTACAACACAAACAAAGACAAAAATAAAACAGCTTTACTAAATAGATACCAATTCAAAGCAGTCAAAGAATGAGTTGCTAGGTATAATTACATGCCAGGATAATTAAATCTGATAATAAAAATAGGTTTTTCTTTTGTAATGAGAAATAGAATTTCTTTTTTTATTTTGCTTCATACTATCCCTTATCATTCTTAATTTTTATGTTTATTGTTAAAATATTAAAATACAAAGAAAGTAGAAATATGATACAAAAAAGGGACACTTTTACATTTGAATTAAAAAAAACAGAAAAACAGAAAAAAACCTTTTTAGTAATATGCCCCTCCTTTCCTTCTGTTTACATTTTCAGTGCTGAGCCACAGTTTAGATACTTGAATATTGCATCAAACATCAGTAATTGTTAGTTTCCTTATGAGTCTTAAAAATCAAATTTCAGATGTCTAAACCTACCTTGCTCTGTGACATATCGTATAAAAGGGAGCCATTTCTGCTTGAATTGTTAAACATCTATTGTGGATATATACTGTCAGTTTTGCTGTTGCAGCATATTATCCAATTTTAGTCACCCATCTGCTAGTGGAGGCACGGTTTCTCATTTTAGTATCATGTACAAAATGAACCAACTACCTACCTCTATTGTACTATCTTTTGGGCTGTATTTTATTCTAATGCAAAGCCAAAAATCATAAAACATTTTGGAGTCCTGGTAAAGCTACATCACACAAAGGCTGTTCTTGATAGAAGTACTAATTCTAGTGTGTTTTGAGGGGAGCTTTCTTTGGGAAGATCACGCCTGACCCTAATAACATTTGATCATGTTAAATTGCTAGTAGAACTGAGCCGTTAATGAATCAGAATCATTCATGCCAGACCAATAAAGCCAATTAAATTGAAGGGAAAAAATGAAAAGCGCTCATCAGCATTCTTGAGAGAATAATCAAGTCTGCCCTTCAAAAATATTCATCTCATGACTGGGGTACTACATGGCAAGCATAGCAATCAGAATTTTTTTGTGATATTGTAAATGGCTACCTTTTCCCAGGCAACTGTCATAATCGATCAAGCATCTCATCATTAGCCAGCCAGCCAGGATATTGTGATGGCTGTCTAAAAAGAAACTATATGCAACTTTGCAGGAAGCAATACAGTACGAGGTCAGATATTCTACCAGGGCATTTCAGAAATATAATACTATATTTTGCCATAATAGGAATATCCAAGACATTCCCCAGAGAATGCAAATAATTTTTTAATAAACATGAGCCAAATTCAGAATAACTTTTATGCAAATAATAAATTTCCTGTTTAGCTTATAGACCTCCACAAAAAAGCCCTAAGGTATGAACCATACTTAAAATGTATACCTACACACTCCAAAATCATTAAGAATCACTTGTATATAAATAAAACAAGTTCCCATTTTTGTGACAGCAGAAGAAAAAGATTTCAAGGTATATAGTTTGTCATAGGAAATCAATGGACTGAGTGATTACTACTCCTTTCTACAGAGGTGATTCTTGCCTTAGAATAATAATGGTTCAGAAATTCTTGATTCATTCCCTAATGGCTATGATTATGCTGGACATAATTCTATCATGTTGTACTTGCTGGGAGGAGGAGGAGGAGGAAGAGACTACTAGGAAGAACAAATTAGCAAATTCTGTGTGATAACTTCTGGGTTTCCTTTAGTAGTTTAGTATTCATTAAGGATCCAAAGTCTCTTTTATCTTCCGGATGTGTTCAGTTACAACTTCCATAATTGAGTTGCTTATTGTTGATCCTGAGAGAAATTTTTGGAGATTGCAATCCAGTGCATTTGTAGAACTTCAAATGAAAGGTGACTACAGTCCTTGGAACTCCCTGAACTTGATTGTTTGCTTGCAGGTATTTCATCAGTTAACTAGGTAAAATCAACAGTGCTTGTGAGTGTAGGGTTTGCTCATTAAAAAAACAGAAGGACCAGAACACATCTCCAACAGCCAACACAAACAACTCAGAATTAATACCAAACAAACAGTCAAACAAGGAACTACCAAAGAGATATACTGTCAAGCAGACAAAAAGAAAGCAATAATCAAGAACCAACAAGGAGAAAATCCATAATCTCTCTCTCTCTCTCTCTCTCTCTCTCTCTCTCTCTCTCTCTCTCTCTCTCTCTCTCTCTCTCTGTGTGTGTGTGTGTGTGTGTGTGTGTTAATATGTATTTTATCTATTTTGTCTTTGCTGAATCTTCCTTTTTAAAAATTTAGGATACAATCTTATTCTATTTTAAAAGACAAATTGGGAATTGTAAGATACATAGGGCAGATTCCCACCCCCTGCTCATGGATAACCTCTGAAGATGAAAGAGGAGAGCCTACCTCATAAGCATCCCAGCTGTTAGTATGGTAATAATGAAGGTTCATTTTTGCTACTCTAACCACATTAATATCAAAAATAGAACAAGCAGGAAGAAAACACATTGTTTTGGAACTGTTGAGTCAAAGTTTCAGTTTCTTGGAAAATTATGCTTGCAACTATTCAAAGAGGGAAGAAATCTAATGAAAAATTGGAAAAGGGAAAAAATGGAGAAATGCTGTCCTTCTATCCTATCAGCCCATCAAGGTTTAGTTTGGGTTACAACTCCACAGATTGTCCTAGACATTTGTAATGTGGTACTACCTCTCCTAAACTCAATGGGTTATTGTTCTCACTATATATTTTATAGCTTTTGATTTCATATGTAGACATTCAAATGTATTCAAAATTATTTTGCATAGTTTCCCAGGAGAGAAACATTTTATTTCAAGGGCAACTCAATTAATGTGGAATTGTAGCATTGTGTATAATACTCTTGGGGCTAAATAAATTCTTTTTCCAAACTTTGATGATGATGATGACAATTTTAAAATGTAGTGCATTTTATTACATTGGTATGGTTCTGGTTGAAGGATGAAATTTCCAGAAGTACAAGGAAATTAATACAAGGCAATCTATTGTTTCTTTCTTTCATTGAAAACCATTTTTCCATTTTCTGGTTTTTGTCCTCTTTATGAAAACATCACGCTAGCAAATAGCAATGCATATTTTTTTTCAGATGAAGAAATTTGAGTTTCCTTTTAGTGCTGTTAGTGTATGTTCTGTATTAAGTGACAGGGAACTTATGTTGCCAGAAAGACTACAATCTAGAGTCTGAGATGCATCACAAAGCTTGCAAATATCTGGGGAGGGGTGGGTAGGAAATAAGTGCAACTTTTAAATTTTCCTGTTATTTAATTCATTATTTAATATATTTCTGCCCATAATTCAATGCTTGTTCTTTTAGCATGAAACAGACTAGTAATGATGTTTATAGATCATCAGATGGATGGATAAATGGATAGATAATGTTATAAAGAGCACATAGTTCCACAAGGGTGTTCCATGTTCTTTCTTTTGTATGGCATTTTATGGGATCTAGGAACTATGTCTTTTCTGTAGTTGCCCCTGTGTGCTGCCACCACGTGGCTGTTTTGGAGTAATTACAATGTGGGCAGTCAGACCCTCCTGCCCTATGATGTATTTCCCCTTCCCTCCCCTTTCTGGGATGGACTTCCTCCTCCTTTGTCTCTGGAGAGAATCCCATCCTCCATTATTATTCAGCTAACATGTGACAACAGCAGATGTGCAGTCGCTGGGAATATTACCATTTTCTGACCATTCTGAATCCAAGCCATTGTGTATTAAGTAATCTCTTCATAAGACCTCTATGGTCTAGATAAGCAGATTTCCTTAACATTAACAGCTCTCTTCAAATAGTTGAACTCGTGGAAAACACCTTTTATCTTATATAAATACCTTTATTGCATGTAGATTAAGATGACATTTGTACAGCATTTCCAAGATATTTCCAAGGTATCTCCAAGGTCAGAAAATGGTATCCATTTGAAGCAGATACTTTATCAAAAATTATTTTAATTGTTTATAACAATGAGAAAAATGCAAATATATTTCTACCACAAATACAGGCAGAAACAGAACAAATTTTCTTCATGATAAAAAGATTACTTAAACTGCAGCAATTGGATGATTCAGCATATTGTGTTAGACTCATTAGGCAGATTTAAAATAAACAACTGATTACAGAAAAATCAACTTCGACTTTACAATATTCCAAAACCCTCCTATTAAACAGTAGATTATAGATTAAAGGTCTGAATATTTGATTCATATTTCAATCACTTTCATTAAAGAGGTTCAACCAACTGCTGTGCTATGCACACATTCAGTAGCAGCATATGCTTTGCCCATCTGCTAGGAGGTACACAACACAATTCTAATTTTGCAGTTTTTGTAATCAGAAAAATGACATGTGATGATTTCCTTTTCAAAAGACACATGAAAAGGCTGTAATGCCCAACATAAAATGAAATACTGTATAAGTTAGAACATGCTTTATTTTCATGATAGTTATGGGTGAGTGCAACTGACTTTGTTGCATACACCTGCAGTCATCTGCCAGCTGAGTTTTCCCCTTTCAATCCTATTTCCATTAGATTGAGGAAATGCAAATGAGTAGAGATTTCCTCTGAATTGGTGCCATCCTCCAGTTCATCAATGAAAATACCTTGGGACTGTTATGCAGATTTTAGATTCATGTTTCTGCAGTTTATTACTTTGCCATCCATCTTACCTGATAAAAAGACATATTTGTTTTGTTATGTGTATTGACACTAGGTGGTATATTGTGTGAAACTGAATATCAATACAACAAAACCACAAAAATATTTATTTTTGTTCTCTTGAAAAAACACACGACTCAAGGCAATTTACAATATAATATTACTAAATGAATGAGTACATTGAAAAACAGGTGCAAAGAATAAAAATTACATCAGTATCAATAGTTATGGTGCCAAGACTTGTTGAACTGGTATTATCTTTACTGCCTTTTAAAGGCAAGAACCATAGATCCTGTATTAACTCTGTATAGCAACTATTCCCTAAAAGAGGGGCTAAAAATCCCCATAGATCTTCCCAGCAATTCTTCTAACTTTCCAAGAAACAGGAACACGATGCATTTTCGGGGGAGCAATTAGCACATCAGAATGAAATCTGAGCAGGCAATAAGCCAAATAATTTCACAACAACAACTTCTTGTTGGTATGATCCAGTCTATGATTCTTTTACCTTTTATTTTTTTTTACTCATCTCATCTTTACATCCAGAGTGCTTACATCGTGGCCTGAGTTAGGGATATGTAGCTGGATATCATCAGCATTTTATGATACTATTCTTAGTTTGACAGATTTCTCTTCTGGCAGCTTCAAGTTACAAAGAAAGAGAAGAGCTAATGTAAAATGGTGTTTTCCACCCTCAACACTTGCAGGTAGTCTAACTCAGTGTTTCCATATTTCTGTGTTGCATCTTTCCAAATAGACAGCACCTGCCATCATGCACAACTAGATTTCATAATATAAAACACATCTGAAATCAGATTGTGATGCTTATGCTGGAACTAAATTTAGATGAATTTGCACCCTAGTACTAAACATATTTAGCTTCTATCAGCAGAAAATGCTGAGATGTTTATTGATTATACTATCCTGTAAATTCCTGCCCTTGCTGCTCTTTGACCTGACCAATTAATGCTCTTCTCTGCTATCTATATGTAATTCCTTCCTTCATTTCCTCTGATTAGGTTTAGGTCATGGACACTCACCTCATGATCAATATATTTACCTGCTATAAATGCAAAAGAAACCAGTAACTAGCACCCATCAGAACAAGCTGGCTGGTTTTTTCTAAAAGGGAAAAAGATATAGATTAGAAACTACAGTAATTAATTTAGATTAATATCCCACTTTTATTTGTCCAACTCAATACTTTCTCCTTCTATTTCCCACATAGCAACAATCCTGTGAGGTGGATTGAAGAGGGGGGGAGGGAGGGAGGAAAAGAAGAGGAAGGGAGAGACAGAAAGAGAGAGAGGTTCAAAGCCATCCAGTCAGTTTCTATGTCTACAGAAAGAATATAGACATCTGTAACTGGCAAACCATACATATAATGCAAGTATCAAAGGGCATAGCTTGTGTCATAATGTCATGACACACATTTGGTCACTTGGTTTCCTTTTCCTCCTTCTGGGAATGTCCATATTTAGAATCCAAATAAGTGATTCATAACCAATATTAAAAAACCAAGGAAGAGGGAGAATTAAGTATATGGAAGACAGCAAACAATGATGACAATTTGCCGAACAATGAAAAAAGTTTGAGAATCAGGAAAGAACTGCTCTCAAAGTCTGAGAGAATCATATAATTAATTAGACCTGACATCATGATAGTACTGCTATTCAGTAAATTAAAGGAAAAAAATAGAATACTTTTCTGAAGAAAACTGGAAAAAATGGGACTGGAGCATAGAAACAGATCAAAATAAAACAATTCTATTTTCTGGATATCTTTCTTTTATTATCTGTTTATTAGACATTCTATTCCACCAACTACTGAGATCTAGTATTAATGGCAGCAATTGCCAAACCAATACATTTTGAGCAAGTTAGGCATTTTGTGATGTGGTAAGACACACATGGAAAGACTGTTGGGTAGGCTTCCAAATTTTGCTAAATGCACCCAAGAAAAGAGTCAAGACAAAATATGATTTCAATGAATCTGTGTCTAAGTCAGTTTAGTGTTTCACATTGATTTGTGGCTAATGTATTGTTTTTACAATGTAACATCATATAACCTAAAAATATTTTCCCATGTATGATTGAAAAGGAGATCCCATTTAATGGGAAATATTTCTTTTCTGAAAGTGAAGGAAAAGCTATATTAAAATTCTCCAGTAAAAATTAATGTTTCTTGAGTAATAGTCATAATTATTTTAGTGTTATTCTCTGAAAATATTCAAAATTCCAGTAAGAAGGTATTCAATCTGACAAGGAGATTGCACTTATTTCTGCAAACACATCTGCAAAAAGCGTGTTGTTGAGTAATTTTCAGCACAACCTCACATTCAAACTAATTTTGACAGTCTAATAAATGATTTTAAAAACTGATTAAAAACCATAATTATTAAAATTGGACAAAGATCAGCAATCAAGGAAAACATCTGTTCCCCAAACTATCCCACAATCTAGGAAAAGGGTTTCTAAAATCAAATACAATTTGTAAAACTTTACTGTATGTATGTATTAAATTACAAACTTTGGGGGAGAAATGGGGGAAAAGGGGGAGCTTGTTGGCTGCCATGCATCAAAATGATGTATTCTAAAAATAGATTGGGAATCAGCTCATCACCCAAAATATATTGAACATAAACTATGTGCTATTCACTTCTACACTTTTAAAAACAAAAAAAAACAAATAATTACTGCCTCCTGGGTGCTTATTTGAATTCTTTCATCATTCATCATCTTTCATCATCCGCCCAGTACGCTCCCACAGAGAGGGCCTCCTCAGGGTGCCACCGGTCAAAGAATGCCGACTGGTGGCCCCCAGGGGGAGGGCGTTCTCTGTGGGTGCACCGGATTTATGGAACCATCTTCCGGTCGAGCTCCGGATGGCGCCCGATCTCCGCTCCTTCCGGTGCGATCTTAAAACCCATCTCTTTAAACAAGCTGGCCTGGCCTGATGGGACGGGGTGGGATTTTATAAATGGACTTCAATTTTTAATCTGTTTTAATCTGTATTAATTTATTATGGGCATTGTTTAATTACTTTTTAATAATTTTTAATTTTTGTATCTTGTTTTTATGTATTGCCCTGTTCACCGCCCTGAGTCCTTCGGGAGAAGGGCGGTATACAAATTAAATTAATAAATAAATAAATAAATAATAAATTATTAGTGAAGGAAGAAGGCTTTCTCAATCCAATTGTATCCTGCTGGTTACTCTGCTTACTGGCAAAAAAAGTATTTCAGCTTCTGAGGAGGTACATTCTCTAGTACCTTTCCTCTTTCTTTCTTTCTTTTACAATAAATTATAGGAATACAAAGTTGGTTTGTTTCACCAAAGCCAAAACAATTTCTGGGAAACTTTTATGATTCTTTTTTTTTTTTTTTTTGCTGACATCAGGACTAAAAATGTAATGATTTATGGATTTACACATGAATAAAGGATGGATATTTGAAGAAGAGATACTTGCATGCAACATTATAGTGGGTGAAAAAATACCAAGTTTGTACTTGTTATGATGAAGATCAGAAGCCAATTTTTTTAAATATTTCTTTTCCCCCTTTCTTATCTCTTCCTCTTTCTTCTTTCCTTTCTTCGCACTTTTTTACTCTCTCTTATTTTTTTCTGTTTGAGTTTAGTTTGCATTGTCTGACTATTGTTATTAAAATTTGAAATAAACTTATTAAAATAAGAGAAATTGTAGCTGGGAATAAAATATAATTTCAACCTCTTGCTAGTGAAAGTAGTCAAACTCCTATAATGCCTTCAGGGACATAAATCATAATTGTGAGACTTGTCAAGTTATCAGTCTAATTCTAAGACAATATGTTGACAGTGAATATTGAATTATGTTTTTCTATATGATATAATAAATATGAAGTGTTTTGGTGCTTGGGACTTTTTAAACATTATTTATTTTAAAGGAAGATACCATGGGTCAGTATTTTAAATGTTCATTTATTTGATTAATTTCTGTGCTGCTGTTATCGAAAAGACTCTTGGCATATTACACTGAAAAATACAATTTAAAATCCACCTTAGTAAAAGAGGAAAACATGAGGAGCAATAAATAACCACACAATAATACAAATCATAAAATATATAGGTGGCATCAGATCTGGGGAAGGACCTATGAAATAGTTTGGTGTCTAAAAATTTCCAAAAGACCAAGAAAGAGGAAGCTAGCTTCATTTCCACAGTGTTGCTACTCCTACAGAAGAGCACATCTCTCACCTGTCCATTGTCACCTCATCACCTCCTACTAGTTGTAAAGTTTATGGAAGTATTTCAGATTCTTAATTTCCATCTGCATATTTTCTCTTTTGCTTTATTTTATTTAAATATTTTGTTTAAAAGATTTCTTTTTAATACAAATCTCTTTGGCTTTCAGATATTTGAGTCATCAGTTAGATGAAAAGAGGGAGGATAAAGATGCAAGTGATATTTGGATAAGCTTCAGTGAAAAATTTGTGTTTGACAAATGCAACAGTTTGGAAACTTGAGGCTCCAGCTTCTTCTTAGGGATATGAGTTGTCCCTGTCCCAAAACACCATTTGATCCAGCCAGGGAGTCCAAGGATAAAGTTTAAGACCAGGATGTCTTAGGGGCAGCATGGCTGGCTGAGGAACTCTGGGAGTTGAAGTCTACAAGTCTTAAAGCTGCCAAGGTTGGACATCCCTGGTTTAAGACAACCGTGTAATTGAAGTTTTCCACCCTTTTAGTAAGCCCTTTAATGAGTAAAAAAAGCTTGGCTTCAAATGCATGGTTGTAGCACCATCTTGACAGATCCTGGGCACTTTTTGGATGCAAAATGATGACTGAGCTGTTTTAGAAATTGTTGTTGCTATTGTTGCATGCTGTAGCAACATTAAAAATATATGAAAAGGAAATTGCTGCCATCTATTAAGAAATTATCATCCTTCTTAGGAAACGTGGACTATTTTTCCTTGCCTCCAAGAAACTCAATAAAATAATCTTTACAATCAGTCTTTGTCAAAGTTGGATAAAGACTTCCAAGTCACTGTTTGTGTGCTATTCTACAATGAAAATGAAGAAATAACCTGTATTTCCAACATATCTAAATTTGAAGAGAATGTAGATGGGATTTTATTCAGACAATGTCAATATTCTTTCTGTCCTGCATGTGAACTTCAGCTTTATGAAGGGAATCTGAGATCTAATTTATTTTGATTTACTAGACTTATTCACTGCAAGAATGTACAAAAGAGAATGTTTCAATGAGAACTACTCAATAGTCTGCCCTTGCATTTGATGGCTTTTAATAAACCCCAGTCCTCTGCTGTATTTGAAATGACCCTTTCTGATCAGCATAAACATCTGGTCAGCATAAAAGTAATGACTGATATTTTTTTTTAGGTAGTAAGGTCCTCCTGGTCCCAAGTAGCTAGTGCCATGAAACTATATTTTGGGATCCTTTTGTATGTAAGCTTAATTTTTAAAGGTTTTGTTTTTTAAAATATGAGATTCAGCAAAAATAAAGTGTTTTGAATGATTGGTGCAGCTTGAACTAGTCCTTTGAAATTTTGCTATAATTTTGTGGAGACATCATTACTGTGAATGAGAGCCAGTTTGGTCTAGTAGTTAAGGCAGCAGACAGAAAACAGAAAATTGTGAATTTTAGTCCCACTTTATGGATCAAAGCCATTTGAGTGATTTTGGAGTAGTCACTCTCTCCCAGCCCACCATGTCAGGCTTGAGCAACAAGCTGGTTGGTCAATTCCTCTTGCAACTAATGGATCAACACTCAGTCTGGACAAAGTGTAACTTGCATTTGTGGGAAAAACACTAGGAAATAAAAAAATACTGTTTTACCTATTTATTAAGAGTTATACAGTACTACATTTCCATAAGCTTTAACAGAACACCACAAGCAGGATTAAAAAAAAATAAAAAGTTCAACAAGTAACTTCCTTAAGGCATAGACTACACCTTCACATCACAAGTTACCTTCCTAAATAGCCAAATCTTTAAGAAGCCCAAAAAAGCAGTATATATATTCTGAGGTTTTCGCGGGTGCCTGTATGTGGATCCTTGGTTTTTCGGGTTTTTCCCCGCGTAGAACTAAAGGTGTAGGTGCAACGTTTCGACGGAATCCCATCCGTCATCATCAGGCTTTAGCTTCCTTCTTCTGGGAGAAGCATGTGGCTGTTTGTTCCTCTTTTTTAAACTGCCAGAGGGGGTGTGTTCTGTGGAGGTGTGCTCTGATTGGGTAGGGGACCAAGTGTGTTCTGATTGGGTGGGAGTGTGTTTTGAATGGTGGGTGTGTTCTGATTGGGTGGGGGGGTTGTTCTGAGTGGATGGGCTGGTCTCAGCTGCCAGCTCCAGACCTGAGCTGGTGAGTTGTGCTGCTTTTGTTCGGCTTCGTGTTTGTGGTGGTGCCATGTTTTTATAGTGGGTGTCAATTTGCTTATTGTGTGGTTTGGAGGGGTTTAAAGTGGCTGATGTTGCAGCTGTAGTTAGGTTTCTGTTTTGTGGTTGTGTGTCTTTATCGTTGTGGGTTCGGATTTGCTTTTTGAATGGTTGTGTGGTGGTGATGTCATGTGATGTTATCATGAGTTTGGGTCTGGTATCATTCTTGGTGGTTGGGCCTCGTCTGTCAATCAAGGCGGGTTTCCAAATGGCTGGTAGACGAGAGGTATCATCTCGTTTATTCATGCTGTGGGGGCGTTTTTCTATCTCAATGGCTTCTCTGATTATTCTGTTGTTAAAATGTTCAATTTTGGCGATAGTTTTGGTTTTTTTTAAAATCAATTTCATGTCCCGTGGCGTCAAAGTGTTGGACCAGGGATGAAGTTTGTTCTCCCTTTCTGAGTGAGTTTTTGTGCTCTTCAGTGCGTGCACTTATTCTTCTGTTGGTCTGTCCGATGTATGTGGTGGGGCAGGTGGTGCATGGGATTTCGTATACTCCTTGGTTTTCTAACCCAATTATGTCCTTGGGGTTTCTTAGGATGGTGGATATTTTTCTGTCTGTGTAGAATGCTGTTTTGATGTTGTGTTTTTGGAGGACCTTGCTGATTCTGTCTGTGGTCCCTTTTAAGTATGGGAGGAGGGCTTTGCCATTTTCTTGTTCTCTTTCTTGGGTTTTTGTGGGTGTCTCTCTTCGGATTAAGTTGGTAATCGTGTTTCTTTGGAATCCATTGGCTGTTAGTACATTAGTGAGAGTGTGTAGTTCGGTTTTTAGGTGTTGTTCGTCAGCTAGGTGTTTTGTTCTGGAGATGAGTGTCTTGGCTACGGAGTTGATCTGTGCTGGGTAGTGGTGTGAGAGTGCGTTCAGATAGCGGTTTGTGTGTGTTTTTTTATGGTAGATAGTGTGTCCTAGGGAGCCGTTGGATTTCTTGTAGACTAAGACATCAAGGAAGGGAAGTTGATTGTTAGCTTCTGTTTCCATGGTGAATTGTATTTTGGGGTGTAGGCTATTGAGGTGTATGAGGAAGTCATCCAGTTTTTCTTTGCCGTGTGGCCAGATTACGAAGGTGTCATCTACGTATCTGAGCCAGAGTTTGGGTTTGTGGTTGGATTTTTCTAGAGCGAGGGTTTCAAAGTGTTCCATGTAGAGGTTTGCGATGACAGGTGAGAGGGGTGATCCCATGGGTGCTCCTTCCATTTGTTTGTATCTTTGTCAATTGTAGATGAAGTATGTGTTAGATAGGCAGTGGTTGGTCAGATCTAGGATGTGTTTTGGGGGGTTGTATTTATTTAGGATAGCTGTCAAGGCTTCTTTGATTGGCACTTGGGTGAAGAGGGATACAACATCGAAGCTCACAAGTAGGTCACAGGGCTGTAAGTTTAGTTTTCTTATGATCTCTATGAATTGGAATGAGTTTTGTACGTGTGAGGTGATGGAATCTGCATAAGGCTGTAGTTGTTTGGCAAGAAATTTGGCTAGATTTTGTAGAGGTGAGCCTATGGAGCTGACTATGGGTCTGAGTGGGGTTCCTTCTTTGTGTATCTTGGGCAGACCATAGAGCTTAGGACATCTGGATGATTTTTCTCTGGGAATGATTGTTTTCTGGATCTCTTCACTGATGGGTGTGGCTTTTATTTTTGATTTTGTGGTTTTTTCCAGGTAGGTGGTGGGATCTGTCTTGAGGAGTTTGTATGTGGAGTCTCGGAGTAGGTTGGATAATTTGGTATGGTAGTCAGATGAGTTCATTACCACCGTGGCGTTGCCTTTGTCTGCTGGCAGAATGATTATGCTGGTGTCATTTTTTAGGTTAAGTAGTGCTGTCTGTTCCTCTTTGGGTAAGTTGCTTTTGGGTGGTTTGCTGGTGCAGAGGATGTTGGTAACTTCGAGTCTGATTTTGTTGGCGTCATCAGGGTTAATTTTGGTCAGGCTGGATTCGACTCCGCATATAATGGTTTCCGTGGGAATGTGTTTGGGAGCAACTGCAAAATTAAATCCTTTAGACAGGACGTTGGTTTCGGCTTTGGTGAGAATCCTATCTGAGATGTTGTGCACAGTTTGTTTCATGTGTTGCTGTGGGAGAGGAGGGGTTTGTTTCTGGCGTTCCTTTAGTCTTCGGAGTTTATTGGTGTGTGTGTCTGTTTTGTAGGCAGTCTCTGTTTCAGCTCTCCAGACGGCGATTTGTTTGAATTTGTCCCAAAGTGTGGGGTGGATCTTGTTGCTGAGTTTGAGGTGAAGTGTGAGGAGGTCTCTGTTGATTCGGTCTAGGAGGAATCTTTTTGTGTGGAGTTCGTTTCTGATTAGGGCCAGTTCTGTTCTTATCAGGATGTGTTTGATGGCTGCAGAGTTGGAGTGGAATTTCAATTGGAAGGATGTGGGGATTAAATTTTGATCTCGGCAGTTGCGTAGGAATGTGAGGTCACACAGAATGGAAGCTCTTCGTACTTCGAGTTTTTCTTAGGTCTTGGTTAGCTGGTAGATTTCCTCCCCGTAGAGGTAAGATATTTGTTTTCTGAGGTTTTCGCGGGTGCCTGTATGTGGATCCTTGGTTTTTCGGGTTTTTCCCCGCGTAGAACTAAAGGTGTAGGCGCAACATTTCGACGGAATCCCATCCGTCATCATCAGGCTTTAGCTTCCTTCTTCTGGGAGAAGCATGTGGCTGTTTGTTCCTCTTTTTTAAACTGCCAGAGGGGGTGTGTTCTGTGGAGGTGTGCTCTGATTGGGTAGGGGACCAAGTGTGTTCTGATTGGGTGGGAGTGTGTTTTGAATGGTGGGTGTGTTCTGATTGGGTGGGGGGGTTGTCCTAAATAAATACAACCCCCCAAAACACATCCTAGATCTGACCAACCACTGCCTATCTAACACATACTTCATCTACAATGGACAAAGATACAAACAAATGGAAGGAGCACCCATGGGATCACCCCTCTCACCTGTCATCACAAACCTCTACATGGAACACTTTGAAACCCTCGCTCTAGAAAAATCCAACCACAAACCCAAACTCTGGCTCAGATACGTAGATGACACCTTCGTAATCTGGCCACACGGCAAAGAAAAACTGGATGACTTCCTCATACACCTCAATAGCCTACACCCCAAAATACAATTCACCATGGAAACAGAAGCTAACAATCAACTTCCCTTCCTTGATGTCTTAGTCTACAAGAAATCCAACGGCTCCCTAGGACACACTATCTACCATAAAAAAACACACACAAACCGCTATCTGAACGCACTCTCACACCACTACCCAGCACAGATCAACTCCGTAGCCAAGACACTCATCTCCAGAACAAAACACCTAGCTGACGAACAACACCTAAAAACCGAACTACACACTCTCACTAATGTACTAACAGCCAATGGATTCCAAAGAAACACGATTACCAACTTAATCCGAAGAGAGACACCCACAAAAACCCAAGACAGAGAACAAGAAAATGGCAAAGCCCTCCTCCCATACTTAAAAGGGACCACAGACAGAATCAGCAAGGTCCTCCAAAAACACAACATCAAAACAGCATTCTACACAGACAGAAAAATATCCACCATCCTAAGAAACCCCAAGGACATAATTGGGTTAGAAAACCAAGGAGTATACGAAATCCCATGCACCACCTGCCCCACCACATACATCGGACAGACCAACAGAAGAATAAGTGCACGCATTGAAGAGCACAAAAACTCACTCAGAAAGGGAGAACAAACTTCATCCCTGGTCCAACACTTTGAAGCCACGGGACATGAAATTGATTTTAAAAAAACCAAAACTATCGCCAAAATTGAACATTTTAACAACAGAATAATCAGAGAAGCCATTGAGATAGAAAAACGCCCCCACAGCATGAATAAACGAGATGATACCTCTCGTCTACCAGCCATTTGGAAACCCGCCTTGATTGACAGACGAGGCCCAACCACCAAGAATGATACCAGACCCAAACTCATGATAACATCACATGACATCACCACCACACAACCATTCAAAAAGCAAATCCGAACCCACAACGATAAAGACACACAACCACAAAACAGAAACCTAACTACAGCTGCAACATCAGCCACTTTAAACCCCTCCAAACCACACAATAAGCAAATTGACACCCACTATAAAAACATGGCACCACCACAAACACGAAGCCGAACAAAAGCAGCACAACTCACCAGCTCAGGTCTGGAGCTGGCAGCTGAGACCAGCCCATCCACTCAGAACAACCCCCCCACCCAATCAGAACACACCCACCATTCAAAACACACTCCCACCCAATCAGAACACACTTGGTCCCCTACCCAATCAGAGCACACCTCCACAGAACACACCCCCTCTGGCAGTTTAAAAAAGAGGAACAAACAGCCACATGCTTCTCCCAGAAGAAGGAAGCTAAAGCCTGATGATGACGGATGGGATTCCGTTGAAACGTTGCGCCTACACCTTTAGTTCTACGCGGGGAAAAACCCGAAAAACCAAGGATCCATATATATATATATATATATATATATATATATATATATATATATATATATATATATATATATATATATATATATATATATATATATATATATATTACTTGTATTGTTTTATCCAAGTATAAAATATAAAAGAAAATAAAAACAGGAAATTAGGGTAAGGAAAAAGAGAGGGGGAAAAGAAAATATCGGGTACAAGGGAAAAAAGAAAACAGTGTTGACTTCTGACTCTTTTTAGTGCAGTGGAAGATAACAGCATTACAGCCTCAACTTTTTTACTTTTACACATTAGTATATGCTAGCCATTTCTATAACAGCAAATCTATCTAATCAGCAAAACCAAAGCCTAAGTTTCATTTTTTTAACCACAGAATATTGAACATTTATGCAAATGAACATTGATGGTCCATTATTTACTTTATCATTGAGCTTTGGAAGAATTTGTTCAACAGAGATTGTAAGAGAGAAACCTACTAGCTACCCATAGCACACAAAATTATACAATTGATTCAGAAGTTAAGCATTTTAGCCTTAAGGGGCATGCTGACGCTTTGCTAGCAATCTAGTACAGGATCAGTGCTTTGCAGTCTGTTTTTAAAATCTTCTTTGCCTGCAATAAATCCATTTTAAATATGTACTGTATGTGAACAATTATTTCAAAAGCACCATGAATCTCTCGTATCCTTTCATTCAAACAGAATGTAACCTTTATATCCTACCTTTGTATCATAAAGAAAACTTGTATTAAATGCAGAGTTGTAAAGTTCTGCATCATGCATTACCATTAAAAACTTTCAAGTGAAATGGCTTTATTATTTTTCATCTCATTCTTTCTCACAATAATTTTCTATGAAGTTGATTTTCTGTTGCGTCTCAATAGTATTTTGTCTGAGATTTCTCGGTAGTAAACAGTCCTGTTTTTTATCTTGAATTAACTTTTTCCCTGAAGACTAGATGACAGCATGCAACAAAGAGCTAGAAAAATAGGGAGGGAAAAATTGTTCTATTATATTCCTCACATTCTCCCTTGTTAGGTAAGAGTAATTAAATTGCTATTCCTGACCTATAAGAAAGCACCTGCCATTTTTATTCTAAAACTGTAAACTTTAGCTTTTTCTCTGTTGTAGCCATTAGCAACTTGTCTCCTGTACAAAAACCAGGTGGAAATGAAGGTGGCTTTAAAAGGTTCCTTTCTGATTTCAACTTTTTCTTTCTCTTTGGCCACGGTGACACAGAAAAACCTTAAATTTGCAGTTTGGGGATAAAAATGACAGAATAAAAATGATAGATACTTATTCTCAACACTTCAATATAGTGAAGACAAAACTGGTCTCACAACTGGAGTCAGACTAACTACGCTTTATATCTGGACCCAGGAAGTCTGAAAAAGTAAGCTAATGCCTGAAGTTGGAATGTCACTGCCAATCCCTCAATCATGGAGCATGGCAGCTGACCTGAGGTATTTTATGGAGAAACTAGCTATAGTCAACCCCTGAGACCTGTTATCACTGAGAAATACCATTTGATAATATGCTAGAAGATGCCAATAAATCCCTCATATTAATCCCTACTACTGTGATGACCCAGGGTGCGGCACAGAGGCAAAACAATCAATTGGCAGTTCAAACTGCCCTTTATTTGCTCCATTTTTCTCCAAATGCTCCCACGTTTCTGGCAAGCTGCAGAACAAAGTAAGACACACACACCTTCAGCAGCCTCTGGCTGCAAGTAGTTTCACAAGTTTGTAACTCTTCAGGCAGGGAAAATGTGTGTATGGAACAAGCCGTCCTCCTTCAGGTTTTGACTCACACACAGTTAGATTAGAAAAGTAATTTACTCAAGGCCACGTGAATAACAAAGAAAGAAACATACATCTAAAATCTAAGGAGTCTGTGGAAAGCTTACCTGAGCAATTACAGAAGAGAAGCCAAAATTCAATATGAGGTCTTTGAACATCAAATCAAGTTTGTCAGCCAATCCAATGGTCAGAGTTTCAGAGTTTCCAAGCAGATATCACAACACAGAACAAGAGATCAGAGTTATTTCCAATATCACCAACAGCACACAAAACTTCAAGCATTCAGTGTTTGTTCCTGACAAATGCCCCTCCCTGCAGCATCTCCTTAAGTCTCAGTCTCCAGGTGTGTCTTTTGGAGAGGGGCAGGGTGCTCTCCTCACGAGTAGTTGAGCCTGCCTGCTTCCCTCCTTCTCTCCACTCTCTGTGCTCTAGGATCAGGAGGGGGTGGCTCTTGCTCATCACCTGAGCTCTGTCTCTCATGTTCATCCTGTCCCAATCCTGAAAGGTGCTGGGTTGCCTCAGCCTGCTCTTCCCCACATTCCTCTGAAGCCACAGACACCCCCCCCTCGACCTACATCGGCTTCGACAGGGGCTTTATAATTACTATCATAATTCAAATCAAAGAACTGGTCTACATTATAGCTGTTGTAATCCTGGAGATGCTTGGCTACACAATCAAGAAGAACAGCAGTAATACCACCTTCCTCCATGGAAAATGAGATTAGAGACTAGATCAAGGGAATTTGGACAGAATAGTCAGCTGGTGTAACTAAAGAAGGCAGTGGAGATTAAGAATAAGAGTTGATTACTGAAAAAAATTGCAAGGGCCTGACTCCATCTGTAGCTCTAGAAACTGCTAAACAAAAGGTTACAAGATTCACTACTAGATAAGGACATACACTAGCTAAATAGAAGCCAAGAACAAAAATGTCCTGTTCTCTAAAGAACTATTCAAGAAGTACTCCCAACTGCAATGCAATGACACAGTAACAGTAGAATTGCCAAGAGCAGAAACTGAACAGTACTGGAAGAATGTTTGGGAGAAAGGGAAGACCCATAACACTCATGCAAAGTGGCTGCAGGACCTGACAGCAAACAGAGCAATATCTTTGAAGAAGAATCAATCACCATCATACTAGTAGTAGCAGACATCCACAACAGGTTAAGAACATGAATTGCTGGAGACAACATGGCAACCTATAATTCACATCTATTGGCTAAAGAACAGCAGTGTATGAATGCCTAGCAGCACAGATGAACCAGCTGCTAGCAGCAGGTTTCCAGCCAGACTGGCTAACCCAATGAAGGATGGTGCTAATCAGGAAAGACTCCACAAAGGGAACAGCATTGTTCAACTACTGGGCAATAACCTGCCTCACCACAGCATAGAAAGTCATATCATCATAACCATCATGCTGGGGAACTATCCAGTATATGAGCACAGCTCAGAACAACCTTAGAGGCTCAAAACACCTATTTCTCATAAATAAAACAGTTTCCCAAAACTAAAGGTCTAGAGCAGACATGTCAAACTCGCGATGTTATGTGACATTGCGTGACATATCGGATGTTTTTCCCCATTGCCAGCAATGGGGTGAGTGTAGTTGCTTTGTGATGTGTCTGGCCCGTGGGCAGGAAGTTGGACATGCCTGGTCTAGACAGATCAGTCTGAACACAGCATTGATTGACTACAAGAAAGTCTTTGACTCAATGTCACACACATGGATTTGTGAATGACTGGGGCTATATAAAGTCAAAAGGACACTAAGGACCCTCTTCAAGAATTCATTGGAATTGTGGAAGATAAACCTGGAAGTCAACTCACAACAGCTAGTCACACAAGAGGCTACCAAGTGTGGCATACACCTAGGTAATGCACTGTCCCTACTGCTGTTCTTCATGGGCTTGAACCCCTCAGCCAGATAAGATAAGATAACCTTTATTGTCATTTTTTTACTGTGGGCACAACGGCACACATCAAAAATGGAATTTAGTTGCCCGCTCTCAAAGTGAACACATACATGATGCACACCTAAACATCCTATATATAACATCTTTATAGACCCATACCCCTACATATACATAACAAATAAATATGAAACACCTTCCATCTTGAATATATCACAGAAGGAGGAAGCTTGAGAGTTCACAAGTTTAATGCTGTACAGAATGAATCTGGATGTTCTGCTTCGGTTACCACGAAGTCTCTTCCCAAAAGGTAGCAAGGAAAACAGGTCGTGAAGAGGATGTGTAGTGTCAGATAATGTTACAAACTCTGCTCAAGCAACGCTTCTGTCCTATGTGCTGGATGGAGGGAGGGAACTGCCTATGATCTTTTTGGCCATCCTCACCACTCTTTGCACCGCCTTCCTGTCTGAAGCAGGGATGCTTCCAAACCAGACTATGATGCTGTATGACAGGATGCGCTCGATCGTCCCCCTGTAGAAAGTGGTAACGATAGAAGGAAGATGTGCTTTTCTTATGTGATGCAGAAAATGGAGGGGCTGCTGTGCCCACTTCACCAGTGTCTCGCTGTTGAGAGACCAAGCCAGCCTACGTGTTAACTTGTTAACATTAAGACTGGATATACGTAGATACAAGAGTGGAACTACCATCAGCCACCTCCTCTACATGGATGATATCAAGGTGTATGTTAAGAGTGACCAAGATATTGATTCACTGATCCACCTGACATGGATCTATAATGACATTGGGATCCAGACAAATAGGCAGATACTGGCCAATCAACAAAACACTGTGGTAGTAGACAAGGAACAGAAGACAGTTGTGGTGATAGATGGAGCAGTGCCAAATGAAATTGCATCAGAAAGGAGCATGAGAAACTGGAGAAGCACCAAGGCCTGAGGGAGACAATGAGGAAGGTAAAGGCCAAAGTAGTGGGAATATTTGGGGCTGGGACTCCTAAGTCGGGAGAATGGCTACAAAGATCCCAAGACAAGATCAGAGCTCTCTGTCCAGAAGAATGCTGTGTTAAAAACATTTTATAAACTCTGCAGAACCCTCAAACTCCCAAGACTCTGGTATAGCACATGAGATTCAGCAAGACACATACACCTATATGGGATGAGAAGGGATCATTTATTTGTTATTATATGTGCAGTATATTCCGTTCTTTATCATTGCCTTCATACTCATCATCATATTCGTCATCCAAGGTTTTTTATACTATAACCTGAGCCAAAATGTGGCTTGTTTTGATTTTGTGAAAATCACATTCCATAAAGTAAAAAAAAAAGTATCTTGCCCAATGCACTATACACAACAATAACAATTCTGTAGTCAGCTGATGTGGAAGTTAAGAATTTATAATATGGTTGTTTAGAAATTAAGCAAGGCTGCTTTTACACTGGAGCACACAAATGAGACATCAATCATTCTGGCAGTTTGCATCTGGCAATCCAAGTATGGGTCAGCAATAAGGGTTTGCAAACTAAAAGTGACAGCACAATCATTTATTTGTCACTGCACGCATATTCCATTGTTAACGGCCATACCTAGTCAAACTGGTCTGGGCTCAGAAGATAAGCATAATTAGTACTTGGAGGGAAGATGACTCGAGAATTCCAGGTTGGTAGGATGGACTAGAGTTTAAAAAAACTCTAGTCCATCCTTAAAGAAAGCTTGCATGGAGATATCAGCAGTCCAATTTGACCCAAAAGCAATTAAATCTTTACCATAATATGAGTATACAAGTCTGTAGAAATGCTGTAAAATTCTTCTGGTTGTTACTCTGCATTATGTTTTCAAACTTCCCTGAATTCAGTCTAAGCCAGCTCTGTATCAGTTCTGTCTGTATTTCATATTGTTGTGTTGTAATTGTCCAACAAAACATTAAGAAAAACAAATATTCAAAAATATATATTTATTTTTTAATTTTAATTCCATTTATATCCCGCCCATCTCCGAAGACTCAGGGTGGCTTACAAGCTTAGCAGTAGCCTTCATTCTATGTTTATGCCTGCTTATTAGGGCTTTCACACACACCCCAAGCGGCATTATTACAAAGTCAGCTTAATTGCCCCCAACAATCTGGGTCCTCATTTTACCTACCTCGGAAGGATGGAAGGCTGAGTCAACCTTGAGCCTGGTGGGATACGAACCTGCACTAATTGCAGGCAGCTGGTGTTATATAGTTGTTATCTTTGGGTTTTGAATATATTTTTCCATAGTATTTGTAGAATATTTTCTTCAATTACCATTGTAATATGTAACTTTTTGCTAAACAATTAATGCAAATGTTTTTACATGCAACATAAATATTCATTAAGCACCCCAACATCTGAATTTTACCCATCCTTCTGAAGTATTTTTAGAGTTTTGTGTAAATTTGGCAAATACATTCTGCAAACACATCTAAGAATAATCATGAATCACAAAAACATATATTAAGCAGCAAGATTTTAAAATAAAATGCCTCTTCAGTGAATTCCACCAGAGAAAATAATCATGGCTCACATGATTATTTGCTCTGGTGGAATTCACCAAAGAGGCATTTTATGTTTAAATCTTGCTGCTTGATATATGTTTTTGTTTTGGAAAAAAATCAAGGATTAAATTTGGGGATCTGAATTTTGAAGCATTGTTGATAGTGCTTATTAACAACTTTCTATTAACAAGAGTTAATTGCCTAAATGTTGCTAGTATTTGATTGTGTTATATTAAAGTTACTAGGAATATTTAATACATATGATTTTTGGCATGGGCCCAGTAATTAGATCAAGTTTTACTCTTACATTTTTGTGCAATTTTTAACATAATTTTCATGTAACATTTCCAAACTTCCACCCAGGGACTTCTAAAGAAAATCCCATCTATTATATAAAGCTTGCCTTTAACTGATGATCAAGTCAGGAGGAAATATATTTTCAACTGCTCTTATCACTTTCTACAGGTTGTATTTTATATGATATCAGTCATCATTGACAATCATTTTCAGCAAATAAATATTTTTTATTAAACTGGGCATATATAAATTCAGTTTCCAGCATTTATTCTATTGGAGTTCACTAAAACACCAATTTGGCATGATAAGCTCTTGACTAACTTTTCAAAACTGTTAATTGTAAATAAGTCATTGCAATTGTGAAAGAGAAACAAGAATCTAGAGCAGGGGTGTCATGGCGAAACTGTGCCCACCCCATTGCCGGCAATGGAAAAAAAGTTGTGATACATCACGACATGTCATGTGACATTGCAAGTTTGACACCCCTGATAGAGGGTTTGTCTTTTCTGGCTACATTTATTTATTTAAACGATTTAAGTGCAGTGGTTAAAAAAAACCTGGTTGTTTAATGAAATGGTGGTTTCCATTCTCACAAAGAACTACATTGACAAAAGAGGTCCTTTTCTGAGTACAACTGCCTCTCCAATGATATAAACATAATCTCTTCATATGTCAGCTGTGTCAGATCTACTTCATGATGGGTGGTTGCATGAGCTAATTAATCAGGGTTTGTTAAGTCTTACCTCTCTTTCCAAGCCAAGTCAAAGATCAAATGGAAAAATAGAGAAGTGTAGGATCCGGAATTCCAAAGAATGATAGAGAGCAACTCTAACCTACATGAAAGGGAAGGACAGCATACACACACAAACATACACACACACACAGAGAGACAAATTAGTGGCAATATTTTTCTAGTCCAAGTCTCATCATTCAAAATCAAAAAAGAACTGAGTCTCAATAATAAATTCCTCTTCTGATAATTCCTAAAAAGTTCATCAGGACACTTACTTTGGATTTCAATATTCAAAAGGGAAATATGACCTATCTGAATATAGGCTCCCCATCCTAGGTTTAATGAAAGCATATTGACAGGAGGGGGAAGGTATAGGTAATGAGAAAATGTCTTTTGAATAAAACATTTACTGAAACCAGTCAAGGAGAGGCAGCTATGCACCATGCAATTGATCACTAATAGAAGGGATGGGATATATCAAGGACAGTGAATGTCATGTGAGAATGCTTTGAAGCAACCCAAATAAAAGATCCCTATCCTATCTCTCTTTCCAAGAGAAGAATCATTGTCAATTATGTTTGAGAACTGCTATGCAATACCTCAAATGTCATAAACCATATACCAATTGCACCACTGTCCTCCCTTGAAAACAGTAGCCTACCTTGCATTCACATTTTCTTCGTAGCTGGTTATAAATATAATTGCCTCTATAGTAGCTTCAATTCAAATTTCACTACATTAAATGGATGACTGATAATTGTAATAAAGTCCAACTGTTCCTTTCAGATAGAAGTAAGCAGCCACATTTGTAATGGTAGACAATTTAAAACAGGAATGAAAGCCTATATAAATAGAGGGATTAAATGAAATATGGAGTCATTATTATTCAGGTAAAACCCTTTTTCCCCTGAAATACAGCCATAAAAAAAATCAGTGAAATGAGTAATAGAAAGAGTCTGCTACAGAGAAGTACCCAATAAAGAATTAATTTCTAAAGACTAGGCATTTGGGGGCTTTTTGTTTGTTTTTTAAAGTTCTTCTAACAAAATAAACCCTGTACTTGATATTCTGGATTCTGTATCTTTCTGTTTATAGTATAGCCTATACTGTATAGGGATCTCTATTCATATTTTCTCAGTTTTCTCTGCGTGTGCACTTACACATACATCATGTTTCAAATTCTTTTACTATTTACCAAATGTGCAAAATTCTTTAATTTTTTCCCTATAACACAGATAACACCATGCAAAACAAATACATATAACAAAATTCAGCAGTTTCTGTTGGTTATGCATCCACTCACTGCTAGAGATCCTAGCCTGTATCAGCTCCTATGGATCTGATTGGTTGTCACAGTCTTAAACTGATCATTGGCAGGCTCCACATTGTCTGTTTTAACCAATACCATTTCTTAAAAGGATAAGACAAGTGTCTTTTCAGGCTGATTTACCACAGATGACAAGAAAGAACCTGATTTACAATTCTTGAATCAACTAACTGCACAAGAGTAGAATAAAAAAATAATTATAAGCCATAAACTATGTTCACATGCTATATCCATTATAATTTATCTTTGATAGTTGCTTTTTTCAAATTTGGGATGTTTCACTATTGATGGACTGGCTTCTCTTAAACAATTAGTTTTGTGAAACATTCTCTCAAGTGCTCTCTAAAATATACAGTAGGGATTTGATACCCAGAATAAAGAATGAATAAACCAGTGTCCAGGAATGTTGTTTAAATTAATTCCACCATAGTTTGAATAATAAATCATCATGCTAAAGAGCAAGTGACAGTCTTTAATACAATCTTTACTAGGGGGGACTTCCGGTGGCTCCGCGGCGACGGAGGGAGCCTTCCCGGGCTGCCCGCGGCTCAGCTGGTGTTTTTTCGCCCGAAACAGCGCCGATCAGCTGTTCGGGCGAATCTGAAGCCCCCTCCTCGGGAGAAGAGGAGGGGGTGAGCCCCCAGGTGGGGGTTGAGTTCTCTGGGGCCGCCTGAGCTTGGAGCTTGGGCGGCTGAAGGATTGAACTCCCCCGTAGCCTGGGCTGCTCCCAGCTGGCTAGCGTCTCTGCTCCGGACTTCATGGAGCAGAGCCAGGCGTCTGCGACCATCCCTGCTTGAAGGAGAGACTATGAAAGGGAAAGAGCAGGCAGAGCAGTACAAGAGGGAAAGATGAAGAGATGAAGAAGATTTTATTTTACTCTCAAGCTTGATGGACTTTGCTTAAAACTTAAAGTGAAAGTGCGTCACAAATGTAAGTAAAAGATGGCGGCTAAACCTCCCCCTAGAACTTTTCGGAGTGCTGGAAATTCTCCGGTGCAACAACAATCATTGCTGCAGGCGTTGCATTCTCCTGATGTATTGACATCGAAGGATCTTGAAAAACATACCCAGTTAATTTTGGAGTCAATGGGTGTTAAATTTCTACAGATGGAGGAGAAATTGGAGAAATTGGAGCAGAGAATGGAAGAAAGGATGGAACAGAAACTTAGAGAAATGAAGGTAGACATTTTGTCCTCAGTGCAAAAAGTTGCTAAATGTGTGGAGGTGCTGGATGATCAAGTGCAAGATTTGATTCAAAAGAATGCTTTATTAGAAGCAAAAGTATTGGAAATTGAAGATTTAAAAGACAAAATTGACAGTGAACAGAGCTTGGCTCAATTTTACCAGATGCAGTTTGCTGTGAGAATTAGAGGCCTAAAAGAGAATATTAAGGAAGATTTAAAGCAGCTGGTTTCTGAGGCTTTTGAGGGAGTATTGAACCATCCAGCATCTGAATTAAAACAAGGTATGGACAAAGTGTTTCGTGTGAATTCGTGGATTGCTAAACAGAGAAAGTTGCCTAGAGATGTGGTGGTTTATTTTGTAAAAAGGGAAATTAGAGATGAAGTTATACAAGCTGCCTACGATACCAAAGTTGTGATTGCTGGTCAACAAGTTTTGGTTCTAAAAGAAATTCCTCCAAAGATTTTAAAGAGAAGGAAGGATTTTATATTTCTTGTGCAAGAGCTCAAGCAAAGAGATATAAGGTTCAGATGGGAGATCCCAGCTGGGTTGAGCTTCATGTATGATGGCAAAAGGTACTGTTTGAGTAATGTGAAGCAAGCGCATGATTTTTATAATAATGTCTTGAAAGTAACCCCATCAACACTTCTGGAAGCTGCAGAGGGATCTGGAGAAGGAGAACATCAAGAGGATGAAGATGCACAGATAGACGAGAAGGGTACAGGAGGAGTTCAAGCTGCAACTCTTTTGGATGATCTTAGAGAACAGAGGGTGACGCGTGCTGCCTTAAAACGCTCAAAAAAGGAAAAAAAATAAGACCAGTAGAAATCTATGGAACTTCCACAAAATATTTATAGTTAAGTGGTAGTTGTGTTTTTAAAAAAAAAAAAAAAAAAAGTTTTGGGATGCTATGTATGGTAATAGATTTTTTTTTTTTAATTTGGAATTAATGGACAACTTACTACAGAGGAAGAGGAAGAAAGTTTTGTGGGTTAATGTGGGTTAATTTGTGTAAGAACTATTTATTAATGTGCAAATGAGAATATGTTAAGGTAATAGTGAATTGTGGAAGAACATAGATGGGAATGATGCTAGTTTTCTTTTATTTTAGTTTTTTATATATATTTAGTATTATTAAGGATTGGTTTACTATATACAAGCTAGAGAGTGATGGATTTTAGAGTTTATAATTGTTAGTATATGATTGTTTATGATTGCCTTTTAGATATATACCTTGTATTTTGCTCTGGGAAGTCGGGGGGGGGGAGGGGGGAGGAGGGGAAGTGGAGGGGGGGAGGTAGGGGAGGGAGGAGGGGGAGGGGGAGGGGGGGAGATAGGGGGGAGGTAGGGAGGGGAGGAGGGAGGGGGAAGGGGGGTTTTTTTAAAGGAAAATTGTATTTTATAAAACTTTTCAATAAAAAAAAAAATCTTTACTAGGGGGGAGGGGATTTGGCAATGAAAATTGTGAAAGGTTACATCATTGCTTTGTTTGGTCCATGTTCCAACTGTCCTATAAAATTACATAGAACTTAGAAGATTAGAAGGAGTGGCACAACGTACCCCATTTGCTTTCTGGAAATGTGTTTTACTTGCTGTGCCCATCTTGGGTGTGTTCCCATATTATATATTGAGTATACCTGTACTATACTTTCATATTTCCAACTATGTTTGCTAGAATTAAAAGACTGCCTAACCTAGAGGAGGATCTATTTAGCCTAGAAAGTATACTCTTTAATTTATAGGTCAGTTGTCAACTTTATTCACTTTGATTGATGTTAGCATAAATTCCTGACCTGACTGCCTAAATAACAAGATTTATTTACAGTAGGTGAATTGGTTATCATCAGATGAAATAATCTGGCATGGCTAAATTAGGCTTCCTTATAGTATAATGCCAGAAATGGGAATGGCATGTGAATATATCAAATCAAGGAGAAGCAACAATTTTACTACAAGAGAAAGTTCATTTAAAGAATAAAACAGAAACCCTCACAATGATCTTTTGACAGCAGTTGTGTTTCTAGTAAACCAGTTGATAGAGATGTTCTTAAAGAGACAAGGAACAATAGAAATCAGCTGCTCATAACTTGAATAGTCTTTATACACTTTTTCTGTCATGAAGAACATTGTACAGATATTCTCCAGAATCTTTCAAATACAAATTTGCAATTATTGTTGGCAGAAAGACACAAACTCTCAGCATGTGAATGGTGAACTAAGAAAAGGGTTATCATTAAGTCCCAAGTCATTCTGACAGATTCCTTGACACAGTTCAGAAAAGAAGATTTTTTGTGTACTCCAAGGGCTAGTTTTTCAGGCTACATTTGATATAGATCAGCACATTCTTCAAATGCTTTTGATTCTAGCATCACAACAATAGAGCTGTTTTTAACAAATATTGCAAGGGAACCTCTACCTACCAACCCTCTCCTCTTCATGCCTGCTCCTGTAAAATGCTCTGGATTATACAGGAGCACAGTTGTTAAGAAAGAACTCTGCATTAAAACTATTCACATAACTCTTGTCCAACTCCACTTGAGAGGTAACTTTCTTAACAGTTTATTATACTTTCCTGAAAAGACTGAGAATTTAAATTTAATTTAGCAGCAGTGCACACATTTATTAACATAGTGAATACACTGTAAGTACTTTTAAATTTCTACTACAGATAAAGTGGAATAAAACATAACTGGTGGATTTAATATTTATATACATAGGAATCATATTCTGAAATTATATTGAAGCTACAGTCCTGGAAGGAAATTAGCCAAGCTTCTGTTTGAAGAGCTTGTGTAAGTTTTTACTGTAATGGTATAGATTTGGTCTATGTGTGTGAAAGCTAACATGGCTTGAAACTGTTGATTTCCCCATCCACTTTTCCAGAGTTGGATTACTCTTCTGAATACTATGAATGACATTGAAAAAAAGATCCTTTTGTAAGCAAAACTCCCTCTCATGTATCTTATATTTTCAACTGTTGCTCTCTCCTCTTTCGCTTCTTAATGTTATACATTATAACATTCAGCAGGAGTTTTAACCTTCAAGGGAAACTTTTCAGGGGAAAAAAAAGAACTGGGTAAGAGAAAATGTAGAAATCTTCATTCAGTGGTTAGTTGCATGCAATGATTTGGAGCCAGTCTAATAAAAGTGGAAACTACCTGACTCTTTCTGGTAAAGTTCACATTTTGCATGCAGAAGAGACCAGGTTTAACCTCCTCCATCTCTAATTGTCTCATCTGGGATGCTTCCTATGAGTTCACTATTGTCTGCTCCATTTATTTGCCCTAATTCCAAAATGTCCTATTCTTCCTAATTCATTCTGTAGTATTGGCTGTTACAGAGTACTTTAAAAACATGATGTTTTTTTTTTTTTCTGGCAGACTTGCTGAATGTCACTGGTAGAAATTCTTTCCAGACATCTCTTCTGTTGCCTGCTTACATACTGTTAGCTTTATAAATGGAACAGCGTAGGATTTTGCATTTCTCAAATTGCAATCCATAGCTACAGAGTCAATAAATTATCTGTGATAGAGACTCAAATTATCATTCACGGATATTAAAGAGAACTCTCCCCATTTTCTTTTTTAAAAATTCAATTAATTTCTATGAAGGCTGCTCCAGTTTTTAATTAATTACTTTGTAGGTTTTACAAAATTAGTTTTTAAAAAGTTATTCCAAAAGGTAGATATTTCAGTGTAAATATTCATTTGTTTTTCAATGTATTTGTCTTATTATAAAAATGATTTTTTTAAAAGTGACAATCATTTGGTTAATTTTTCTACACAGCTTCATTTAAAGATTTTTAAAAAACCAATTATTGCACTGAGAGATTAAAAAGCAAACTAACCCTTTCTCTACATTGGAATTCAGCTTAAATCCCAGGAGATACAGGTGACCCAAATAAAGAGCTTTGCCAGCTGTAGGAAAGGTAACAGCTATATCTAATTAAGTTATAATGCAATCAGGAAGAAGGATTAACTCTGGCATTTTAAGATTATCTGAAAATCATTTAGAAAGCTTTACAAAGAGTATTAAAGAAAGAGAATGATTTAATTAATCCAAAATTTTCAAGCATAATTGGTTGCAAATACCTTCTTTTTAAGTAAATACGAAAGAAAAATAAAAGTCTTTTGCAAATAATTTGGATTCTGTTTCAATGAACCAGTTAATATTCCATTTTATACACTGGGAATCCACTGGCAGTGGAATAATATTTGCAAGCTTACATCAGCAATAAACATAAAATTTCTTTTTTCTCATTTTTGAAATGACAAAATTTGAAATTTTGAATAATCTTTCTTTGAATCCAAACTGACTCTTCAGCTACAATGCTGTTAGTATTAATCTCCAATTGTCTTGTTGTAATTCAACAGATTGCTTATTGCTTATTTCACTGACTCAGTTATGGCACCATCTTCCTGTTTTGTTTGTTTAAACTTTTTCCAGAAAGTGAATTAGACTTAAATGACACACACTGGTTTTTCAATTGACTTTTTTAGTGGCTGTTAAAAAAAATAGTTGAGAGTTGAGTAAGTATTGTATGGGCTTTGTTTATTATTGTAAACCACCCAGAGTGCAGTATTAGAGTTGGGCAGCCATATAAATTTATTTAATAAATAAATAATTATTACACTTAGATTTCTCCATTGAAGGATACAGATTTTATAAATGCAGTCTATTTTACCTTAAGGAACATTTAATTACAAGGACCCCAAATAACTTTTTTTTTTAGAAACAGTGTGTAGGATCAAGATTCAGTGAAGGTGAGGCCATGTCAGGCACAACTCCATTTGTTTATGTGTTTTTTTAAACTTTTTTCTTCTGGTTTTCAGTGGGGAAGTAGGAAAAAATGTTGCTGAATTTCAGCAACTGTTGAAGAAAGGTAGCTACTTTCATAACATGGGGATTCATGGGCTGCACTGAACCACATTCTGGTCCAATTCTCTGCATTTTAAGAAGATTTGCTTTTTTCCCCCATAAGATTTAAACTTTAGCCCTCAGCTATCAGTCCAAATAAGTCTGTCCAAAGACATTCTGTCCCCTAAAGCAAAAGATTCCCATTTTCTGTAAAAAAAACAAACAAAACCAATTGGAAAAACAAAGCTGTATTTCTCCATCTCTTATATTGAAACATAAATTGCAAGGAGGCTGCTGTGAAAACTTTACACTGAAATCACAGAAGTGTGGGGCTGATGGATGCCATCACCCTAAACTAAATGACGTTCAGTCCTGAATTCATTTTATTCAAAGGTAATGGTTGCTTTCGTTGTACCTTACCATACTGTGAAATGTGCTGACTTGCAACTGAATTTGTGTTTGCTTAAAAGTAATATTGTTATCTAACAATTCTGAATATTGTATTTGATCAGTACTGACTAATTTGCAGATTTAATTCTATGTGACAAGACCATGTAAATGAAAAATATTTAGTTGCCACATTTACACAGCTACATGAAGTGAAATTGTTCTTTCATTTAAAAACCCATGTTATTATGCTAATGACAGGTATCTATGAAGGATACATTATTAGTGTGTTCTCTTTGAAGAAACATACAAATACACATTTTCATCTAAATGATCTAGCATCCACAGGGGATGCCTACCTAATTAAATATTTTAATGTTATCTCGTTATATTTTCATCAGGCAATATGCCTAAGCCGTCATAAAGTTTCAGGAACCAAACAAGCACTATGCAACCTATGTGACAATCTATTAAAATGGTAAGAACTCTACAGATTTGTTATGACTCAGCAGAAGTTTGGCACTGTAAAATCATGGCTCCTGGTTAGTCAACTGGTGGAACTGCAGAAAGGTGTGATGATTAGGAATAATACTTGGCTACTGAAAAAAAATACAAGGGCCTGACTTCATCTGAAACTCTCCATATTCCTAAACAAAAGCTCACAGCACTGGCTACCATGCTAAAGAGATACACTAGAGAAGCAGAAGCCAAGAACATGCCTTGTTCTCCAAAGAACCATCCAAGCTATATTCTCAACTGCAGTGCAATAACACATTAACACTAGAGCACCAGCAGCAGAAACTGAACAGTACCAAACAACATATTAGAGAAAGTAGTACACTAGTAGTAACACTAGTACAAGTAGTACAAGTAACACTAGTACAAATTGCTGCAGGACCTAAGAGCAGACCACAGCAATCTCTCAGAACAGGAACCTGTCACCATCATAGTAGCAGACATCCAGCAATGGGTCAAGAACATAAAAACCTGGCCTGGACATAGTTTCTTGCTATAGAAACTAACAGCAGTGTAGGAATACCTAGCAGGAGAGATGAACCAGCAAATCAAGATGAAAATGGTAGCACTGGTCGTAGGAGCACCTGGGACTGTGACACTAAACTAGAAGACTGGTTCCAACAGATCCTAGGAACAACACCAGAGCTCTCTATCCAAAAGAGTATAATGCTAGGAATAGCTAAGATCCTATGCTGAATCCTCAAACTTGCAGGCCTCTGGGAGAAGACCTGATATTGATGAAGACACATGCCATCCATAAAGTTGAAAAGGGAATATGTGTGTTTGCTTGTGTGTATGATTATATCTTATAAAAAATTATATTTAGATTTATCTTGGCTAGATAAACCAAGATGTTGGCTCAAATATTTTACTCATGAGACAGAGTTAAAGGATTAGAGAGTTTAAAACAAACTGACTTTAATTTATTGTTGCTCTGAGAATATACAAATCAGACAGGAGTTGAGAAATAAATGATTCTGTCTTTGAATTAAATCACATAATAAAAATAAACTCTTACATTCCACAGCGCAAAATACCAGACAAAAGACTTTAAATTTACCATTTTCATATATATCTTCTCTCCCTCTCTCTCCCTCTCCCTCTCTTTATTCTGTGCAAGAGTGTGTGTTTGTTGTTTAATATTCAATTATAATCTATAGTCCTGGATTTCCTGGTAGATCCTATATAAGGATTAACCAGATCCAATCCTGCTTAATATTTCAGAACAGCCAATGTCTGTATCAGCTGTCAGTTAGGAGGGCTAAAGTCAGTGGTGGGATTCAAATACGTGAATAACTGATTCTTTGGGTGAATGCCACTTCTGGAAGTACATTATGGGCCTGGGCAACAAAAGAATAGCTGCTGGTTCTGCCAAAGTGGTGCGAACTGGCTGAATCCCACCACTGGCTAAAGTCATCCATGAATTGAGCACAATTCCTGATGACTTAATGACACAACAGTGCAGTTTTCTTGGCAACAGAATGGAAGTGGTTATTTCTTGCTTCTTTCTGCTTTTCACTTTCATATTCTCTTCTTCATTTCTGATATACCTAATGGTTTCTCTTCCAAAAACTAGCAGATCCAACACGGCTAATTTCCCAAACCCTCAAATGGATAGTATTATGAAAAATGGCAAATGCTTAATCATTCAATTTATTGTCCCAAAAGTGCTTTTTCAAGAGACAATTGGACTTTCTTGTTTTTCCTTTGAAGACATTTCGCTTCTCATCCAAGAAGCTTCTTCAGCCTCTCTGGATGGTGGGGAATGGAAGGATTTATATTCCTTGAAGACAGCTGGTCATTTGCATTCTTTTTTTTTTATTTTTTTTTATTAAATTTATTATTTAAAAACATTGGACACAGTACCAGCGAGCTGACAAACCTTTTTGTCTACAATGTTTAAATATATATATATATATACATGTATATATGTACATCAAAAATACACTTAAATACACTTAGATTACAAATCGGTGAAATACCACAATATTTAAAACAGTGAGCTAGTCTGTAAAACCTAATAGAGACCTTTCTTTTTATCCATCCAAAGATACAATTTGTTCCAAATTCTATAATAGTCTGATTGATCTTTATTCTTTAATTCCAAAGTTAATCTGTCCATTTCAGCGCAATCCCAAATTTTCCTAATAACCTCTTTTTGTCCTGGGATCTCATTCTTTTTCCATTTTTGCGCAAATGATATTCTAGCTGCTGTGATAATATGGATCGTTAAGTATAGCACATCTTTAGGATATTTCTCTTTCGTGATTCCCAACAAGAAAAGTTCTGGACTAAACTCCAGATCTTGTTTCAATATTTCTTTCAGCCAAATCCAAATCATTCTCCAAAATTTTTGTGTTTTACTGCAAGACCACCACGTGTGGAAGTATGTGCCTATCTCTTCAGAACACTTCCAACATTTGGGAGATACTGTTATGTACATTTTTGCTAAGCGGGCTGGGGGGAGATGCCATCGGTAAAACATTTTAAATAAATTTTCTTTATACGATGAGGCCAGTGTTATCCTTTTATTCCTATCCCAAATTGTTTGCCAAGTATCTAGGTCGATGTTATGTCCTAAATTGTTAGCCCAGATCAACATAGGGTCTTTCACTTGCTCTTCAAACAGCTTATATCCCAAAAGTAATTTATAAAAATTCCTTATTTGTTTAGAGTCCGGTCCCAATAATATTTTGTCCAATGCTGTTTCAGAGGTATATATCCCCCATTCATTTTTATCCTTCCTAAATCTCGATTGGATTTGTAAGTAGGCCCACCAATCGAGTTTTATACCTTGTAATTCTAGTTCATTCCTAAGTTTCAATTCCCCCTCCTCATTCAGAATATCCTTGTATGAGATTATGTTACCCAAATCAAACAGATTTGGGTAAACTATCGCTTCAAGGGTGGATAGCCAGACCGGTATTTTGGTGTAATTGTGAGATCTAATTTTTTTCCAAGTATTGAGTAGCGCTTGCCTGATCCGGTGTCTTTGAAAATGCGAGAAAAGACCTTGTTTCTCCGTCCATAGGAAAGCATGCCAGCCATATTGCAAATCGTGACCCTCTAAAGTTAATAGTCTTCTATTTCTCAAGATTACCCATTCTCTAATCCAGCTCAGGGCCGCGGCGTGGTAATATAATTCCCAGTCTGGCAATCCAAAACCCCCATTTTCCTTCGTGTCTTGTAAATATTTCAATTTAATTCTTGGTTTTTTCCCCTGCCAAATAAAATTTAGTGATAATTTATCCAAATTTCGAAAAAATTTAGAGTCGAGTTGAATTGGGATATTCTGAAACAGAAACAGGATTTTAGGCAGAATATTCATCTTAATGACAGCGATTCTTCCCAATAATGAGAGTTTTAGGTTTCCCCATCTTTCCAGGTCACCTTTTATTTGATTCACTACACTATCATAATTATCCTTTTTGAGTGAAGTGCATCTAGCCGTAATGTTAATCCCTAAATATTTTATTTTCTTGACTATTTCTATATCCGTGATTTCGGCCAGATTACCTTTTTGTTTATTGGTCATATTTTTAACAATCATCTTGGTCTTATTTCTATTTATTCGCAGTCCGGCAACCTCACCATATTTAGATAATTCTTCCAATAGCTTTGGTCCCGTCTGACATGGATCCTCCATAATAAAAACCAGATCGTCCGCGAAAGCTTGCAATTTAAAGGTTTCCTTTTTAATGGTTAATCCTTTTATCTTTGGGTCGTTTCTTATAGTTCTCGTTAATACTTCAAGAGTCAATATAAACAGCAACGGTGATAAGGGGCAGCCTTGCCGTGTTCCCTTTTGAATTTGAAACTTGCTAGATGCTTCCCCATTAATAATTATTTTTGCTTCCTAATTGTCATAAATTGCCCTAATTATATTTATAAATTTTTCACCCATATTCATAAAGCTAAGCTGTTGGCACAAAAAAGACCATTTAACATTGTCAAATGCCTTTTGGGCGTCTAAGAAAAGTAATGCCATCTGTTGTTCGCTATGTAATTCATAGTACTCCAATGTATCTAATATTATTCTAATGTTGTGCTTAGTGTGTCTCTTAGCGAGAAAACCATTTTGATCTGCATGTATGAAATCATTCAGAAATCGTTTCAATCGTTCCGCTATAATTGATGTAAATATCTTGTAGTCCGAGTTAAGAAGTGATATGGGTCTGTAATTTTGGATTAATGTATGGTCTGTGTTATCTTTCGGAATAAGGGTTATGTTTGCCTCTAGCCAAGATTTAGGCGTCCTTGCGCCTTCTAATACTGCGTTAAATACCTCCACTAGGGGTTGAGCTAGGATATTTTGTAATTCTTTATAAATCTCTGATGGAAGACCGTCGGGTCCCGATGCTTTATTATTCTTTTGTGCATTAATAGCTTTTATCACCTCAGATAGTCGAATTTCCTCGTTTAACATATTTCTGGTATCTTCTGTGACCTTAGGTAGTTTGGCTCTTTGAAAATATTCCTCCATTTTCTCCACACTTGCCTGGCTATCTTCTTTATATAAACGTTCATAAAATTCCTGGGCTATAATTTTTTTTTTTTCCTCCTGGTGGAATATTCTCCCTTCCTCATCTCGTAGTTCGTGAATCCAGTTTTTCCCCTTTTGTTTTCCCAATTTGTATGCGAGCCAACGGCCCGGTTTATTTGCATTTTCAAAAAAATTTTGTTTCGTGTTTCTCAATTGTTGTGCCAATTTCTCTTTGTCTAGAATGTTAAGTTTGTGTTTAATCAGATCCATAGATTGCTTGATATTCTCTTTTTGTGGATCTTGTTGGAGTGTAACTTCTAAGCTCTTATATTCCTCTTCTAATCTTTCCCGTTGTTGTCTTTTCCCCTTATTTTTATATACCATATATGCCCTCGCTACCCCTCTCATCACAGCCTTAGCTGTATCCCAATTGTTTTGTACTGAGGTGTCTATAGCTTTATTTTCCTTAAAGAAAAAACTTAGTTCTCTCTCCATCTTAGATTTGAATTCGTCTTCTTTTAAAATTGCTCTTTGAAGCGTCCATCTGGATATTTTTTTGGAACCTTTCCAGATAAGTTTAATAGGATTGTGATCTGCCCAAGTACCTGTCGCTATATGTACCTCATCTATTTCTGAACTAATTTCTTTCGTCATCCATACCATGTCTATTCTAGACCATGAGTTATGTCGGTTGGAGTAATATGTATATTGTCTAGCCTTACGATTTCTTTCCCTCCAGACATCTTGGATATTTAGTTCCTCAGCCAAGTTAAGAAAAGATCTCGGTAGAGTTCTTCTCTTCTTTTTCCTAAGCGTCTTTCCCATATAATCCAAATTTATATCTAGGATAGCATTAAAATCTCCTATTAAACAAATCTCCTCATAATCAATGCTACATATCTTATTGTGAAGTGTTTTGAAAAATTGTTCTTGGCTATGGTTTGGGGCATATATCTCTACCATCATGACCTTCCTGTGATTTATTATAACCTCGACTATCAGTATTCTACCCTCTTTATCGTTATAAATTAGTTTTGCAGTCAATTTTGGGTTTACATATAGTGCCACTCCTCTCTTTTTCTTGTGTCGGTCTAAGGAAACGAATAGGTTCCCTATTCTTGGTTGTACTAACAAATATTTTTGTTGTTCCTTTATATGGACTTCTTGTATTGCCACGATATCCAATTGTTGGTGAATAAGCCTATTAAAAAATTTCCGCCTTTTCACTGGCGAATTCAATCCATTAATATTCACAGACATAATACTACACTCACCTCCCTTCATCTTACTTATTTCTGGTTTTTGTGGATCTCGTGATTCGGGGCTCTCTCTCTTCCTTGTCTCTAGTTCCATGTTTCTCTGTTAACTCACCGGATTTGTTCCTTCTATCCTCTGTAGCTAAGATCTTCCCATCCATTGCCACACGTATTGTATCTCTTTCTCTTACCTCCCTTCCATCTTGATCTTCTAAATCTACTTCCTCTTGGCTATGGAAGTGGCGTTTGTAAAAATCTTCTGCCTTCTCTATCGTGTCCAGTCTATGCCTTCTATCCTGCCACGTAACAAGAATACCCTCTGGAGTTAGCCATCTAAAGTTTACATTTTCTCTTATTAGTTTGGATGTTAAGAATTGATAGCCGCGTCTCAGATCCCTCATCCTTTTAGGTATCTGTTTAAGGATGGTGATTGGTTGGCCCCGAAATTCTAATGGTTCCTCTCTAGATCTATGCAGAAGCTCATCCCGAATTGATTTTTTAACTAACCTTACATGTACTTCTTTTGGGAGGTTGTGCCTTCTCGCATAATTAGTTTGGACCCTGTATGTTTCATCAATTTCCGCCAGCATTTCCTCCTTCCCTACACCGAGTGCCTTTGCCATCAGTTCTGCCATCATGACCAACAGATCTTCCCCTCTTTTTTCTTGAACGTTCTGGAAGCGTAGATAATGAGCAGCCTTTTCTGCTTCCAGAAAAATGACTGTTGTTTCTAATTCCTTATTAGCCTGAAGGAGTGTTTCATTTAAATCATCTACTCTCTTTTCCTCTTTTTCCATTCTAGCTTCCATATCTTGAAGTCTTTGTTCATTTTTGACTAATTGCTGTTGAATCCCTTCAAATTTATCATCTATCGCTTGGATTTTCCCCTTTAATTCACCAGTGTCGTTTCTTATTTGGCCTATTTCTCTCTTCATCTCCTCGTGGTTTTTGGCCATTGCCTCGTGTAGGTTTTGCAAAAGGGCATGTAAATCTTTAAAGGGATTCGAGTTAGATCTTTCCCTTTGCAGCATATCCTCTATAGATTTCTGATTGGAGGGACTTGAGGACATCCCCTGTCCCTGTGCTGCTGCCTTTTTGCCAGCGCTAGGCTTAGTTGCTCCCGAGATACTTGTCATGTTTCCCCAATTTTAACAGCGTTTTATCAATGTATAATACCCTGAGTCTTATATAAACCTTTTAACTCTATGACAAAAGATATATAAAACAGTTACCACCAGATACTTATTACCAACTAAGCAATTTATATAATAAAATTCTATAGTATGAATATAATCAAAGTCACGTTCTTCTTCTTTTTCCCCCCCCCCGTTTCCGGCACAGAAATTGGCACCTTTTCCGTCTTCCTCTGCTGTCAAAGACCAGTAGGTGTCCCACTAAACAAACCTCCAGTTACTAAATTGCTATATCAAATGGCCGCCCGTGACAAGTAGAGTAGAATTTCAAAAGTTTCAAAAGTTCACAAATTCAAAATTTACCAGGATAGACCAGACTAGACCAAGCTGATCGCTTTCCACGCCCGACAATCCAGAGTTCAGTCTCTAAGGCTCCAAAGCTCAGACTTTGACTTGTTGTAGCTTTTCTCCAGCTAGAATACAGTCATATAGTCTTCGGCTTTCTTTCCCTTGCTGTTTTTGCCAAACGCCTCCCTCAAGACTTCTATCGCCGCTTATTCCCTCTCCGTGAGGCTCCCACTTCGAACCAGTACCTCTTTCACAAGCGCTTCCTATTTAATATTCGGATACACTCTCCGTCAGCTCCGCTCTACCGTTGTCCCGCTGCTTACGTGCTAGCTCCGTCCCTCTGTCAGATCTTCATGTCGGCCATTACTGGCCTCCTTCTCCCCGGTTCGCTCGCATCAGACTTTCTCCGGATCTTCAACACGAACTGCCGCTCATGAAGGTTCTCCGGGCTGCCTGCAACTTCGGATGTCCCTACAGGACCTCCTGAAGCTCCGAAAAGCCCCCGCGAACACTGGGTGAGAGGTTGTGCGAGGAGAGAGCTCCGTTCACACAGCCGCCCGCTCTGACAGTTGGCTCCGCCCCCCCATCATTTGCATTCTTGTAGAGAGTCGTTAAGGCCACTTAGACATTTATCTGTGTCTTCATGTTCACCCGAGTAATGCAAATGGGTATGCAACTGCTGAAATGATTGTGTTGTAGAGTGGAGATAGCTGATGTAATATCCCTCCCCTCTGTTGAGAGAGGGCTGTTCAATTTTGACATAAATGGCCTCTTTGACTCCTCTTTCAAACCAGCAGTCCTCTCTGTATACAATGTCATTCTTCATAAACCATTTCATAAATGCATGGCATAACATAGGAGAACAAACCCATCAGAACAAGATTTAGCAGTCCATCTGCATTTAATAGACAAAGGCCACTCTTTTGAAGTCAGCAAAGTACACAGTCTACATTTTCAGCAGTTCCAAGAAAGCTTCACACCCATTTGCACTACTCAGGTGACCCTAAGGACACAGATAAATCTCCAAGTGGCCTCAACAACTCTAAAAGAATGCAAATGACCAGCTGTCGGCAAGGAACAAAAATCATTCCATTTCCCACCATCCATCCAGAGCTGAAGAAGCTTCTTGGATGAGAAGTGAAACATCTTCAAAGAAAAACAAAGTCCAGTTGCCTCTCGAAAAAGCACCTTTGGGACAACTGTGATCTGGATGACTGAGAATCTCCATAGACATTTAATTTATTCCTCTATAAAAGAAAGGTACATGCAGCACTAGCATGGCCAATTCTGTATTATCTCAATAGTGTGCGTTTTTATGTCAGTGAGAGAAAAAAAGGCATTAAAATTATTCAATGTAATTCTATGATACTTCTTTAATTCACATGCCATTTCTTCCTGTGGTCCTCTTTGTCCTCTGCTGCTATCTCAGGAATTTCAGGCAGCATAGCCAGTAGCAGGTTATGAGTATGATTTCAGCAAAGTTTGGAGAACATGTTAAGAAAGTAGAACAAGAAGTGGGGGGGATAGGTTTTTTTGTACTCTCACAGAGAGTAGATATTACGGGGAATCTCCTAAGCAGCATATGAAGGCATAACACCTTCTGGTTTATGTTTCCCAATAAGCTGTGCCCATTTTTATTCTGGGACATCATACTGGAAGTAATCAACACCCATTATAACTAACAGTCACCAATAAACGTATCTTTTGTATTTTCATTTTGACTGTCCTAACCAGTTTGAGTGCTTATGTAAGTAGAAAAATGGATTATACAAAAACAAGTTTTTTATATACACCAAAATAATTATATATTTTTTCCAATCTCATTTTAGAAGCTATAGTTTAGCCACACATTGCTTGAGTAAGAAATAATCATCATGGAATTGAAAAGAGAAAGTGGAATCTCTGTAATAACAACATGGAAGAGGGCAAAAAGGCAGCTTGGAGAGATAAATTAACCCTCCTTAGTCTGCACATGGTGACTCACTTTAGACAGTGATGATGATTAATCAGGATGCTGTGCCAACAAAGCAAGAGAAATTGGAATAGCTGAATGTTGCTTATCTAATGTATTATGTACAATATGTATCTTAAAAATATTTTTGTCTATATAATTCCCTGAAAACACAACAATAGGACAATTAAGTAAGGGTTATTGTTAATTCAAGGCAGTCTTTTTTTTTAAGTAAATAGGTACTTGGCTTCTAGTTCCTCAGGCAGACTGGAATTCTGTGCAATTTTCAGAGTAGGTTACCCTTGCCACAAAAAATAGTTCACCAGCTACAGAAGCAGAGCCCAAAAACCTTATTAACCTCCTATTCCATGTGTGTTAAACAGCCTAAAAATGGACATCATATTATAGTGTTTGGAAAGCTTTCTTAGAATTTCCTACTTTTTGCTTCTATTGCAAAGAGGTTCTTTTTCATAGTTTTGAATTCTTCTTCAGTTCATTTGTTCACAAACTTTATTTTTGCAAGATGTCTGTGATCTCCACATCTCATCGATCTGAGAAAGGTGTACGGCAGAGGAAACTAGTAAAGCTAGCAAACACTGGCTAGAATATTTTACAATATAAAGTAAAATACTCAAACAACCTTCAGACACTTTGGATACAGTTGTGCAGGTTTATGCATTATATACTTGAGAATGTTATCCCTAGTACATTATATTTCCTGTTTTTTAAAAAAAGGTAAAAAAGAGCTTCTTGTTTTACAAAATTTAATAAGAGTGGTAAAAATGCAAAAATGATTGGCAGATGTAATAATTAAAAATATTAGGAATTAATTTTGAGTTCTTAGTGTGTATGTGTGTATGACCATATAAGTTATTATTCAGATGACAGAGAATTGTATCATTTTAGAATTTGCATTTCTCAGAATCAGAACTTTCAATAATATGTAGCTCCCATAGCTATCTTTTCTTCCTCCCTGATGAAATTGATTTTCTTTTTCCTTTCTGGCCAAATCATTAGTTTTCTATTAAAGTGAAATAGATCCACAAAAATCTAGAAAATAGGAAGATCGCAACAGGAATTGCTCAGCTTCTATCTTCGCTGTGATAAATGAACAAGCATTAAAAGCGACTAATAGAAATAGATCATAGTCTATAGGGCTTACCAGTTAGGAACAAGGTTTTGATTTAGTGGAAAGCAAGTGGTATAGAAAGATCTGCAGAGACAATAATTTGCGATCTGAGATGTGTGCCTAAGAAGACAACTCAAGCTCTCTGGAAAGAGTTAAAAGGAAGGAGGTTAATATTATTTTTCTGAAAGCCTTTTATGGTGCACTCTTCTAAAAATACGTCCTACATTTTAGTGATATACTTAGCTTTAAAAAAACACACTGTTGGATATTTTGGAAGTTGTGTTGCTGGACAGAGAAGTCAGTTGGTGCATCCATAGTACCATATTTTTTTGCAAAAAGAAAACTATTAAATTGTATACAGTTGTGCAAAAAATACAGATTGTATAAAAGAAAGGATATTTCAAATCCGTAGGCAAATGTCTCCTAAGTGGTTCTGAACTGGAACAATCTAAATATATTACAGTGGATGATAAGTCTAATAACCTGCATTTTATACACTGTACAGGTAGTCCTCACTATGGAGCTCAAAATTTCTGTTGCTAAGTGAGCCATTTATTAACTAAATTTTTCCCCATATTATGACATTTCTTGCCACAGTTGTTACGTGAATCACTGTAGCTGTTCAGTTAGTAATGTGGTTGTTGAACTACATTACCACCAGGGCTTTTTTTCTCATAGAACACTCAGAACGGAGTTCCGGCACCTTTTTTGGATGGAACCTTGTAGGGTAGGCAAGGTGGGCTGTATGACATGTGTGAGGTCTGGCACCTTTTTCTTTTACAAAAAAAGCACTGATTACCACCATTGTCTTTGCTTAACAGTGGGTCACAAAAGGTGATCACATGACCCTGAGACACTGCAACCTTCATAAATATTGTATGAGTCAGTTGCCAAGCATCTGAATTTTGAATATGTGACCATAGAGATGCTGCACCAGTTATAAATGTGGAAAACATTCATAAGTCACTTTTTTTAGTAGCTTTGAACAATCAGCAAATGAACTGTTGTAAGTCACAGATTACCTGTATATATAAAGAGCTGTTTCCTAAGCCATGCCAATTGTCTTAAGGTTATGTTAGTGTTTATTTTGCTCCTTCCATCATATCGCATATTCACATAGAGTGGGAAATAACTACAGTGTGTCCAGGGCTACAGGGCTAAAGATTCCTTTTGGAAGGCATGAAACAATACTGAACTGTTTATAGTCTGGAAGACCTTTAACCACCAAATTGCCCAGAGTCACTTTTCAGAGTGAGAAGGGCAGCATATAAATTTAATAAATTAATAAATTAATTAAATTGAGACAGCCTACAAATTCTCTCATACCTCCCAATTAGAACATTATTGTTGGAACATTTAAACCTGCACACCTTTACACAATTTCTGCTAGTGGAAAAATTCTGCTGTCCATGAAAACCTATCCAATCATAAATATGGTCATTTTTAAAATGATACAAATCTTTTTAGGGTTACATTTTGCAATTATATGAACACTGTTTCTATGGAAAATGCTGTACTGTATATGATTGCCAGTGAGTTGGCCTTGTTCCTTGTTCATGTCTGGAATGTTAATTGTATTAATTCTTCCAAATATAGCTTATTGCAGAAGGAGTTAGTTTCTGGAAAAGGAAGAAAAATATGAAGACAATTTTTTATAAAAATGTTTTCTTGTTATCATGTTTTACCTAAATACAATGTGAAGAATTTTTTTCAGTTATACTTGGCAAAATATTTAACTAGTAAGATAGATTTGATTTCTGATTTTTACAAAACAGCAGCAAAAGCTTATGCACACTGGAAACAAATTCTTTGTGTGTCTAATTACACTTGGCCAATAAAGTATTCTACTTCTACTTCTACTTCTACTTCTATGCTATTCTTTTTCTACTTGTATTCTATTCTATTTCTACTTCTATTCTATTCCACTTCTGTTCTACTCCATATTCTATTCTATTCTATTCTATTCTATTCTATTCTATTCTATTCTATTCTATTCTATTCTATTCTATTCTACTTCTACTTCTACTTCTACTCTATTCTAGCTTGATGGAAAGATATCTTCTTTCAGTTAGAACAACAGAAGAGAGAAGAAAGAATGACAAATAAAACAACTTGTAGCTTTCTAGCAAGCTAGACAGACTGGATTGTGTGTCTTTTATTTACTGAATCTGTTATTTGAAACCTTCTGTTCTCTGATGTTCCAAAGTGCAGTATTAAAAGGATATCAGAGAGAAATTCTATGAAATAAAAATAAAATAAAATGTATAATTGGTAGACACTGATTAAAGTAGTTCTGAGATATCCCTTTTTAGTTTAAAGCAAACAAGCAAAACACAAGTCACAGCAGTATGAGACATCATTTTTCATATTGGCAAATGTCTATGTACACATGTGCTGTAGACTGTATGTGGTGTACAGGTAGTCCTCAATTTATGACTGGTTGCTTAGTGACCATTTGAAATTATGACAGATTACCCAAAAGGTATTTATGACCCAATTCTAAAGTTCTGATGGCCATCCGCCTTCCCACAATTTTGTGACTGGATTTTGGTCAGTCAACAACCACCTGCATTTATGGGTGTTTGCAGCATCATATGGTTACATTACCTTGATTTACAATGTTCTGCCAAAAATCAATGCTTACAAAAAAGGCCTGTAGTGAGCAATGGGTTTGCTTAACAATCACAGTGGTCACTTAATGACTGCTACACAAAAGGTGGTAAAATCAGATCAGTTATGTGAGTAACTTGCTTTACAACCATCACAATTTACAGTAGTAATGGGCAGGCTCCATTACAGTAATAAGTTGAGGTGTTACTCCAGTGATAATATGGTTTTCAAGCAGGGATGAACAACTTGAGGGCAGGGTAGAGAACATCCCAGAGTGGATGAGGCCACCCGTTTTGGTCTGGTTTGGGAGCCTTTCAACAAACAAATGCCTTAAACACTGCAGAGGCTTATGCTAACCTTTTATTCCTTAAAATAATCCCAAACCCCAATGAATCAGGCATATAGATTCCTCATCTTTTTCAAATGTATAACACATAATTTATTTAATACATCTATTTAACCCACTCTTGATTTACAGTGCAGTTATAACTTGGTAATCCCCAAATTTTCAAGTTAAATGAAGTTTATTTCCATTTATATTATAGATTATTTTGAAATAATCTGTATTACTGAAGGTGCAATATATCTTATTTTCAGATGATCTTAAACTCTCAAGAAACTGCTTTCAGTCTAACCTATCCAATAAATAGGCTATATTGTATTTTTTTTCTTTTTTGAAAAAGTCCCTGGGCTTATGCAAAATGGCAAATAACAAGAACAGATGGATCTAAATTAGTATTTGTGCATACTTGGAATTATAATTTTAGAGAAGACATTCTATCATTATTCCTGTTATTACTTCAGTGGTATCAAGGCTAACATAAATTTAGGAAATCTGATTCAGCTCTTTGCTGTTTATGTTTCTTATTTAAAGGGGAGATTAATCAGTGTGGCATTTATCCTAATTTTCATGCTCTTTCATAAATTTTACTTTTGAAGAATCCATTCACAAAGCATTCTTTCAAAGAATTCCATTGACAAAATTTTCATCCACCAACATCTCTTGTGGCAATTATACCAATGGTAGCACAAACAGGTTAGCTTCTTACTCATGTTATAAAGTGATGGTGGTTAGACAGGATATTAATATCTGAAAGCAAGCAGGCTTTGCTAACGAAGGCATAACATGTGTCATGAAAACAAGACACTTAAATTTCAAGGAAGGGTTAGAAACCTTCCTCAGAGGAACCTGACATTCATATAGTGACTTTACTCTAGCTGTCTTTACCAAACAAGGTTTGTAAACATAGGCACTTGCAGCATAGAGATGAGTTCTCTCCAAAGTTCATCAAGTTTTTTTTATTTATTTTTTATTTTAATTCCATTTATATCCCGCCCTTCTTCAAAGACTCAGGGCGGCTTACAAGCTTAGCAGTAGCCTTCATTCTATGTATATGCCTGCTTATTAGGGCTTTCACACACACACCCAAGCGGCATTATTACAAAGTCAGCTTAATTGCCCCCAACAATCTGGGTCCTCATTTTACCTACCTCGGAAGGATGGAAGGCTGAGTCAACCTTGAGCCTGGTGGGATGCAAACCTGCACTAATTGCAGGCAGCTGGTGTTACTTAAGGAGGCATTAGCCCACTGCTCCACCAAGTTCAGCTTACAAGACTTCCAAATCAAAATGGGATATAGGCAAGTAATCAGGCAGAGTCCCGGGGTCAAAGCTTGTAGCAGATCCATCAGCTGATCCAGGTTCAAAATCAGAGTTGCAGGGTTCACAAATTCAAGGCTCATAAAATGGGAATTAAGGGGCAGTTGTTATCAACAGAGAGCTTGTGCTTGCTGCTCCATTTTAATAGATGTAGCCCTGGTGTAGCTCATTTAGTGTACCTCATTAAGTAGGGTGAGGTTCCTGCTGCATAAGCAGTCTTGAGCAGTGGCGGGATTCAGCCAGTTCGCACCACTTTGGCAGAACCAGTAGCTAATTTTTTTGTTGCCCAGGCCCAGAATGTACTTCTGGAAGCAGCATCTACACAGAGATTTGGTTGTTCACATATTTGAATCCCACCACTGATCTTGAGGAACTTCTTTGCTCTACACTCTTTACAGTCTATTGAACCCACGGCATTGTGAGGGGGAGGTAATTTTGCGCCCTCATCTTCCAAAAGCAATGGCAGCTATGTCTGTTGGTTGCTGGCCTGGCCCACCTTTTCTGCCTGCTCAGATAGCAGTCTGGTGGTGGTAGAGCAGGCTGCTCATCATCTGTTGGCTGGAGATGGCTCTGGAGTTGGCTGCTCATCTTTGACTCCAATTATGAGCCAACTGTTACATTAAAAGAGGTACACATTGCAGTTTGGGAAACCCTGATGAAACACCATAATAATCCCATTTTCCATTCAATGGCATAATCTAAACTGTCTGAAGCAGATCTTAACCATACATGGCTGGATATTATGAACTATAAACCTGTTCATAGATGCTATTGTTTTAAGTGATCCTTTGATGATGATGATGTTTTCTAAAGTCAGTATCAAATTTTAGAAACCATAGTGATCCCCAAAGTGACACTCATGATTTTCTTGGTAAAATACAGGAGAGGTTTACCATTGCCTTCCCCCCATGCCTTACCATTCTCACTAAAGTCATCATCTGCTTCAGGGATCTTCCTAAATTATTGCTGTCCAATATAGAAGACTTCTTCCTGTCACTGGGCAGCTGGGATGAATAAATGCAACAACAAATAGAGGGAACACAAAGTATCAGATATTCATTATATCCTGCTTTGAAACATCTGCATTTCTCTAGCTATTGAAGCAGGAACATGTTTTAATTATTGTCATATATTTTCAATATTGTTCTCATTTTAAGAGGACATAAGAGAAACCATGACTTTAAACTGATTAACTGATACAAATTCTCTAAGCCCTAAAAGATTATAATTGAAATGGACTTACTCAGAGTCTTTCACAAGAGCCAAACCACCTGTAGATTTCATAGAGTTCTTGCAGGTGGAGCAGCAGGAAACATGATAGTATCAAGATTCTTGGTGGTGATAATCTCCCAGAGTTTTTATTACCTAAAGCAACCCAAAAAGAAATATAAACTCCAGTTGTTAAAATATGCTAAAACATCTGTCAAGAGCAGATGATAGCAATCCCTCCATTTTGTTTCTATTATCTTTTCTATTAACAGATGGTAAAATTGCCAGACTGAATTTTTGGGTTAACCAACAAATTAGTGGCTATGACTACAGAATGTATTTGTGCAGCATTGAGTTATTTAGAACTGATAAACTAATTTCATCTTTTCATCTTAGCTGGTTTTATATTTCAGTCAGCTTCAAAAAAGAAGGGGTGTGGTATGGAAGGAAAAACTTGAAAGAGATTGACATCAATCTGTAAGTGGACAGTAAGCCGCCCAGAAAAGAAAGTGGCAGGTGTGTGATTTGAAAGTATGAGCATTTTTTAATGTAATGAAAAAAATATATATAACAGCTAAATTTGCCCTGTTCACCGCCCTGAGTCCTTCGGGAGAAGGGCGGTATATAAATAAAATTATTATTATTATTATTATTATTATTATTATTATTATTATTATTATTATTATTATTATTATTATTATTATTATTACATTGGGAAAAAAATCAGCTTTGAAAATTGATGACCCAAAGGTGCTTTTTCAAAAGGCAACTGGATTTTATTTTATTTTACAGAAGTTTTGCTTTTCATCCAAGAAGCTTCTTCAGTTCTTACTGAATGGTGGAGGATGAAGGATTTACTTGTGTTTCCCCAAAAATAAGACTGGGTCTTATATTTTGTTTTGGACCAAAAGACCCATTAGGGCTTATTTTCGGGGGATGTTTGACTTTGTGGCTGGCTGCCCACTCCATCCCACCATCTGCTTGCTCATGGCCACAACAGCTTATAGGGCTTCCCAGGACAGATGCTTGGGAGGTGAGGGCAGTGCTGGCAGAATGTGCCTTCAAGTGTGAAGTAGAGTGCTGCGGACAGGCAAGCAAAGCTGAAGGACTGGGCAGTGCAAGCCTCCCCTGCTGCTTTCCTCTCACCTGCCGCGCTCTTTCCTTTTGCAAGTGGATGAAGCTTCCAGGCTCCATCAGTTCTCTGTCCGGGCAAAAAGTGTTTGGGGGCCTATGGGGCACTAGGAAACAGAGCGAATCACTCTGTTTCCTAGTGCCCCATAGATGCCCAAGTACATTTATGCCCAGAGGGAGACTGGAAGCTTTGTCTGCTTGCAAATGCGGTGCTTGGAAACAAAGAGTCAAGCATACCATGCCTTCTTTCATGCCACCAGTGTATAGGCACTCACTGAAAGACAAAGGATAACAGCAAATTGAGATCCTAAACAAACTTGATTCTTAGGAACTAGGCCCTAGATTCAGAGCCAACATAGAATGATAACTTTGATGATTTTGCTTGTTTGGTTCAAGGTGGGATCATCCGTGTACTTTTATCTCACTTTACCATCAAGATCTCAAAGCCATGCCCATGGCATCCCCCTTTTTCTATTTTCCCATTAAAAAAATTAGTTAGATTGAGTGATCAGTCTGTCTTGGAGTTCCTCAGTGAATTTACAATGGTAGTCTTAGGTTTTAAAGTCCCAGGTCCTATTCCAGCACGTTAACATTACATTGTAGTGGCCATGTTAAAAACCAAAGGGAGAAAAAGGAAGAAAACTGCTAGTTTACATGCAGAAATGTGTCCAGAGTGATGGATTTGTTTGTTACTCTGATAGCCTAATTAGGAGCTTTCATGACTATGATCTGGCAGAGGCAGAGAACTTCTAGTATAAAGGATTTCATCTGATATTAGCCATCCATGTGCTGGAGCAACTTATCTAATAGGCTGATTTGATATGTGTTTTTTTCTATGGTTTCCTGTTTGAAAACTGAAACTCTGTCTCTATGTGACAATATTTTCTGCTCTGTTCATTGAACCTTATCCATTTTATGCCTTTCAAACCTTAACTGAATTAAGACTTAGTTATAAATATGATTAGGAATGCTTCTGTTAATTTCTATTTCAGACTGTCAATAGCATCACTTAAGCCTTTGGAATAGGTTGGCATATTCCACTGTACATAAATTGTTCCTTCTATTCTATCACAGAAAAGTCTCACATTTTCATTTTCTATTATTATGCAGAGTTTCTGAACTTGCATGAATATTTGTTGTTGCAGGCCTGCTGTAGCACAAACTGTAGGAGTGCTCCATTCATGAACCCAAACCTTCATCCAAATATTTTCAGTCATTGGAAACACTCTTTCTCACAGGGAACAAGTGTTATCATCTCCTTTTACTGATTTCTGTGTAAAAAGCCTTCAGGACATGATTCAGGTGTATTTTAAATGAGTGTAGTTGCTCCTTCACCACCCCAGCTGTCTCAGTTGTTATGCTGAGTCTGTGTTGGCCTTGGTAGAAATGTTTACCCCTTGGAAATAAAATAAAGGCTCTTCAGACAGATGTTTTCGTTTCTATCCAGATGGTTCTCCTCTGTTCCTCATCCCGACTTCTTGGTTGAGGCACAGAAGAAAAGAAGCAGCAAAAACCCCTTGACATAGCAGTTCCTAAGGAAGGTTGATCTAAAATGGTTTGTTGAAAGAGTCTACGGTCTAATGAAAAAAGTTGTATTTGTTCTGAGACAATGGAAATAACAAACCTGGCTTGTTATCCTTCTGAAAAATAAAGAGCACAGTGGTATGCTAGTTTGCTATTTTTCCATAATAATCTACCATGCTATGTGAAGCTTATTAGTTTCATATGATATATAAGAATATTCTCATTAGGATGTCTCAAAGCAATTGATTTAACAAAATCACTCTGTTGGCTTTAAATGATGCAGACTAAGAGAAGAGAAATCTCTACAGAGTATTTATATATCCATTAGACTGTATTATATTTGCAATACAATGATTTAGAGAATCAAAACAATTACATCACATGCTTATAATTGGGTCATCAGGGGTGAAATAAACTGACCTAACTGGCTCAAAAAAATAACACAAAGAGGGTTAAAATATCTGGTTTTGCTTTGAGCTAAACTAATTTTAATTCTTCTAGCTATCTAAGCTTCCTACCTGTTAGGTATATATGTGGCCTTTAAGGCTTTAGCCTGGCACTCACATGGGAGGGAGAAGATGAACAATGGCAAACAAATGGGTACATTGTAACATTTCCTCTAATAAAATAAAGGCACAAATTGTGGATGACAGCGAGCAACTTTTGAAAAAGATCTTAAAACATGACTACCATCCAATTAACTATGAATTAATTAAACCATAATAACCATCCTGTCTTGTGTCTTGCTAGTGCATGACCATGAGACAACTGACTTGGTAAATAGATAACTGGATTTCTGCATTTAGGAATGACAGATTTAATTATTTTGTTATTAAGAATAAGTCATGGAGAAAATCTATGTCAAAAATGACTTGATGGTACACAATAAGAATAAAGCTGATCTGAAAAACCCTAATAACATCGGAAAATGAAACTACTAGGATGTTTTTTGCAGAAAGAAAGCCACAAATATAGCAATGTACTATCCCTTTCTGACTAGGACAGCACATCAACCTTTTAAAGATGGTGCATCCACTTTTCTACTCATATGAGCACACAAAATGGCTAATGAAAATTAAAAAAAGAAAAAGAAAAACAAAGTGAATGCTAGTACTAGCTAACATTTACCTATGTCTAAATACTGAGAGAGTCAGAGCCATCAAAAGCTTCCAAGGTAATTCTCTCCCCTGGGGTATAATGGGAGATGTCTCCTTCACACAGGTTTGAGGACTGCTGTTCAGTCAGCAGAAATATATTCAAAAGGATCCTATCTTCAGACCTTAATTGCTCATAATGAGAAATCAGTCCTTCAGATAGTCATGCTTACACTGTTTTGGATTTTAAATATCAATTCTGACACCTTAAACTCTGCCTGGTAAGTAGATCGTTTAGTAAAATTATTTAATATCAATTAATTGCTCAGTTGGTACATTTTGAACAAATTGTAACTTCCCAAAAGCAATATCTCCCATATCTCTTAATAGAGGACAAATAAATAAATAAAAGTAAAAAAAATAGACTATGTGGTAATGCCAAGCATACTGAATTTAAAGTTTTGACATTTGCCTAACCATGTGCAGAACACAAGTTAGGAACCAATAAGAATAATGTTTTCAAGGAGTGGGCAGGTTTGGTAGCCCTTTGAAGCATGTAAGAAATTCAGCTGCAAGTAGTTTGGATGTCATGTTTTGAACCACATTTCTGTTTATTTTCAGAGTATGAAAGGAATATCTGAAGACAAGAGGACTGTGACTTATTTAATCTTTTTATCATGGAAATTTTTAAAATTGTCAGTCTGTTGAATATAACAGCCTCAAAAGTATATTAGCATTCTACAAAATAAATTTTAAGCTAGAGAACATCTACTTAAAATTATTATTATTTTTTTGAGAAAAAATATGAAAGTTTCTCAGTTAAGAATGACTGAGAATATTTTTCTAAATGTAGAATTGAGGTTGGTTTTTATTATTGTTGGAAAAGAATGTTGTTTGGAGTTTGGTTCAATATTCTAAATATTGAAATCAGGAAGCATAAGAATCTGGAACTGGCCATTTACATTCTGTGTGGTTGCTTCCCTAGTTGTTGGATTTAAATTATTTATGCAAAGACTCAAAGACTACTCTTCTGTTCTTTAGTACATTAGTGCATGTTGAGTGAGCAGTGGGGGGTGGTTGGGCTTTGTATCTTTTTCAAAAGCTTCTTTTTCAAAGAAATATTGTCCATAAAATATGATGAATATGTAAAGAAATCTCTAAACATAGTTTGGATTGACTTCTGAAGGAGGATCTGCTTTGTATAGTGATGGAATATTCCACTAGGAAAAACAATAATCTATAGTGCTAGTTCCTCAAGGGGCTAAAATGGGCTTAGAGAGTCTACGCTTTCCTCATAATGGAAATCTGCAGACAAAGGAGATAGAAAATAATTCTCTTACACTGGATCTCTTGGTTGGCAATTGAAATAAATCTCCAAACCACATGAAAAGAACCAATGAATGGATTTTCATCTCACGGGAGATGAGGAGAGCACAAGCTACATGAGTCAAAATGAAACATTCTAAAAGAAAGTTGCTTTAGATATTTGATATAAGAATGGTAATAATGGATTATTTAGGCACTATGTATTTATTTATCCCACCCATCTGGTTAAATAAAATTGCCCTCTATAATTTGTGATACCGACTGTTATCTTGGAATTGTTTATTTGAAAGCTTCCCACTGGATTCAGATTGTAAACATTATAGCAACAGGGATGTAATTGAAGTTGTCACAGGGGGATGGGAGGGAAATTAACTACTTTCCTATCACATCATATTTTCTGTAATTAGTATTCTTGAATAGGCACAGAACTAGTCACTTCGTTCTGTTTGGGTACTTGTGGCTAATTTAATGTACATTTAGGAAGTTATTTTTATTTACTACCTTCTTTAGAAAATTACTATCATCACATCTGTGTAATATCAGAATACATAGAATGTAATTTGACATGTAATTTTTGGGCTGCCCATATGTAGCATTGTTTTTCCCAATAATTCAATAACTGCACATATAATTGTGACCTGTATCTCTTTGGCCAAGAATGAGTTTTTATGTACAGATGGGGAATTTTGTTCCACTGACCTAATCCAGGACTAGCTGGCTCACAGATCTTCAAGTAAGCCTTCATCTCTATCCAGCTTAATGCACCCAGAAGCATCAGCTCCAGTGGCTGGGATTCAAATATGTGAACAACTGGTTCTCTGTGTGGATGCCACTTCTGGAAGTCCATTCTGGGCCTGGGCAACAATAAATGAGCTACCGGTTCTGCCAAAGTGGTGCGAACTGGCTGAATCCCACCACTGACCAGCTCTGGTTTGATTATTCTGCTTCTTTCCCATAATGGGTAATATTAGAAGGTTGAAACTGAGCTGGATTTGCAGTTGCAAATCCCAGCTCTTGTTTCTTCTGATCAAATGAAGACTAGGAAGAGTAATGGACTGGGCAACATGAGGACATGGAGAAAATGCTCCTGGAACCCTGCTGTTTGTCACTCTCTGCCCTGTAGAAAATGGAGGAATTTGTACATCTAGATCTGTATTAGTTTCAGTGCAGTACCATCATTGTAGTGTTTATATCATTTTGCTAAAATGTATTTTAACTTGTGTATTAATTCAACCAGGAATAGAGTGTGGTGGTGACAATTTTAATTTAGACTCTATAACATGTGTAATACATAATAATTGTTGTTTTAAATTGCATAGAAGGATTATACAAGTAAGAAAACCAACTGGGTAGGGCAATTTTTCCTGGATACTTTCATTATTTGTATTGAATTTTTGCATATTCTGGCACAGGATTTAACCTGAATTATAATTAGTTGTTTTGTTCCAGGACAAAAAAAATAGTTATACTTTTAATAATAGCACTAATAATACTAGTACCAGTACTACTAATAATAATATTGGAAGCGACCTTGGAGGTCATCTAGTCCAACCCGCTGCTCAGGCAAGAAACCCTATACCATTTCAGACAAATGGCCATCCAGTCTTTTCTTAAAAACTTCCAGTGTTGGAGCATTCACCACTTCTGGAGGCAGGTTGTTCCACTGATTAATTGTTCTGTCAGGAAAGTTCTTCTTAGTTCTAGGTTGCTTCTTTCCTTGATTAGTTTCCATCTGTTGCTTCTTGTCCTGCCTTCAGGTGCTTTGGTGAATAGCTTGACTCCCTCTTCTTTGTGGCAACCCCTGAGATATTGGAACACTGCTATCACGTCAACCCTCATCAGGGTGTTCATTGACCAGAGAACAGATCTCTTACGTTTCTAAAAATGACCAAGGAAATAATTTCAAAATAGTTTCAAAATATTATGCATTTGCATGGAAGGGAAGCAATCACTCACTACAGGAAATTCAAACTTTGCAAAATTAAAAATAGAGGGAATATTAGCCAGTTTTGGCTAATAATGCATTATGTTTAGATATTAAGCTGGAATATTCTCCAAAGCTTTAGTTTTGAGTTTTGTTATTATTTTCTATTAGTTTTTTTAAAACTGATTTTTATGTTAAGGATTATAGCTATATTCATTTATAACAATAAAGAGGATAGAAAATGACTGCCCTTTCATTGGTTTAGGCAATCATACAGCTATCTATTTTCATTATAATCTTCATTTAACTCAGCTGACCTGTATAGTTCTCAGTAATGATTCTCTTCATGCAATCTGGTGCACTATTATGGATGAGGAAACTCTTTGGTGTCCGATAAGAAAGTATGTTTTGGAACTGAAGATATAGACACTTCACAAATATCACTGTAAATGACACTTTAAATTACAAGAACCACTTAGACAGTATGGCAAATTATGCAGTTTAAAACATAGTTGTCTTGTTCATAAATAAGACTGGTCATACATCCTTATTTAGTCTGGTCACAGTTAGCTATTAAGGCATTATTGACTGCTGTGCTTTTTATTCATGTTGTGTGAATTATCATGCCTGAACTCTTTCTATTTGTTCTACAACCAAAGTAACTCAGGAAATATCCTCGCTAAACATCTTGACTAAGGGATAGAGAAAATTGGGGAGCTTAGTTCAGTTTTCATGTCCTGCTGTGAGCTTTTTGGTGTTCTAAGGGTTTTTTTAACCTGATCCAGTAAAAGCGGTCATAATTATTTTTTTTAGAATTACATGATTATTGGATTAATATAGCATACTAGTCTGCTGTTTATTGAATGAAATGAAAAAAGTGGGTTCATACATTATGCTATCACATAAAGCATGATTTTTCTTTGATGGGTTTGCATATCATGCTAAATAAATATACTGATAAATCAAAATAAATTCTAAATTAAATTGACAAGTATCAAAGTGATTCCTATCTGAGGAATCTAGCTTCTAAATAAAACAGTTACATCAGGAAAGCTGTACTATGTATTATGACAGCTTTGCCTTTTGTCTGTGGCAAAGGGAAGATTTTTAAATTGAGCAATTACTTAATAAAATCAGCAAAGCTAGAATCTGAAGGTCACACACATCAAAAATGAACTCCAGTCTTATGATTTAAACTGGCTACTTTGATCATTCCTAGTATGGAAGAAGCCTTTTCTTCTCTTAGAAACATTTAGCATGTCAGTAAAATGTTTGGACAATGAGCAGTCAGAAAGCAGAATGCTGCATGCATTTTCTTTGAATGCCATGGAGATGCTTTGAATCTCCTTCAGTTCTAATGGATTTTATACAGATGCAATAGCACACAATTTGCCCTGATAAGATAGAAGAGATTTTACTGGGGATATATAGAGCCACACACATCCAAAAAGGAATCTGCTACTTCAAGTCTGGTCTGCTTTAAGATTTATGAACTACTAAAGCTTTTTATCTGGCAGATTAATGGTGCAATGAATTATCATAGACTATGTTGCCATTTGAAAATAAAAGAGAAATCAGAACAAATTCTGCTCACTCCATTGTTTCTATAGTGAGCAGCTAAGTAGTGGGAGAGAGGACCTTCTCTGTTGTATTGGGGGGAATCAATGGGTAGTCATTGCTTTGGGATCCTGTATGCCACATGTTGTAACAATGCAACAAGAAGTATCTATTTCCTTTGAAGATGATTCGCTTCTCATCCAAGAAGCTTCTTCAGCTCTGAATGGATGGTGGTGAATAGAAGGACTTATAAATCCTTCTATAAATCCAAAGGTGAAAAAGCACCTTTAGGACAATGCAACAAGAAAAAAACATTTATTTTTAGTTGGTTTGGTAAAAAGTGTCAAAATGCAAATATTGTGATATTCACTTCACTTTCAAGAGTGCTTCAAGAATCAATAAATATTCATTCTTTTCACAATATAATAGTTGTTCAAACTGATATGAAATAGTTCCCTCAGATGGAGCATGGTTTGCAGACAAAGAAGGATACAAATATTTCCTACATGGCATTTCTGTTTAGATCATCCTTAACAGCTGTTGGTTTATCAACAGGTTACACCAAGAATGAACCAAAGGTTCATAGAGACTTAAAAATACAAAAACAGGACTTATTCAAGGTGCATACATAATTAAAGCTTTCAATGGATAAAAAACCTGGATGTTTTGCAATAGAGGCTGCATCAGTTTGACATCTGTTTCCTAAATGTAAGCTTTGTGTTTATATAACACACTGAATTATAACACAAACACTGAATAAAATATATAATCTGAGAACATGGCTTTTCTTCTTATAACATACTATTTCCATTGCTTGGAGTTGTTACATTTTCTACTTCAGTGCTAAGTTTACCAGTTGTACCCTCACTGGATTCAGTCAATATATTCTCTCTATTAAAGAATAAGATAGATGATATAGATAGATAGATAGATAGATAGATAGATAGATAGATAGATAGATAGATAGATAGATAGATAGATAGATATGGATTAGGTTAGTTAGATAGACAGATAATGTGCCATCAAGTTTGTGTCACATTTTTCTATGATGTTCACCCTCTAATGTAGCCATAACCACCGTACTTGAATTTACCCACCTTACTACTGGTCATACTCTTTTCTTTCCTTCCACTTTTCACAGCATTAGAGTCTTCTCTAAAGAGCTATGTGTTTGCCTAGTGAGTCCAAAATAGGATAATTTGCCCTTTACTATGAATTCTGGGCTGATTTATTCAATGTTTGTGTTTTGGCTGTCCATGGCATTCTCAGGAGTTCTCTCCAAATTAAAGTTCAAAAGTGCCAACAATATTCCTAACCTGCTTGTTCAAAGTGCAACCTTTGCTTCCATACAGAATCACAGGAAATACCATGTCTTGCATGATTCTGATTTTTGCAGGTACTGTATAAACTTATTCTGGCATCTGAATATATTTTCTAAGGTCTTCATGGCTGCTCTAATAAGTGGTAGTCTAAAGCATATTTCTTGCCTGCTTGTCCTTTAACTGTTGATAGTTTATCCTAAAATGCAAAAGCTATCTACCATTTTAATATCAGTTCTAAGGTTGTTTATTGTACCTGTTATCATTTGTCTTCTTCATATTTTCCTTTAATTCCATTTTTTCATTATGATTCTTGACCTTTATTGGTAGACCTTGTAGATTCTTTGCATTCTTGTCTATTATAGAAGTGACATCAGAGCAATGCAGATAATTAATACTTCTTCCTTCAATTTTAAAGTGAAACCTATCCTCTTCTAATCCAGCTTCCATTAATATATAATAGTCATACAGGTTGAATAAATAAGGGGACATGTGCAGCCATGTGCCACTCATTTGCCAACCTGGAACTAGTATGTTTTGCCATGTTGTGTCAATGCTGTGGCTTCCTCATCTGTATGTAGGTTTCCCATGAGGTCTATTAGATGCTCTGAGCACATTTGACAGATTGAATAAACAAAGGTCTTTTTATAATCAAGGAAGCATCTACTGATTTATTTTTTGATATTCTTTGGCTTCCTCAATTATATAGCATGCATGAGCAATAATGTCCCCTGTTCCTTGGTCTTTTCTAAAACCAGTTTTTACATCTGGCATCTCTTTTTCCATACAGGGTTATAATCTGTGTTGGTAGCATGTCAAATTAAAGATATTGTATGATAGTTTGCCCACTCTGTTAAGAGTCCTTTTTTGATATTAGAAAGTAGATTTACTTCTTCCAATCTGTTTGGCATTGTGTATTCTCCAGTTTTATTGATATAGTTTAGTTAGAAATTTTACTAATTCTTCTCTTGTTTGCCATATTTTTGTAAACATTCCTTCAGTTTCTGTAGCCTTTCAACTTATAATGAGTAGAGTGCTGATCTAGCTTAATAGTACTAGAGGCTCTTGTAAATAAAAAGTACCTTCTAAGAGATCTTGGATGTTGACATCAATACTGTACATGTTGAGATCAAGAAGTATACTCCTTCCATCTTTTAACTTGTTACTATATGTCTATTGGCAACCAATTTGATTTCAGAGTTTCATAATTTCTAAATATGATATGTGAATCTAATTCTGTTTCAAAATTCCATGCTATAAATCTCACAAAATGACCATAGATTAATCCTTATGTCAAAGTTTAGTCTCTCAGGTTAGGCTAAATGTGGGAAGAATTTGCTATGAGATTTGGAACAAAAGGACAATACATGAATAAATCTATATAGTACAGTTTATCCAAAATGATAGAAGGTAAAACTGGGGAAAAACTTTAAATATTCAAATAGCTTTGGAATTATAATAATGAAAAATTTCAGTGAACTAACATAGGGAAACTATCAAACTATTAGCAAACAAAATCTGAAGTATTCTTATAGGGATAATTTATTCTGCAAATAAGTGACAATCTTTTTCACCTCTGCCCTTTCCCTGAACCCTCCTTCCAGCAAATTATAGGTGAATTTGGAAGACATCAGTAAATCTAATCTATAAATTAGATAACTATACATTAACCACTAAAATTTAGGTTTCGCTTTCGTCTATGATTTGATTTAATTTCAGTAGGTTTGTCTACTCACAATCTGTCCTTTCATAGCCAAACATAAAAGTTAAAATTTAAATTAAAGGTTGGGGAACAGGATAAACAAATTCAAACTGAAATTATTCTGCTTGTCTCTAATTTTCATCAACTGTTGGATTTTCCATGTTTACCCATAATAATAAGTAGCACCAACAAGGAAGAAAGATTTAAAGCATTAAAAACAGTAGTTGAGAAGAAAAGAAAATCATGTTATTATTACCAGTTATAGTGTAAAATTAAATCAAGTAACACATTTAAATTTTTAGAATGTAGTTTATTTATCATATTTCTATCCTGCCCTCACCCCACATGACTCTGGGAAGTTTATGAATAATCAAGTTACACGAAAGCATTATGGTATATCTTAGATCTAACTTCCCCACATAAGGTAAAGGTAAAGGTTCCCCCGCACATGCGTGCTAGTCGTTTCCGACTCTAGGGGCCGGTGCTCATCTCTGTTTCAAAGCCGAAGAGCCAGCGCTTGTCCGAGGACGTCTCTGTAGTCATGTGGCCGGCATGACTACTAATGCTATGAAATTGAAGTGATAGTCTGAACTTCTCGCTCTGTAGAGAATATCATTTTGTTATATATGATTTTTATTAAAGTTAAAAATAGAGAGGAAAGGAAAGAAGGTATAAAGAGGTAGTTTCTTATACTCTACACAGCAATATGTACAAATATATTTTGGCTTCTTTCTATTAAGTTACATTACATTACTTTTCTTTCTATAAGCTATCCTGTCTAATCAATGAAACCAATGAAGCCAATTTCATTTTTTCATATTTGTGCAAAAACTCCATAAGAGGCTTCCAGTCAGCAATAAATATAAAAAAAGTCTTTTCTCTAGTCAAAAAAGTCTATCCCTTTCAGCAAAATCCATCAACTCCACCTACCATTCCTCCAAAATAAATAGTGTTGAATCTATCTATCTCTATGCATATAGTGATCTCGCTGCTGTAATCATATACTAAAATGATGTTCCATGGCATTTTTAAATGGTTATTCATTAATCTTAATGGAAAAATTACTGGCTTCAATTAAATATTGATTTTTTAAATCCTCTATATTAATATGTGTATTTGGATCCAAACTTTGTTAGCCTTTTTACATGTTCACCAAGCGTGAGATGTTTCACTTCATGGTGTTCACATTTCCAATATACATTTGAAGTGCCTTTAGACATTCTAGATATTCTGTGTAAGATATAATTGAGAACATGAGGAAAAAAAAGAGTTCTGGGCACTAGCCTTACCCCAATAATCTTTTTCCTGCTAACCAATTGGAATAATATGTTGGGAGCAGTGATAAATTCTGAGATATTTTCTGAGAAAGTCAATGGGTGAATGCTTGAGCAGATGTTCACTGGAGTTTAAGTGGGAGCAAATAATGTAGGAAAGTTTTATACCAGGTCACAATAGGTAGCATTTAGCATTGTTCAAACCACAAGAGTAATCATTCTTGTTCTGAATAGTGTTGCTTCTGTGTACAGCTTGAATGTGACTGAATAATTAACGGTTGAGCTAACTATAGAAATTGGAATAAAGAATGTTGGAAATCGAGAGAAAGGTTTTTGATTAGACAATGGAGTTCAACTCTCCAATTATTAAAAAAATATCTGAAAATAAATTTGTAGAAGGTAAAGTTATTAGTTATTGTTATGGACGAAGAGAAAGCTGACATTCACACAATTTTTCTGTTGAATCTACTTTTCAGAAACACATTAACATGATGCTTTAGTCATAAAGATGTCTGATGCATCTCCCCATCACTATATCTTATACTTATTTTTCTGTTTTGTTTGATATATCAATATTTCTGGAAAAGTCACAAATAAATGAATAGAAAGCACACAGAAAGTAAAGCAAACTGTTTTTTACTTCTATATGAATAATATTACGTTTTTACAAGACAATCAAACCAATGCACTCAATTAACATCCATCTTGTCCATATTCTCATATTGTTTCTAAAATGCCTTAAATCTTATTCCAGATGTACTGTAAATATATTACATTCTGGAAAAGGATTAAAAGTAGAAACGGCCATATGCCAATTTGTCAGATGCAGCTTGCAAACAGGATGAATTAAGCAAGATATGGGTTTAGAATCATGAGGGTAGGCCTACATGGCATGGAGAAATAATGGGATCTAATGGATAACAAAAATATTAATTCATCATACTCTGATAGAATCCCAGATGTTCAAAGGATATATGTAATCAGACACTGGAACCATGAGTGACATCCCAATATCATTATATATCTTTTCTAGGCTCATCTTGTTAAATCAGCTTCAATTTATGTATTAGGTATTTGGCCTTAACTGTTTCCTTCTTGAAAGCTGCAGTTCTGGAGATGGCATTATGCTGTTATTTTATGTTTGGTTTCTTATACCATAAAGAAGTGATAAATTGCTTCAAAATTTAATCTGATTATAAAATGTATTTCTCTTGAGGTCTTAATAAATTCCATAATACTAATTAGAATTGATTTCAGTTTCAAGGGCTGCAAGAACCAAAATGCTGGGAAGATAGAAACAAAAAGAGAGATGTAAAGAAAAGTAGTGAGAAAAACTATGGTAAATGATGTTTTTCCACAGAGACATCCTGTACTTGATTGATTTTTCAGTAAAATAATTGATTCCAATCAACAACCACTTTCAAAAGTCTCAAGAAATCCTGTAATATGTTTTCAAATCTATTATTGTCCCCATGGGCCACCATTCTTGAAATATTACCAATAATTTCAAAATATGCAATAGGGTTTTATTATTTTGGCTGCTGCTGTTAACTTCCTTTCTTAATGCTAAACTGCTCCAGTAGAGAGGTGCAGTCCTGAATTTATTTATTTATTTATTTTATTTATTTAGATTTATATACCGCCCTTTCCCGAAGGACTCAGGGCGGTTTACAGGATATTTAAAAGAAAATCAATACAAAAGTTAAAACAAATTTAAAAAAGATTAAATGAAACCATGAGAAAAAAATAAAAACCCAGTTAAAATTAAAAATTAAAAAATTCTCAGCCTGGGCCAGAGAGCTCGAAGAGCCAGGTCTTCAGGTCCCAGTGGAATTAAACATTGAACACAATAAACACATGCTTGGGGCATCTAGGGTAATTTGTCCCCTTAGATTTCATGACCTTAACTTATTCACTTCCACACTCAGCTCTAGTTTTCAGCACTTTTTGGATCTTAATATCATGTCAGTTAAGCAATGGAAGGGCCAAGAGCAATCATTGTTGGGCTCTGGTTAGGGCATCAGCTAGCCTACATGCTATCAAAAACAATGCGAGGCAATAAAAGGGAGTAGCAAATTATGGTAACATCAAGCCACACCCATATAATATTATTATAGAGTTACAGATTTGAAAGGGGACAGTTCAATCAGAATAAAAGATGTTCCTTACATGTTCACTAAAAAAAGTATGCGGCAAGTATGAATTCACCCACCCACAAACAAAACCCAACTAGTTGTTATTTTCCATGTATCTCATGTATCAACATGTTTGATTTCACACATCACCATTGATTTCGTTCACGGTACAGCCCTTTTGCAAGATAAAAAAGAATATAGAATTGGCACCTTCCTGACATTCTATTGGTTACTGTAAAGGGGAACATTATGAGTTCATGACTGACCTTTCTAGAAATAGCACAGAAAAAGATCTTGTTTATCAACACATTTTTGCTTACAATAATGCTTTTGCCTTTATTTGCCTTTCAGTTGAAAAAATTAGAATGATGTCCTGGAAATAATTATTGGCTTTCTGTCATTTTCTTTTGCAAAATATTTAGAGTGGCAAAGAAAATAAACAAAGCAATGCAAGCAAAGAAAATCAATACTTTAAAGTCAATTAATATATTTTAATCATACTGAAATTACTGTAATGTAGCTGATTCTTGAGAGCCAAGTCTAATCAATGAATGCAAAACATTTTGAGGTTTTCACTAAATTTATGATCAACATTAATATCACCAGTTCCTTAATCAGATTGCTAATAATGATGACTACATCAGGCATCATTTTTGTCTCCACTAGGTCAAGAGGTTTCAGAATCCATTTAATATATGCATTATGATGATATTAGCATCCTTTGTATGCTCAGTCACATCATTTATTCCATTTACAACTCAATAAGTTCAGGGAACATTAACAGTCACAAAAATTCTGTGAGGCATACATTAAATAAACGGAAAACAATCAATTTCAGAAGATTATGTATAGATATATGAGCACTTTTAATACAATTTATTATTTACATTTTCTGTAAAATAGTAAATGTGTCCAAATAAATAATGAGAGGAGAAGTTCTATTATGAAGCTGGATCACTTCTTTGCAAGAAATTCTAGCAAGATGGATGCTTTTTAAAAATGTAGGTGGTAGAATAAGAACACAGATGTTTGCTGCCAAATAGTTATTTCTAGATACCCCATGATATTTTTCTTTTCTTCCATACACCCCCCTCAAAGAATTGATGCCTCTATTTTGTTTTCTGCTTTGCCCAACTGATAATGATGCCAACAGCATAGAATGGAGGACTAACAACTGTTTTGGAAGCTGCAAAATGCTTCATTTTTTTGAAGAAAAATAATCTTCTTGATGACAGGTATGGTCTTTTCCTTTCATCCAATCATTTCCCCCTGCACAAAGTTCAAATCACCTTATTACTATAATTGAGAGTGGCATCCTTCTCCCGCTCCTAGCTATTCAGCAGTAGCTTTTAAAGCACTGCATACTGTATGACCTTACTGAAACTCACATGATAGAAGAAGATGTATTGGGTGTCCATGGAGATTCTCACTCTTCTTGGTCATAGTTGTCCCAAAGGTGTTTTTTCTGTAGAGACCTTTATTGTTCTGTTAAATTTCACGACAACCCCCCCACACACACACACACCCATGACTGGTAAGGCTTCACCCCCAAATTCCCTGAATTCACTCACAGACCCACAAATAAACGCTAGTAAGCAACAAACCAATTTGCAAAGGCAGAGAGGAAGTCCAAAGACAAGGTGTAAGATCACAAAGCAAAATCTAGAGTCAAGGTCCACAGGGCAAGGCAAGTTCATGAGGCAAAGGGACAAGGCAAGGCACAGGTAGAAACATGAATCAAGGCTGAGTTTTTCCCAAGGCCGGGAGAAGGCATGCCAAAGCAAACAATTGTTCCTGAGAAAGACAACCTCCCCCAGCCTCTGCTTAAGTCAACCTAAGCCAGGTGTTCCTTGTGAGGAGGGGTGGGGTGACCTTCTCCTGAGCAGACCTCCTTTGAGTTTGCCTCTGCTCTACTCTCCATGGCCTCAGATCTTCTAGCAAAAATGAAGGAAGCCCTATTGCTTTTTGAAAAAGTACCTTAGGGACAAGATGTACAGGGATATTAAAACCAATAAATAAAAAGGAGGTGACAGATTATTATTTTTATTTTTTATTTTATTTAGATTTATATACCGCCCTTTCCCGAAGGACTCAGGGCGGTTTACAGGGCATTTAAAAAACAGTCAATACAAACGTTAAAACAAATTAAAAGAGATTAAATAGAACCCTGAGAAAATTAAAACCCAGTTAAAATTAAAATTAAAAATATTCTCAGCCTGGGCCAGAGAGCTCGAAGAGCCAGGTCTTCAGGTCCCGGCGGAATGAACGGAGGTTGGGGGCAGTCCTAAGCTCCGCAGGCAGCTGGTTCCAGAGGGCAGGCGCACCCACTGAGAAGGCCCTACCCCTGGGTGTTACCCGCCGGCAATCTTTAACTGGCGGCACCCTGAGGAGACCCTCCCTGTGGGAGCGCACTGGACGAAGGGAACTTGATGCTGGCAGCAGGTGTTCCCTCAAATATCCTGGATATTATGTGGATAGGAATTTTTTTTTACTTGATTTGGCCTACCAGTAATGGCATGCATGCTAGAATGCTCAATCCTCTGATACCTAAGCTTACTTAATGTCAAGAACTTAGGCAAACATGTTAGCGATGCTGTGGCTGAGTACTCATTTAGAAAAGGGTAAAAATGTTGCTCAGATAAAAAAAAATCAGAATTATTTAATTCTCAATCTTTTTAAATATAATTTTACAGAAGAAAATTTTAAGGATTAAAAACAAATATTAGAAAAGAAACAAAATAAGGAAGAATAGTGAACAAGTAAGAAAGAAAATAGAAAAAGAAATTGGGAAAAAAGATCATAAAGAAAAGGTTTCTCTCTTTTTGAAAGTGGTTATAAATGCATTTATATTTACCCTCTCTTTCTAAGGTTACATAATAATTTCTTCTTTCCCTAAGCCACCCTTTCTGATTTTTGGACCTACAAATCACAAGTTATTTTTTTTCTTTTTTCAGCAAAAAGGTCCATAAGGGGTTATCAATCACTAATAAATGTAGTTGTTGACCTTTTTCTAATTGAACAAGTTAATTTTGCCATCTCTGTTACTTCTGTTATCTCCACTAACCATTCCTCCATACAACAGCCTTCAAGCAATAATCATACATAAAAATAATCAATGTCTCTTTTCTAATTGACTGTTCATTAATTTCAGCAAGAAAAGCTCTAATTTCAATTGAATATTGTATCATATTTGTATTATTATATATATTTGAATCCAGAAAATCCTTTTTTAATTTTTTATATAGAACTTTTACTAAAACTTTTAAATAAAATTTAAAATTAATGCAAACTAATATACAAGTCCACAAAACACAATAAAATGACCCGCCATGTTGTCTGTAAGTCTAATATAAACTTGAAGTACCTTTATACATTTTAGACAATTTTTCTTGATTCATATACCTATGAGACATCATTTTATAAAAAAAATATTTCAGGTTATAACATAAGGTAAAGGTTCTCCTGCACATGCGTGCTAGTCGTTTCCAACTCTAGGGGCCGGTGCTCATCTTCATTTCAAAGCAGAAGAGCCAGTGCTTGTCCAAGGACGTCTCCATGGTCATGTGGCCGGCATGACTAGATGCTAAAGGGGCACAGAACGCTGTTACCTTCCCACTGTAGTGGTCCCTATTTTTGTACTTGCGTTTTTACGTGCTTTCAAACTGCTAGGTTGGCAGAAGCTGGGATGAGTAACAGGCGCTCACTCTGTTATGCGGTACTTGGGATTCGACCCACCAAACTGCTGACTTTCTGATCGACAAGCTCAGCATCCTAACCCACTGAGTCACCGCATCCCTGGTTATAACATAGAGCAATATAAATTTCAATCCTTTTAATTACATACTTTCACTGTTCCATAAATATTTTGTGTCCAATTGTTCTTTGAAATGTCAAATTTCAATAGAAGTTTACACATTTTGACAAATACATGTTCATCATTTGTGTATATAGTTAAAGGTCACTTTTCTGCTGCTCAGTTTGAAATGTCCTATTATCTACCTTAAATCTCTCTCAATAGACAAAATCGACTTTTCCTCAGACATTCAGAAGTCTACTTTAACTTATTTCAGTATAACTTTCCCTACCCCATTTTATTGTATTTTACTGTGGCTGATGCTCATGCTTTGTTATGATCAACTGACTAATCAGTATTGTTGTATTGTATTGTACCTTAAATGTTCTTCTAACAGTGCCTATGAAACCATTGAAAACTAAATTCTTCTGCAGTCAACGGCTGTCTTGACTTCAACCTTTATTCTTTGTGTTCTTGACAGACTTGAACATTGGGCTCTATCTAACAAAATGAAATTCAATGGTGAAAAAAGTAAGGTTCTACATTTAGGCAAGAAAAACCAAATGCACAGGTACAGCATAGGTGGTACCTCACCCAATAATAGTAACTGTGAGAAGGATCTCATTGTCCTAGTGGACAATCACTTAAATATGAGCCAGCAATGTACTGCAGCTACCAAACAAGGTAACACAGTTCTAGGCTGCATTAACACATGTTTCCTATCAAGATGGCGGACGTGCAGGCGGATCTGTTAGGGTGAGCTCTGCAAGTCCCAGAAAACAGGCCCCCCAGGGGTGTTCATACCCTCTGTGTTGGGGTGATAGTGATGGCAACGATCTGGCAGCTGGATAATGCTGGTCTGCTGGTCTGCTGCTGGTCTGCTGCTTTCCCGGACTGGATGTTTGCGGCGCCTTCCCGCTGCTTTGGGCATTTTCTGGGTCGTTTCTGGCGGCGCTGGGCGGTTTCGGCGGCCAGTGGCGGCGTTTTCGGCGGTGGCGGAGCCGGCGTCTTCGGATGGTCCCTGGCGGTTGGCGGTCTCGGCAGAGGCGTCTTCGGGCTGTTTCGGGCCACTTCTGTGGTCGGTTTGGTCTGCCTTCGGCTGTGGCGGCGACGGCGCTCTCGGCTCACTTCGATGGCAACGGCGACGGCGGCGGCGGTCGGCGTTGCTCCCGGGCTGCTCTAGGCCGCCTTTGTCATCGATTGCTGCCTTTTGGCCCGCTTTTGTTAGACCGTTTGCTTGCTCGATCGTTTGCCCGACCGTTCGCCCGCTCCCGCCTGAGCCTTTTCGGCCCGTTTTCCATCGACGGCGGGAATGGCTGGATCATTTTTGGTTCCGGCGGCAGCCTGGCGGTGGCAGCAATGGCGGCAGCAGCTGCAGCGGCGCTCCGGTGGTGGTAGCGGCCTTGGTGGCTCAGCAGCGATGCTGCACTCGACTTGTCTTCTCCCCTGTTTGCTTTGCTTGTTCCAGATGGCCTGGTACCCTCACTGCTGCTGGTGGCCTCGAAGGTTCCTGGGTTAGCTGGTTAACTCCGGTGGATCCCAATGGAGCCCAGCGGTCCCTTGAAAGACCTATGCTTTCCGTGGCACCTGTTGTGATTCTGGTCGGTGCCAATGGATTTTTGGACCTAAAGGAGTTAGACTTAGTAGATTACAATCTGGAAGGCCCCAATGACTGCAGAACTGAGGGCCCATGGAGTTGTGGCCATGAACAATCTTCTGGAACGGCAGAGCAACGGAGGACTCGGCTATTTAGCAGTGCAGACTTTGATGGCGTACTACGATGGATTATTATACTATTATACTTCTGCCTTCGGACTGTTGCTTATTGTCACCCACATATCATCCCCAAAGGATTCAGAGTTCCCTGGGTATTAGCCACCGTGAGAGGGTGGCTTGAACTTACATCTGCTGCCCCTAGAGGTGAGAGCTCTAGGGAATATGCTATACCCAGGATGGGTGTTTCGGACCACTCCCCCAGGAATAGGCCTTGCGACTGTCGTGAGAGGACGGTGGTTGGCCTGTCCTGGGGGTGCACCCAGCTGAGTGGCAGTGGCTGGGTGGAGTGTCGGGACACCTATTTGTCCTCTGCTTATACCCTCCTTATGGACTATGGACTTCCTGTATCTGGACTGCTCTTATGCCTTGTTTTAGGTATTCCTCTACGGACTTGCTCGCCCTCAGGGGTGCTCCCCCTTCCTGGGGGCGACCCGCCTTTCCAGCCGAGTACAATCTCGAGGAAGGGCCCACTTATTGGGACCCTGAGAGATGGCTGGGCACGGGTACGGGCCTCTGACGTAAACCTAACAAGAGGCCCCTGGTTTGTTTTTTGTCAAAATTTTTTCGGGGGTTAGGGAGGAGGGAGGGTTCTTCTTTTGGTTGTTTGGATGAGGGGGGCAGTCCAACAACCTCTGTTCAGGCCAGTGCCAAGGCAGATCGCGGGGGGGGGAGGAGCGGGGGTCGGTTGCTTCTGGGGCTCCAAGGCCAGTCGTGGGATTACCCATTCCCACGACGTTAGGGAATGGCAGCAGGTGTAGTAACAGAGGGCCGTATCGATCTCAAGGAAGGTCTCTCCGCTGCTTACAAGCGGTGAGGCACTCCGACCCTCTGGCTCCGCCCCGAGGTCCCGGGAGTGAGGATGTGCAGCCTCCTGAGCTCCGGCTGGTGTACTTGAATGCCAGGTCTGTCGTTAACAAAGCTCCTCTCGTCCGTGACTTGGTCGAGGGTGAGCAGGCGGACCTGGCTTGCATCACGGAAACTTGTTTGGGCCCAGAGGGCAGTATTCCTCTGGTTGATCTTTGCCCACCAGGTTTCCGGGTGCTGCACCGGCCTCGGGATCAGGGTAGGGGTGGGGGAGTGGCTATTGTTATGAGGGAGACCTTGTGCCTGCGGGAGGCCACCGTTCCCCAGAAAGTCGGGTGTGAGTCTCTCTTTTTGAGATGCGGCCCTGGTGCGCAGTTGGGCTTGCTGCTGGTGTACCTTTCGCCTAGTCACGCAGCAGCAGCCCTGCCTGAGCTTCTCGATGTCCTCTCTGGGTTGGTGATTGAGTTCCCGAAACTTATAGTTTTGGGGGACTTCAATCTACCATCTCTGGGAGGATCATCTGAGTTGGCTCGGGAGTTCATGGCTTCCATGACGGCCATGGACCTGACGCAAGTAATTTCGGGACCGACTCATGAGGGAGGCCACACCCTTGACCTAGTTTTCTTATCTGGACGGTGGTTAGATGATCTTGGTGGGGGCTCCCCAATTGTTATGCCCCTGTCATGGACCGATCATCATCTCCTGCGGCTGGTCTTCCGTTTTGCCACCCCCCGCTGTGGGTGTGTGGAACCTATCAAATGGTACCGCCCCAGACGCTTAGTGGATCCCCAGAGGTTCCAGGCGGCGCTGGGGTCCCCACCTGCCTCCCTTGCTCACAGCTCGGCAGACGCCTTAGTGGAAGCCTGGGAAAGGGCAGCCACTGAGGCTCTTGACCGAGTTGTACCCCTGCGGCCCCTGACCCGGTGCAGATCCTGTCGAGCCCCATGGTTCTCCGTGGAGCTCCGGGAGATGAAGCGTCGGAGACGGGGCCTAGAGAGCGGTTGGAGATCCAGCCGATCCGAATCCGATCGATTGCGACTAAGAACCTATACTAGGTCTTATCTCGCTGCGATAAGGGAGGCGAGGTCTAACCACTTCACCACCCTTATCGCGCCCGCAGATAATCGCCCGGCCGCCCTGTTTAGGGTGACTCGCTCCCTCCTGAATCAGGAGGTGAGGGAGGATCCCTTGCAGGGTCGTGCCGAGGAGTTTAACCAGCATCTGTCGGACAAAATCGCTCGGATTCGGACCGGTCTGGACTCTGACTGGGTAGAGTCTGTCGAGCAGGACGCGGGTGGTCTTGTCGATATCACCTGGGAGGAGTTTGATTCTGTGACTCCGGAGGAAGTGGACAGGATCCTGGGGAGGCTGAACACCACCACATGTTTATTGGACCTGTGCCCTTCCTGGCTGGTCTATGCAGCCCGGGAGAGGACACGCAGCTGGTTCCAGGCAGTTATATCGGCTTCTTTGAGTGAGGGCAAAGGTTGTTGAGAGTGTGGTGGCACTTCAGCTCCCTCTGGTCCTGGATGAAGCGGATTATCTAGACCCGTACCAATCGGGTTTCAGGCCCGGGTACAGCACGGAGACGGCATTGGTCGCGCTGGTGAATGATCTCTGGAGGGCTCGGGACAGGGGGCATTCCTCTGTTCTGGTCCTATTAGACCTCTCAGCGGCTTTCGATACCATCGATACCATCGCTGCGGCGTCTCGGGGGATTGGGAGTGGGAGGCACGGTTTTATAGTGGTTCTCCTCCTATCTCCATGGACGCTCGCAGTCGGTGTTGGCAGGAGGGCAGAGGTCGACCGCGAGGTCTCTCATTTGTGGAGTTCCTCAGGGGTCGGTCCTCTCGCCTCTCCTGTTCAACATCTATATGAAACCGCTGGGTGAGATCATTCGTGGTTTTGGAATACTGATGATACCCAGCTTTTCGACCCCAAACCACCCCAGTGATGCCCTCACCGTGATGTCCCGTTGCCTGGAGGCGGTTCGGGTCTGGATGGGGAGGAACAGACTTCAACTCAACCCCGACAAGACTGAGTGGCTTTGCATACCTTCATCCCGGGTTTATTCGGACATTCCACCTCTCGCTATGGGGGGCGAATTATTACCCCCCGTAGATAGGGCTCGCAACTTGGGAGTCCTCCTAGATTCACGGCTCACCCTGGAAGACCACATAGGAGCTGTGACTAGTGGGGCTTTTGCCCAGGTTTGCCTGGTGCGCCAGTTGCAGCCCTATCTAAGCCGGGATGATCTATGCACGGTCACTCATGCGCTCGTGACCTCTCGACTAGACTACTGCAACGCTCTCTACATGGGGCTGTCCTTGAGGACCACCCGGAAGCTCCAACTGGCACAGAATGCAGCCGCGAGAGTTGTGTTGGGAGTTTCCCGATACTCCCATGTCACACCTCTGCTCCGTGAGCTGCATTGGTTGCCAGTTGTCTTCCGGGTGAGATTCAAGGTACTAGTTATGGTATTTAAAGCCCTACATGGCAGGGGTCCGGAGTACCTTAGGGAACACCTGCTGCCGGTGTCAACTTCCCTCCGCCCTGTGCGTTCCCACAGAGAGGGACTCCTCAGGGTGCCACCGGTCAGAGAATGTAGATTGGTGGCCCCCAGGGGGAGATCTTTCTCTGTGGGTGCCCCGGAGCTATGGAACCAGTTACCGGTTGAGCTCCGGACAGCGCCCGATCTTCGCTCCTTTCGCCGCGATCTGAAAACATACCTGTTCGAACAAGCCGGCCTGGCCTGAGGGGGGATTGGTGGGGTTTTTTATTATCATTTTATTGGGGTTTTATTAATGTATTTATTGTTTTTTATGGGCATGAATTTAATTACTTTTTAATTTTTGTAACTTTGTGTTTTATTCTTGCCCTGTACACCGCCCTGAGTCCTTCGGGAGAAGGGCGGTATAGAAATATTAATAAATTAAATTAAATTAAATTAAACAGAGTGACAGAATCAAAATAATGTGAAGTGTTAATACCACTTTATATTGCCTTACTAAGGCCACACTTGGAATACTGCATCCAGTTTTGGTCACCACGATGTAAAAAAAATGTTGAGACTCTGTAAAGAGTGCAGAGAAGAGCAACAAAGATGATCAGGGAACTGGAGTTTTAAACATATAAAGAACAGTTGCTGGAATTGGGTATGTCTAGTTTAATGAAAAGAGCGACTAGGGGTGACATGATAGTGGTGTTCCAATTTTTCAGGGGGTGCCACAAAGAAGAGGGAGTCAAGCTATTCTTCAAAGCACCTTAGGGCAGGACTAGAAACAATGGATGGAAACTAATCAAGGAGAGAAGCAAACTAGAACTAAGAAGAAATTTCCTGACAGAACAATTAATCAGTGGATTAATTGGACAACCAGTGGATTAAAAGATTGGATAAACGTTTGTCTGAAATGGTATAGGGTTTCCTGCCTTAGCAGGGGGTTGGACTAGAACAGACATGTAAAACACAAGGCCCGGGGGGCAGATCCGGCCCGACAAGTGGTTTCATGTGGCCCACGAAGCCATCCTGGTAACAATGAGGGAACGGCCCCCACTGTCTTGGCCCTGGCCCAGAGACCCTCCTTCTGCCAGAGACCCTCAGATCTGTCCCACTCCTGCCCAGGCCCCCATAGGTACCGTTGATGCAAACGATGTAGAGCTCGCCATGCCCACCCAGTAGGCCACACCCACCCTGGCCATACCCACCCAGCCCCTTGAGAGCAACCGCAATGCTGATGCGGCCCTCAATGAAATTGAGTTTGACACCCCTGGACTAGAAGAACTCCAAGGTCCCTTGCAAATTCTATTCTATTCTATTCTATTCTATTCTATTCTATTCTATTCTATTCTATTCTATTCTATTCTATTCTATTCTATTCTATTCTATTCTATTCTATTCTATTCTATTCACAACTCGTGATGAATTAGCCATTTTTCTTTACCTACAGTTTCTTTCCCATAAAATGCTTCTTGTGATAAGACTTATAAAGGCATCTTCAGGAATAATCTGAGTTTATTTCTGTTCCATATTCTCAATACAGCACTTACAATATAATGATTCTTAAAACCTACATTCATTTTAACTTTATTGTGCCATTAAAAACCACACAATTAGAACATAGATCATGTCTTTTAATTCTAAGATCCTCTCATTTCTCAGCGAAACCCACTTTGTCATCCAGACTAAGCAGCAGATTACAAAGTACAGTTTCAAATCAGGCAATCCCAATCTTCCTTGTTCCTTTACATGTTGACATATTTTATATTTTACCCTCATTTTTTTTAGATTTAGTTAATTCTCAACTTTATTTCCTTCCAGATATTTTCAGATGTGTTGAACATTGTCTATACACATGAATGCCCTCAAATTAAGAAATATTGTTCTTATTATTTTATCATACAGTGACAGCCTCATGGATGTCCATATATTTCTTGGTGCTTTAGAATTGTTTGCATCTTGGAATATAATTGAGCTTTTAAAAAAGAGAGAGCATCAAGGAAGTTCTAGACTGATTGGGTTACATTTGTTTGCATTATAAACCATGCTGCCATTCACATAAAGTTTGCCTGATTACATATATGCCAAATGTATATATAAATTACTGGGTAACCTTTAATATAGCTCATAATTTTCATTTCATATTTTTGTACATTCTATTGTATCAATACTGGAAGCCAACTTACCAGATCAAATAAAACAGGAACAATAAAAATGTTCCCATTGATGGATTTTCCATAACAATGTGACAAACATTTCACACAATCACATTATATTATTATAGCTGAAGATATTCTTTCATTAATCTCACCATGGGAATTGACACTAAGCTGCAATGAAAAACATACTGAAGTTTTCATGGTGAAGAAGCTTTCTGCATACATTATCTAGCATAATATTGAATTATTGTACATAATGTGTCAATTCTTTTCCTTTTCACTTCACAGTAAGTCATTGTTAATAGAAGTAAAATCTTTAAAAAGATAATGGAATTAGCATGGGCATGCATAGGAAGATGAAAATTTAATATTAGGCATTAATAATATCAGAATGCAAAAAATATAATATTAGATGTCCCCAAATTCTTAAAGAACAGAAAATTATACTGTGGCCTTTATAGTGTCAAATTTTTTAAATCATATTTGTGGGTTTGTATCTTGTCAGTGAATTGAATTTAAAGCTGAACATTTGTGACATCTAAAATGTCTTTGCATATGAAGTTGAAAGCAAAGTATTGAAACAAAGTCAATCCCTATTAGGCAATTTCATAATGCCCATTGGGACCATAGTATGTTATTACTGCCATCTTGCAACAATGGATGTCAGGCAACAACAAAAGTGTTAAATCATTATGACTCAAAACAAAAGCAGAAATTAAGCAATACAGAATGAAGTTACCAGAGGATCAGTAGTAGGAAGGACAGTAGCTAGCTATTCTTTTAATTTCATTGTTGAAGCACTATGGAGAAGATGGTACTTCTAGTATTTCATGAATATATAGTATAGATTAAAACAATAGTTAACTGTTTTTAACAGAACCATTTCACAACTAACTATGGAGAACATAAATGGTTTTATTCTGAATGTATTATGGATAATGAATATATGACATTTGATTGATTGAATGTTTATGTGCCATTAAGTCAATGTTGACTCTCAGTGAACAGAAAGATTTGTCCCCAGAGGCAATGTCCCCAATCTTATTTTTCAGGTCTTCCATCAGTGTACGCATGGCCACTATAATTGAATCCACCCACCATACTGCTGATCATCTGCTGTTTCCGTTTCCTTCCACCATTCCAAATATTGTAGACTTTTCCATAGAGGTAGATCTTTGCATGGTATTTAAAGTAGATTGAAGAAAGTTCTGTATAAATAGTTGCAGCCAAATTGCCAACCTCGGAGATCAAACCAACAAATGATAACAGATGCTCACAATCACCTCAACAAATACATAAATGCCTCACTGAGCAAAAGCTCCTACGTAACAACACCATTGCACCACAACTCATGCAAAGTTTAAACACAGCAATCAAACACAGAACAACAATCCCAAGAGAAAAGAAGCACACTGTCCTGCAAAGCAAGCTATGCAGACTAATGGCCAACAACCCACACTACAACAAACAAGCCTGGGTCAAGAACCTATCCAACCACCAACTCAAAGATGAGGAACAACAAGTCCTGACAATAGGACTCAACTTCAACTACAAAGATGTACCAAACACAGAATTCCTAGCAAGCCTAGAACACACCTTAAAATTGAAAGACCTCAGCAAAGAAACCCAACAACAAATATGCCAGATTGTCATCCCGATGCTGACACACAAATTAATTTCCAACATCTTTATACAACAGGAACTACAAGCAATGAAGTCCCTCAAAACAGATAACAATATTATCCTCTTACCAGCTGACAAAGGTCGAATGACAGTCATACTAGATAAGGCTGACTACATACAAAGGGCCAACCAACTCCTACAGGATACATCCACCTATAGGCATCACAACACAGACCCAATGATAAAACTGACCAACAAGATCAACAAAACCCTAAAAAAATTGCAGGAACTAAATCAAATCACCAAAGAGGACTATTGGAGAATGAAAACAACTGATTCAAATATAGTTCAGTTCTATGGACTTCCAAAAGTGCACAAAGAAAACACCCCACTCAGACTGATTGTCTCACTCCTTGGCACACTCACTTTACAACCTTGAAAAACAAATGTGGAAATGCCTAAAGCATCTAATTGGCAATTCCAAATATTCCATAAACAATGCCATGCAATTCCTGTACAAGCTCAAACACCCACACATTGACAAAGATGAAACAATGCATTATTCATATTGGTAGATCTGAAACTAGCAATTGACCTAGTCAAACAACTACTGGACAACACACAACCACCAAGAGGACCATTCACAACAGAAAGCACATGCGAACTCCTGCAACTATGCTCAACTACCTCCTTCAAATTTGATGGAGAGATCTATGAACAACTGAAGAGATCACCTATGGTATCTCCTATATCTGGTCTGGTTGCAGAAGTCATCATGCAGAAAATCGAAGAAGTTATAATTCCACAAATAAACCCCAAGCTATGGGTATGTTATGTGGACAACACCTTCATGATAATCAAGCACAACCAGGTCAACCAAACCTACCAAGGAATCTACAGCATCTTCACAGACATTTGATTTACAATAGAAACCAAGAACAATAATGAACTGCCATTCCTGGATGTCCTTGTAACCAGAACCACCAGTGGCCAACTTCTAACATCCATGTATAGGAAGGCAACACATACAGATCAAATCCTCAAATTCCACATCAACCATCCCAAATGCCACAAACAAATCTGCATCAGGACACTGTTTGGGAGAGTGGAATCCATTGCAACACCACGGAAGCCAGATCAGCAGAACACAAACACTTATACAAAGTCTTCGAGATAAATGTATACTTACAAAACTTCAACTGGAGATCCCTACACACAAACAATACAAGCACCCAAAGCAACACAACAACTACAACAGGAACAACAACAATCAGACGAATCACAATTCCCTACGTACAGAATGTTTCAGAGATGACAGCAAGACTACTACGCCAACATGACCTCGCAGTAGCCCACAAACCAGCCTCAACCCTCAGTTGGACCCAGGCAAAATTTAAGGAGCAGACAGAAACAAGCCAAAGATTAGATGTCATATACTGAATCCAGTGCAGCAACTGTGAAAAGAACTATGTGGGTCAAAGAGGAAGAAAGCTATTCACCAGATTGCATGAGCACTCCCTCATTATCAAAAGACACAATCCACTATCCCTTATGTCCATCCATGAAGACTCAGAAGGACACAAGTTTGATCTAACTGGGACCATAGTTGTAACCCAACTGAAATCAAGGAGAGAAAGATAATTCCTCCAAGCCTGATTCTCCACCAATAAGTCAATAAACAGACACATTGACATCGACCCAATCTACCAACCACTGAGAACCAAAGAACTACTTCAACCACAATCCCAAAGGTAGCACTTAAAATGAACAAACAGGTACCCCACCACACAGCAAAAATCACAATCCCTCACAAGAAACCAGATCACATCTTAACAACAACAGCAGGTCATCCAAACCACCCAAAACCAGACCATGACTCAAAGGCAACTAAATGAACAAACACCATTTGTATCACACAGATGATACTTAAACACCAAGGACTGTGGGCCAGCAACAAAACAACCAGCCAAACAAACTGCACAAAACCAGGCCATGACTCAGCAACATCCAGATAAATAACACTCACACCTATTTACATCGCACAAAACTTTTTTTTTTAAGGCCAGTGCTCTGACAGATGAGCACAATTCAAAGTGCACTGAAGATGCCCCCCCCCCCCGCCGAATGGAGACGAAATGTTTGCAGCCAAATTGCCAAGCTCGGAGAGCAAACTAACAATCCAACTACCAATCCGAGCTACTAATATTCAAACTCATCTCATGGTTAGTGAGGAACAGTGTGGCAAATATGATCAATATTAAGGATGGTAAAAGTTGCAAATATCAGGACAAATTCAGCTTTAGATATTGAAATATAAGTTATATAAATAAAGTTATTGCTTAAGACTCCTTGAAAAAACCATGCTATAATCTCTCAGGTTGAAAAGAGCATACTAATAAAATTAAATTCAAATGTCAAGATCGTTAGCTCAAAGTGGGACTAAATTTCTTGGCTGTGCTCTAGATGAAAGGTAAAGGTAAAGGTTCCCCCGCACATGCGTGCTAGTCGTTTCCGACTCTAGGGGCCGGTGCTCATCTCTGTTTCAAAGCCAAAGAGCCAGCGCTTGTCCGAGGACGTCTTCCGTGGTCATGTGGCCGGCATGACTAGACGCCAGAGGCGCACGGAACGCTGTTACCTTCCCACCGGAGTGGTCCCTATTTTTCTACTTGCATTTTTACGTGGTTTCGAACTGCTAGGTTGGCAGAAGCTGGGACGAGTAACAGGCGCTCACTCTGTTACGCGGCACTCAGGATTCGACCCGCCAAACTGCCGACCTTCTGATCGACAAGCTCAGCGTCCTAACCCACTGAGCCACCGCGTCCCTAGCTCTAGATTACTTGGTATTAAATATAAAAAAAATCTGCATGTGTTCATGATTCCATACTTAGCCTTCAAGCAATCTATCTGCCTGTTATAATACAGAGTCTTCAAACTGTGTTTTGTGGAACTTGATGGAGTTATATAAGAAAATAAGGAGAAGGAAGGAAGGAAGGAATGAAATTGAACTGCCCTACTTTAATAGATGATGGCTGATACATTTTCTCTTCCATTCTTATTTGCATCAAGGGGGCAGTGATATGTAAGATGAGAAGCTATATAAATTTGATTAATAAAATAAATAATAAAATAAAATAAACTTTCTTCCCTTTCTGCTGGCTATCCCCAGACAGTAGATTGCACCATAGTTTTCTGCTAGCATTCATGAATTGTTAAAAAATGTATCAAAAATAAGGCACATAGCAGAACGCTGTTGGTGAAATCAGTGGCATGACTACACTGAGTGCAACTCTAGCTCTTTTCTGGAGAACACAAACAAACAAAACAACTGACTCTTGGAAAAGATACAAAATAGAATGTCTAATAACATTAGGTGAAGCAGATCAATGCCATTTTGAAGAAATATTCAAATAACTGGGTTGAGAGATAGTTTATGGAAATTTTTGAGATCCTGATCTAAAGACCCAAATTAAAATATGTTTTTATATTAAAATAACAACAATAAGCTATTTTGGCTTTTTCCTCATGTAGTACATTCACATGCATAATTCAGCAGATCAAGAAGGGTAATGACTTCCAGCTTGGCACTGCAGCGCTGTGGATACAGAAAGACGGGCTCCGTCTTTCATGTCTGAATTTGTTCTGCTGGGGAACACTGGAAAGGGTCAAAAGTTGCCCTGTAGAGGCAACGAGCAAGGGGGTACCCCCATTTGATCACGGGAGGGTGGTGGCCCTTCCGTTTGATCTGGGGAAGACCTCCAAACTGGTGGGTGAATGACTGGCCATACCAATATGGCCTGTCACTAAGCTGCTGACAGCTCCCTGTGTTTTTTTTCCTCTGGGAAACAGGTCCAAGTCGCTCTTTGAGTGTTTAACGTTGCCGACCCCTGCCCTATACCATTTCAGACAAATGGCTGTCCAGTCTCCTCTTAAAAACTTCCAGTGTTGGAGCATTCACCACTTCTGGAGGCAGGTTATTCTACTGGTTAATTGTTCTAACTGTCAGGAAGTTTCTCCTTAGTTCTAGGTTTCTTCTCTCCTTGAGTACCACTTGAACACCATTGGTATTCACAAATTTGCCATTAGTCAATTGCAAAAGGCAGCCTTACTAGGAAATGCTTCCATCCTGCGACGATATCTATAATACCATCAAATATCCACATCTGCCTATCCCAGGTCCTTGGTAAGGACTTGATAGATAGACAAAAATGCCAAATCCAGTCTGAACATCTGGCTGACTATGTGATGATTAATAACAACAACAACAACAATAATAGAGTTGAAGGTCTTATAGTCCAACCCCCTACTCAGGCAGGAAACCCTATACCATTTCAGACAAATGGTTGTCCAATCTCTTCTTAAAAACTTCCACTGTTTGAGAATTCACAACCTTTGGAGGCAGGTTGTTCCACTGATTAATTGTTCTAACTGCCAGGAAATTTCACCTTAGTTCTAGGTCAGTGATGGCGAACCTTTTAGAGACTGAGTGCCCAAGCTACAGCCCCAAGCCCACTTATGTATCGTCAGGTGTCGGGTGGGTGTGGCCCATTGGGTGGTTGTGGTTGTGGTGGTAACGGCAGACTGGATGGGACTAAAAAGTTCAATCAATTCCAACTTTGCAAGATATTTTTTTCCTGTGAGAAGTTGAAATTGATTGATTGATTGATTGATTGAACCTTTTTTTTGCACACAGCAGTGGAGGTCTAAAACAAAAAGGTTTTGATAAGACCCAGCTGAAGACCTAGGACTGGGGTGATGGTACACATGGCCACAGAGAGGGCTCTGCATGCCTCCTGTGTCATGCGTGCCATAGGTTCGCCAGCACGGTTCTAGGTTGCTTCTCTCTTTGATTAGTTTCCATCTAATGCTTCTTGTCCTGCCTTCAGGTGCTTTGGAGGAAAGCTTGACTCCCTCTTCTTGTGGCAGCCCCTGAGATATTGGAACATTGCTATCAAGCTATTCTCCACAGTGTAATGACTTTGTTTGCCTCTAGGTGTTCCCTGATTCGTTGCTTGATTATCTTTTCCAGAATCTTCCCAAGTAAGGAGGTCAGGCTTATAGGTCTGTAGTTTCCTGGATCCATTTTTCCCCTATTTTGAAGATGGGAACTACAACAGCTCTTTTCCAGTCCTCTGGTAGTTTCCCAGTGCTCCTGAGATATTGGAACACTGCTATCATGTCACCCCTAGTCCTTCTCTTTATTAAAATAGACATACCCAATTCCAGCAACAGTTCCTTATATGTTTTAGCCTCCAGTCCTCTGATCATCTTTGTTGCTCTTCTCTGTACTCTTTCTAGAGTCTCAACATCTTTTTTACATCATGGTGACCAAAACTGGATGGAGTATTCCAAGTGTGGCCTTACCAAGGCATTGTAAAGTGGTATTAATACTTCACTTGATCTTGATTCTATCCCTCTGTTAATGCAGCCTAGCATTGTGTTGGCTTTTTTGGCAGCTGTAGCACATTGCTGGCTCATATTGAAGTGATTAGGACTCATGTTGAAGTGACTAGGACTCCAAGATCCATCTCACAGTTACTACTATTGAGCAAGGTACCACCTATACTATACTGTACATTAGTTTTTCTTGCCTAAATGTAGAACCTTACTTTTTTCACCATTGAATTTCATTTTGTTAGATAGCTCCCAGTGTTCAAATCTGTCCAGATCCTCCTGTATCTTAAGCCTATCTTCTGGAGTATTGGCTATTCCTGCCAGCTTGCTGTTGTCTGCAAATTTGATGAGTTCCCCATCTATCCCCTTATCCAAATCATTTATGAAAATGTTGAAGAGCACTGGGCCCATAACAGAGCCCTGGGGCACCCCACTACACACTTCCCTCCATGTAGATGCAGTTCCATTGAGGACCACATGCTCAGTACGGCCGGTCAGGCAGCTACGAATCCATCTGGTGGTGAGACCTGATCCTCTCTTTAAGATTCTAAGTTTTCTTTCCTGTAAAAGCTGCCCAAAGCATTTTTTCCCTGTGAGGAGAGAGGGAAGGGAATTTTTACCCCACCCTCTAAGAAAGCAGTGACTAACTATCCAGGGGAAACATAGCAACTATAAGAATAATTTTAATCTAATTGGATGTATATTCTTTTGAAACTTGGGGACTAAAAGTGTTCTTTTTTCTTATTGGACACTTTTGTTTTTTTTGTTTTTTTTTTAAAAAAGACTTGAAAAACCACCATATAAGTCTTGGATTTAAAAAGATTTTATATATATATATATAAAAGAGGGAGAACTATTTGATGATTCAAAGGCATTGACATGGAAGTTTAGCTGGCAAAGGAAGAAAGCCAGAGTAAGGCTGAAGAAAATAATGGCTTTGATTTATTAGAGGGGATATTATATTACTAATTAAATGGTTGAATAGGTGGAAAATAGATAACTTTTAGAAAATAGAGTAACATTATAATTGAATAGGTAAGATGTGTAACTAGACAATTAGACTTTGGTATGAAAAGGGAAAAAGGGAGAAGTTGAGATAAGGGAAATCTTTGGTCACCTAAATATAAAGTATTTGGAAATCATAAATAATAGTGTTTTCTTGAATATTAATTAAAGTTTTGGGCAGGAAAGCAGTAATAGTACATTGTTTATATGAGGATATTAAGTTCAAACACAATTAAGATATGTATAGGCTAAAAAGTATTGATAAATGTAACAAGGATGTTTCTACTTAGTTGAAAATTCTGTTTGCCCAATATGAGATAATAGATATTACTGGAAGGAGAGAGGGAGCATTTGAGCTTCTAATATTAGACCTAAACTAGAAATTTATGTATATTACTGAACTATTGGTTAACCCAGACAACACAATATAATGGTTTTGACTTATAGAGGGGATACTGTATTATTAATTAGATGGTTTAACATGGTGGAAAATAGATAACTTTTAGAAAACAGAGCAAGACTATAATCGAACAGATAAGATGTGTAACTAGAATATTAGACTTTGCTATGAAAAGGGAAAAAGGGAGTAGTTAGATAAGGAAAACTTTGGTCAGCTAGATATAAAATACTGGGAAATAATAAGTAATAATGTTAATTTGAATATTGATGGGAAATTAAAGCCTGGGAAAAAAGCAATAACAGAACATTGATTGTATACAAGGATTAAGTGCAAATGCAATTAAGATATGTATAAGCTAAAAATTATTGATAACTGTAACAAAGATGTTTTTACTTAGTTGATAATAATAAGAACTGTACTAGCCCAACATGAGATAGCAGATATTAATGAAAAAAGAGAGGAAATATTTGATGTTGTAACATGAGATTTACACTAAAGACGTCTGTACACTATTGAACTATTGATCAACCCAGTGATCACGTTGCTTTTTAAATATTCAACTGTAAAATGAGAAACTCAATAAAATATTATTAAAAAAGAAGGATAAATAGTTCTCCCCTTTGCCCTGTCCTTTTAAACATAAACATGAAACTTTTTTGGAAAGGTCATCCAGCAATTTGGGGTGAGGTACTATTAACATGCAGTTGAAACATAGTTGTAATCTCTTTTCATATTAAATGGAGTATGGGATAGTCTCAGTGTTTGGTGGCATTCAGAGTCTGGTCAGGAAGAAAAGATTCAGACTCAGCTCAAAGTAGATAGAGTGATTATACATTCAGAAGCTCCTGATATGTTACCATCTTTGATTCTTTGCAGGCATGCAATCTGATCATTTCCATGGCTCCTGCTTGAGTAGCAAGTAGAGGGTGTGGTCAAAAGGGCTTGTGCCCAGTTTAACTGTATTGCTCACTATGGCCTAATCTAGATCAAGGGCACTGGAAATAGTCACTTACACCCTTGTAATCTCCCATAAAAATTACTTTAATTATTTTTACATAGATGCCTTTGAACTTTTGTTAGTGCCCAGGCAGTAATTCATGCTTATTGGGCTGTCTCATTACTGTCATGTAACACTGCTGCTGTTATGCAAATTTGGTATTATTACAGAGTGTGCTTCCTTCCTTTCTCTCCTTCCCTATCCTCCCTGTTCTATGTCTTGATTTATTGCACATAATATATTTGTGTGCATGTATTTCACACACATGCATTTCAAAACAGTCTTTTAAGAACCACATGATATGCACAAGTGCATTTATTTTAAATGGGTTGGATCCCTATGGTGAGTTATTGCAGAGTTCTAGGTAAGGTAAAAGTGAACTAGATGTTTCCAAAGGAGCAGAGATGATAATATGGTCAAGAGTTATGCACCAATGACATGCTCAGCCCAATGAGGCCTTTATGGTTAAGGAGAGGATTAGAGATCACTCGTTTGTTTTTCCAGATGGCTGCTGAACAGTGGTCAACCAGAAGATTTTAGCACTGGGAGATGAGAGAAGCCATCAAGCTCTCAACCACAGTTGAGTTTTAAGGACATGAGCTTGTCCAACCTCAATTTCTGATCTTTGTGGTGAGCTAGGGAAGTGGAGGAACTGGCAATAAGGGCATTAGTGGCTGACAACGTGTATTATTTTATCTGCCACAACTCTCAGAGGGCACTCTCACTTGCAGTTTAGCAGAGGATAGTTAAATGTGTTATTTCTGGATTTTCAATATTAAGAAGGAGTTAGATTTGAAGGCCTAAAAGCCTGTCCAGGTTTCAGAAGAAAAAAAAAGTCATAATGATTGTTATATTCGATTACCATGTGCAGACCCATCTATTATTATTTTTTTCATATTAAAGGCACTATCTGGAAGTCTGTCATAAACTGAAGGTGCAGATAGGACATCTTTATGACCAGTTCCATGATTAATGACTAGAATCAAACAGCAGATAATCTCAGCATTCTATTGACAGTGAAAATTAATCACTTTATATGACAACAGAAATAGTTCATTCTCTGTTTCTTTCAACATATTATTTTTGGCTGTTCCTTTCTTAATCTATAATGGGGAGGGAAAATACATTGTAATCCATGTTTTCTATTAAAAATGACTTCTCTTTATATGCTAGTTCTATTATCTGATTTGAGCTGAAGCTTGAAAAAAATGTTTGGTGTCCAAATAGGTTAGAAAGCTAAAATATCGTGGTTTGTTAATTAATAAAATCACTAACTTCATATATAATACTGAGTCATAAATCATGGCTTATTCAATTTGTGATGTGAGAATAACAGCTGGGAGCCCTGTTAAATAGTATGAGTCTGATCTCTTAGTTTGATTTAGAAGTTGTGCTAAGTTTGCTAGTTTACTACAAATGTTAATTAAGCAGTTCACACTTACTGCTAAACCAGAAACAGAAATTTACAAGCCATAACGACTGAATTCATACAATCTGTTAAACCAGACCAAATCAATCAACCAACTCAAATTATGGTTTGGTGTGTTGACTAAACTTAGCCAATATTTAAAAAAACATTCATAGATGTTTATTAAATTATTTATTAAGGACTTTAATAAATAATTTAAAATGAATTGACAAAGATAGGCAGTAAAATATTCTATGATTGATTACATTTTTATAAGGTCTTAAGTTTTATATTCTTTATGCACATTTTAAATGCATTCAATAGACATATTTATTCACTTTGTAAAATAGTCATAATATATAACTAATATAATTCCAGAATAAATATGTAGTCAAATATAATATTTTTGTTATTTTAAATGATAAACTAAAATATTTCTTTTCCTTGTAATTGCCAAGAAATGGAAAATTAAAAATAGAAAGAAGAAATCATCTTGCTAATTCTACATAACACATACAGTAGATAAAGGAAATAAAATTTATTAGAGTGATGCAGTATACATGTAGGATTTCCCCCCCCCTTGCTATCATCTAACTCTGTAGATTACTTTTACTGTAAAAATACAGGTGAAACTCGAAAAATTAGAATATCGTGCAAAAGTTCATTTATTTCAGTAATGCAACTTAAAAGGGGAAACTAATATATGAGATAGACTCATTACATGCAAAGCAAGATAGTTCAAGCCGTGATTTGTCATAATTGTGATGATTATGGCGTACAGCTCATGAAAACCCCAAATCCGCAATCTCAGTAAATTAGAATATTGTGAAAAGGTGCAATATTCTAGCTCAAAGTGTCCCACTCTAATCAGCTAATTAAGCCATAACAACTGCAAAGGGTTCCTGAGCCTTTAAATGGTCTCTCAGTCTGGTTCAGTAGGAATCACAATCATGGGGAACTCTACTGACCTGATAGTTGTGCAGAAAACCATCATTGACACCCTCCATAAGGAGGGAAAGCCTCAAAAGGTAATTGCAAAAGAGGTTGGATGTTCCCAAAGTGCTGTATCAAAGCACATTAATAGAAAGTTATGTGGAAAGGAAAAGTGTGGAAGAAAAAGGTGCACATGCAGCAGGGATGACCGCAGCCTGGAGAGGATTGTCAGGAAAAGACCATTCAAAAGTGTTGAGGACTTTCACAAGGATTGGACTGAGGCTGGAGTCAGTGCATCAAGAGCCACCACACACAGACGGATCCTGGACATGGGCTTCAAATGTCGTATTCCTCGTCAAGCCGCTCCTGAACAACAAACAACATCAGAAGTGTCTTACCTGGGCTAAAGAAAAACAGACCTGATTGGTTGCTCAGTGGTCCAAAGTCCTCTTTTCTGATGAGAGTTTCCACAGTCTGTGTTGATTTGGGGAGCCATGTCATCTGCTGGTGTTGGTCCACTGTGCTTCATTAAGTCCAGGGTCAACGCAGCCATCTACCAGGAGATTTTGGAGCACTTCATGCTTCCTTCCATAGACGAGCTTTATGGGGATGCTGACTTCATTTTCCAGCAGGACTTGGCACCTGCCCATACTGCCAAAAGCACCAAAACCTGGTTCAATGACCGTGGGATTACTGTACTTGATTGGCCAGCAAACTCGCCTGACCTGAACCCCATAGAGAATCTATGGGGCATTGCCAAGAGAAAGATGAGAGACATGAGACCGAACAATGCAGAAGAGCTGAAGGCCGCTAGTGAAGCATCCTGGTCTTCCATAACACCCCAGCAGTGCCACAGGCTGATAGCTTCCATGCCATGCCACATTGAGGCAGTAATTGCTGCAGAAGGGGCCCAAACCAAGTACTGAGTACATATGCATGCTTATACTTTTCAGAGGTCCGATATTGTTCTATGTACACTCCTTGTTTTATTGATTGCATGTAATATTCTAATTTTCTGAGATTGTGGATTTGGGGTTTTCATGAGCTGTATGCCATAATCATGACAATTATGACAAATCACGGCTTGAACTATCTTGCTTTGCATGTAATGAGTCTATCTCATATATTAGTTTCCCCTTTTAAGTTGCATTACTGAAATAAATGAACTTTTTGCACGATATTCTAATTTTTTGAGTTTTACCTGTAAAGTACTTCCTAGTATTCAAATAACAAACAACTTGCCTGTTGATGCTATAGATTGGTTCTCATGGTGTAAAGAAATAAAATGAGAAAGAATTATTGAATATTGATGTAAAGAGCTAATTATGATATAATATTCACTAAAAGGAAATCCCTGTGCAATATTCTGTTCTTATTTTAGGCTTTAATTTCCCTATTATCTGCCCACTTCTGATATTCTAGCATCTCGAAACAACAGCATGGTTGTTAAGATTTTGGATTATTTCAGTCCAACATTTGCAGGGAATTTTATGCCAGCTATGTAAAAAGGTAAAACTTCCCTCAGGTCAGTCTCAACTCCTGTGTTTTGCATAGATGCTTCTTTCTAGCCTTCTTCAGAATGATATGGAAATAATTTCCTATTGCACCCTTTTAGGATATTTCCATCAATGTTCCTGCCCAGATATTTCCTGATGTGTTCTCATCCAAATATATAGTAACAAGGTCATTTCTTGCTTAGCTTTTTTATTATCACCATAAATCATTTTTCTTCTATTTTTTTCTATTTGTCTTCATATAATAAAGGTAAAGGTAAAGGTTCCCCCGCACATGCGTGCTAGTCGTTTCCGACTTTAGGGGCCGGTGCTCATCTCCGTTTCAAAGCCAAAGAGCCAGCGCTTGTCCGAGGAAGTCTCCATGGTCATGTGGCCGGCATGACTAGATGCCAAAGGCGCATGGAATGCTGTTACCTTCCCACCGTAGTGGTCCCTATTTTTCTACATGCATTTTTACGTGCTTTTGAACTGCTAGGTTGGCAGAAGCTGGGACGAGTAACAGGCGCTCACTCTGTTACGTGGCACTTGGGATTCGACCCGCCAAACTGCTGACCTTCTGATCGACAAGCTCAGCGTCTTAACCCACTGAGCCACCGCGTCCCTTACCTTCATATAATAGCAAGAAGTAAAGGAGAACAATTCATCAATAAAACATAGAAAAACAGAGTTAGAAGGGACCTTGGAGGTCTTCTATTCCAACTCCCTGCTAGAGGAGGAGACCGTGGCCTATACCATTTCAGACAAGTGGCTGTCCAGTCTCTTCTTAAAAGCCTCCAGTAATGGGGCACCCACAACTTCTGAAAGCAAGGCATTCCATTGGTTAATTGTTCTCACTGTTAGGAAATTTCTCCTTAATTCTAGGTTGGTTCTCTTCTTGATTAGCTTCCAATCATTGTTTCTTCTCTTGCCTTCCAGTTATCTATGGCTATCTCAAACTGCACAATGATTGGTTGAAGGAATTATATGAAAGGACAGAACCACAAGTTTATGTATAGAGACAGAATCACAAGTTTATGTATAGAAATAAACACCAAACAACAGTGTGCAATTCCTTCACTCTTCAACTCATGTTTGTGATTTGGGATCTCTAGCTGTTATTGGAGATTTCACTAGCTGCCCTTCTTCCCTACTGCAATCTACTGTAATGTACTCATGGGGCCATCTCTCCCCTGATGTAATTAACACAGAGGGAAGGAATTACAATGTGAGAATTTGTGAGTTGGTTTTATAGTAATGTGTTTTATGAATTAAAGTCAAATGGCACATTTGATGCGTAACAGACTGCAGCAGCTAAGAGCTGTGTGTGAATTCAGTAAGAACCCTGTTTTCCACAATGACTCAGCAGAAGTTTTTAACTTCTCCCCAAAGTAAAACTTTAGGTCAGGGGGTTCTACCATGGCAGTGCATCTATGGCAAAGCTGAGAAAATTGGAACTATTAAAATAAATATTTAAGACATTTCCTACCAGGGTCCCCATAGGGCAGTAACAAATAAAAAGGACTCAATATTTCACTCTGTCTTTTCCTAACTTCCAGAAATCCATTTAATTCTATCTTTGTCAATATGTTCAACAGAGCTTCAAATTGGAGCTGGTCAGCAGCAGATAAAAGTCTGACGTATATAGGAAAACTGGCAAGCATATATAATTTAGTGGAATGCAGTTAATTAGTCAGCTTCAATAAAGAAAAGGATCTTAATGATCTTCCATCAACATTTTCTCCTTTTCACTGAGCCTGCAGGTAATAGTCCTCATGAAAAAGAGTGTAATTAAGACAAATAAATAATTTCAAGATAAAGCAAATGGTATAACTTCCAAAAAATTTTTTTAGACAAATGCAGTCCTTCGAATGTAAGAAAGGTAATCAGCCAACTGATCAATACATGTGTGTCTGTTTCTCAGGATTATTGTTTATTGTTTTAAGTAATATATTTTATTTAAAAGTTTGACTGTGAAAAAAAATCTGCATAGAGATACTGTTTTTTAAATAAATAACAGAATACCAGAATTGGAAGGGACTTTGAAGGTCTTCTAGTCCAACCACCCTGCTCAAGCAGGAAACCCTATACATTTGAGACAATGGCTGTCCAGTCTCTTCTTAAAAGCCTCTAATAATGGAGCACCCACAACTTATGATGTTTTTCTCTGTCCCATTCTTCTTTCTCTCTGTATGCAAGCGTGCTATCCAGGCTGCCTAATTTTAGCTCAATCTAAGAGAAAGTGTTTCCTGTTAATTCAAATTCAATTCATTTATTTCTCTTTTTCAAATTCAAGGTAGATTAAAAATCAAGAATGATTTAAGAGTGATAGGCTTCATAGAAAAATCAGTCCTACCAGAGCTCAAATTAATAATTTCTAGGGGAATGCAGTAAAAGTGCTACACTCAATTTGCCAGCAAATTTGGAAAACTCAACAGTGGCCACAGGATTGGAAAAGATCAGTTTACATTCCAATTCCAAAGAAAGGCAGTGCCAAAGAATGTTCAAACTATCGCACCATTGCACTCATTTCTCATGCTAGTAAAGTTATGTTTAAAATTCTACAAGCTAGACTCCAGCAGTATGTGGATCAAGAACTACCAGAAGTACAGGCAGGATTTCGAAGAGGCAGAGGAACTAGAGATCAAATTGCTAACATACGCTGGATCATGGAGAAAGCTAGAGAGTTCCAGAAAAACATCTACTTCTGCTTCATTGACTATGCTAAAGTCTTTGATTGTGTGGATCATAACAAACTGTGGCAAGTCCTTAAAGAGATGGGCATACCAGACCATCTTATTTGTCTCTTGAGAAATCTATATGCGGGCCAAGAAGCAACAGTGAGAACTGGACACGGAACCACTGATTGGTTCAAAATTGGGAAAGGAGTCCGGCAAGGCTGTATACTGTCGCCTTGCCTATTTAACTTATATGCAGAGCACATCATGAGAAAGGCAGGGCTAGATGAATCAAAAGTTGGAATTAAGATTGCCGGAAGAAACATCAACAACCTAAGATATGCAGATGATACCACTCTAATGGCAGAAAGTGAAGAAGAACTAAAGAGCCTCTTGTTGCAGGTGAAGAAGGAGAGTGCAAAACTTGGGTAGAAACTAAACATTAAGAAAACCAAGATCATGGCATCTGGCCCTCTCAATTCCTGGCAAATAGATGGGTAAGAAATGGAGGTAGTGACAGATTTTATTTTCCTGGCCTCCAAGATCACCGCAGATGGGGACTGTAGCCAAGAAATTAAAAGACACTTGCTCCTCGGGAGGAAAGCCATGACAAATCTAGACAGCACACTAAAAAGCAGAGACATCACCCTGTCAACAAAAGTGCGTATAGTCAAGGCTATGGTCTTCCCAGTTGCAATGTATGGCAGTGAAAGCTGGACCATAAAAAAGGCTGAGCGCCAAAGAATTGACGCCTTTGAACTATGGTGCTCGAGAAGACTCCTGCGAGTCCCTTGGACTGCAAGGCGATCAAACCGGTCAGTCCTAGAGGAGATCAACCCTGACTGCTCTTTAGAAGGCCAGATCCTGAAGTTGAAACTCAAATACTTTGGCCACCTAATGAGAAGGAAGGACTCAATGGAGAAGAGCCTAATGCTGGGAAAGATTGAGGGCAATAGAAGAAGGGGACGACAGAGAATGAGGTGGCTGGATGGAGTCATTGAAGCAGTAGGCGTGAGCTTAGATGGACTCCAGAAGATGGTAGAGGACAGGAAGGCCTGGAGGAACATTGTCCATAGGGTCGCGATGGGTCGGACACGACTTCGCAACTAACAACAACAACAAGGGGAATATTACACCCTGATCAATAATTGTTCCATCTCTTATCATCAAATATACTGTTCTATTTCAAGAACTTCTTTTCTTTTATAATAAAATTACAAGGAAAAAAGAATGTGTTGAGAGAACATTGCATATGTAATGCAGTTTACAGAAAATATCTAAAACCTGTAATCAGCATGATTAATATATGCATTATTTGGATGCATGTTCCAAATTTATAAAACAAACAAATATATACAGGGACTGAGCTTTGTAGAGGACAAAAATGACAAATGATTTATGTTTAGTTCACGTTTAATTGCACAACAATCAACTTTTAAAAATCATGGTCCAACTTTTTTCTAGGATTGGAATTAAGTGGCTTAAATGCATATATTAGATTTAATATATGGAAGTCTTAACTATATTTTATTGCTGATTTTGTCAATAAAAAGCTAAAAAGAGTAATTGATGTGGGAAACTGGTGTGCAAGATTCTTCAAAGTTTAGACCATTATAAAGGCTTTATTCATATCTATGCTTTTTGAGGAATTGTATAAAAGTGATTTATGTCATAGAATAATCTTTCCCTGCTTGGAGGTTCCAGATATGTTGTACTACATTCTTCATCATGTCCAAAAGGCCCACACATCACACCTGGAGATGATGATGGAAGATTCAGCACTTGGGAAGATCTTAAATGTTTTTCACATTTGCTATTCATAGCAACAGCATTGTTCACTTCAATTTAGAATGGGTAAGGATCACCTAAAACTGTAGTCCCTTACAGTAGCTAAGTCTTGCAAGATACCATCACACATAATTCTGAGTCAACATGCATAATATTGCACTGTATGAATCACCATCTTTCTGTTCTGACACTTGTATTTTATTGTACCTTCCTTCAATTTATAACCAAGAGTGTAACTGGAAAATGTACGTTATTGACATTTATCTAACACTGCAATATTAGATGACATGAAAACTACTTCAGCAAAGCAAAGGAAAGAGGGGGCAAAACTATGTACCTTGATGGATGCTATAGAAAATATATTTTAGTGATGAGAGAATTAGCTGAGTAGGTCAGCCAAAGGTCTGCTATCCCTAAGCATTTAAAACATTGCTAGATATCTATTTTTGATAACTAGGTTATATCATCATAATAACATGGCAGTCAGTTATAACATTCAACCAAAAAGAAAAAAGAAAAGAAAAAGGTTTTATTTTCCTATCCATTTTTGACAAATGTACAGTATAGTCTTGGTACTGTTTTCATTCATTCTCTAATTAAAACATATTATTTTTAAATGGCCATAAATGCATATGTTTTGTAATGAGTTCATTGTGCAGGAATGAAGACGAGGCGAGTGAGTTCATGTTTATTTGCTTGCAGTATCTGAACTGAGGAACTGAGCTGCAGCCTGCAACAATTTATAGCTTGGCCCCTAGGCAGCAGCCAATAGGTTTAAAGCAACCCATTGCCGCCTAGGGGCAGCCAATAGCAGCACTGGAGACAGGGTGTCTGAGTTGCTGGGAGCCGTTAGCTAGCTCCAGCTTACCACGTGGTGTTACAATTAAGCCCAATATGTAACAGCATATCTTTATTCACATAATCTTTGAGGATAAATGTATAGGAAGAGTAGATTCTCTAATGCACAAATGATGCATTAGACCATGCATCTTATATTAGAGGTATTATTAGTGGTATCATAGACAACAACATGTAACTGTCTAAACATTAGGCTACAATGAAAGAATTACAGAATATTGTTTCTATAAAGGTTGTGATAAAGAACTTCCATGCTTTAATGGTCTATGTGGGATGCTTAAAGGTTCATTGCTAATATAGTAACTTTAAAATGTGGAACATGATGAAATAATGATTAATAGAAGAAAATTATGGCAGAAGCTTAAACTCATCATGCATATATTTATAGGCCTAAGCGGCACTTCAGTTTCCAAAGGAAAAAGGTATTTTGCAGCATGTGAGGCCTTTATATACCATTTGCCTGCAATCCCTTGAAGCAGCATCTGTTCCCAGCTGCTTTCCACAGCTGCAGCGTGCTCTCTCTCCCATACTCTGAAGCACATTTTTCACTTCAGAATTGAAGCATTGTACAAACCAAAGTATTTATTTATTACAGTTTTTTATATCTTTATTCCTGAAGGAAAAAAAGCCTGCCAAAGGTGGTTGCAAGAAATAGAAACACTTGCAAATAGAATAATAATAAATATAAATAGAAGCACAATAAACATAATTTAAAAGCAAATCTCAGAGTTCCAAGAGGAAAATAGGCTTCCTATAAGGCAGTTGGTGAAAGAGATCCAGTGGGGAAAGGAGGAAAGTTTCCAGTTGTGCAAAATGATGTGGTGGCAGCCATCTCTCTCTCTCTCTCTCTCTCTCTCTCTCTCTCTCTCTCTCTCTCTCTCTCTCTCTCTCTCTCCCTCCCTCCTTCCCTCCCTCCCTCCCTCCCTCTTCCCAAGAGAACTATGATCCTTTGATATAGAGCAGTGTTTCTCAACCTTGGCAACTAGAAGATGTGTAGACTTTAATTCCAGGTTGGCTGGGGAACTCTGGCAGTTGAAGTTCATAGATCTTCAAGTTGCCAAGGTTGAGAAACACTGATATAGATAATGAAGAATGCTGGCACATTGAAAAAGATTTGGTCTTGGCAGCTCACTTGGGAATAACTCAGAATAACAGAATTGGAAGGGATCTTGGAGGTCATCTAGTCCAACCCCCTGCTCAAGCAGGAAACCTTATACCATTTCAGACAAATGGTTGCCCAGTCTCTTCTTAAAAACTTCCAGTGTTGGAGCACCCACAATTTCTGGAGGCAGTTTTTCCCCACTGATTAATTGTTCTAACTGTCAGGAAATTTCTCCTTATTTCTAAGTTGCTTCTCTCCTTGATTAGTTTCCCTGCATTGATTCTTGTCCTGCCCTCAGGTACTTTGGAGAATACTATAGGTTTACCCCTCTTCTTTGTGGCAGCTCCTGAGATATTAGAACACTGCTATCTTGTCACCCTTAGTCCTTCTTTTAATTAAACTAGACATATCCAATTCTTGCAACCATTCTTCATATGTTTAAGCCTCCAGTCCCGTAATCATCTTTCTTGATGATTAGATTTGACATTTGTTGATGTAATCAGATTTGAGAATAAGAGCTGGTGAATAAAGGTTGGGATCTTCCAATATTTAAGGAACTGCTTAACCCAGCGGCTAGAACAGTATTCTGTGTTAGTTCAATTATGCATGATTTCTACCTTGCTTTAAAATGTGAAAACCCTCTGAAACCTCAATGGTTTCCATCTTCCATAACTGTGAAAATCAAACTGAATTCTTATTCCTGCAATCTAGTTTGGTTTCCTGTTTTCAATAGCCAAAGATGTTCATATCAGTAAGGAAAGATATTTAATATACCTATATTTATATACTTATAGAGAGGTAAATGTAAACATAGTTGTACGTATTATAAATAAACCACAGAATGTTTGGGCTTTATGTGCCAGGCTATTACTAATACACCCATCTTTGAGGTCTAAGTAAAATAAAAGAACATTAAGTAAAGAACTAACAAACATAAAATATTCCAAAGCAGAACTAAAATTAGAAGAATCAGATGACAGGATTTTAAAATAAAATTATTTATGCTTCTAGATAAGGCAATATAATATTAAGGAATATTAATAGTATACATACATATATAATAACTAATGAGGAATAATTAGAACCACATCACATGCCCTCAAAAAAAAAGGTTGTTAAAAAAAATCCTGAGAAAAGGACATTTATTTTATAACATGTTTCTGGGAATCAAGAACATATAGAGAAATTGGAAAGACATATAAAAAATACAGTAGTTCTGATTAATTTTAGCTTATGGTCCCCCATTTTCATAGAAGGCAAGAACATCAAATGAATTTAGGTTTTATTCATAACAAATAATAACTCTTGAGAATTATTTAAGTAGTGAAAATCATAATATTCTTGTTTTTCATATCCTGAGCTTTTTGTTTCATTTACTACATATTCACAGGGTTTCAGCACAGTCATTTTCCTTATGCAACTGAAATTAAGAGGTAGTATATTATCACAAAGGGCTACTGAACTCCATAGATGATAACATATTTATGTCTTGCTATGAATCTATTTGCATCTTCTTTAACTGTCTTAGATTGGTTACCTATTTGGCAGAAATTAGTCCCTTCTTCCTCAGTATTAAAGCACATTACCTTGTTAAAATGTCCTTGTGAATCTACTCAATAAGTAGTATTAATTGTCCTTTCCTCTACTGAGATTTTGCTACATTTACTGTAAGTATCAACAATTAAATCTATGCTTCATTTACATATAACTGGTAATGTTTGAAGGGATGGGAAAAGTAATAGGGCTGCTTTTATAGAAAAGTTACTGTTCTAAATTGTACTTCATTCTTGGTGCTGAAGGAGCATTTGGGAAGATTGGGTTTAGCCTCCTCCAGAAACAGTGGTTCTCAAATACAAAGGTTAATGAAATGTTGTCATTTTTTCTAGTTGAAGAGGAGTATTCAATGATATCTAAATAGATCTAGCTGTTTGCTATTCAGTCTTCTATCCAACTATCTGAAGTTGTATGTCTTAAGTTTATCACTTTGAAAAACACCAAAATTATATTTTTAAGGATATTCTTTTTAAAAGTTTTCTTCACTACTAAAAAAAAATCAGTAAACTCATTACACTTGCACCAAGCCATAACAGATTGTTTCATCTTGGTTGAGGCACGAGGCATAATTCAATGTGATATGTCAGCCATAGTTTATGGCTTAGCAAAAGAATTAGGCTGCCATGGTTAGATCAATAAACAATATTAAACCAATGGCTTATAGTGATGTATGAATTTGCTGAGATATGTCAGATTGTAGTATATTTTCTTATTTCTTCAGTACTGCACAGGTTTAATAGATTGTTATTAAATTGCACCCAATGCTTGAACAAGTTAAACAGGGTTCATACAATTTTCCACACCCAAATAGTTTGAGTGTAAAGACTCTTAACTTCTGATGTGACACTTGCTTTTAATGTAGCTCTGTTTGAACCAACCTTGATCTTCTGAGAGGTCCATAGATCTCCTGTAAATATGTTTTGGTACAGAATACAGAATTTGGTAGAGGAAAATGTACAGAACACTCAGAGGAAGGCAGATATCAGTTGCAAGAGTAGCTCCAACTCTTATAGGCATTGTATTCATACATGTCTACCATCTTGTCTATATATAGCACTTGTTTCTATCTGTCCAATACAGTCCTTCAGGATGGGCATGCTCTGGGTGCCATCAGCAGTAGTGGAATTGAGCCAGTTCACACCACTTTGGCAGAACCGGTAGCTAATTTTTTGTTGCCCAGGCCTAGAATGTACTTCCGGAAGTGGTATCCACACAGAGAACCAGTTGTTCACATATTTGAAGCCCAATACTGGCCATCAGCCAAGGAATGTGCCTTTTTTGTCATAGGGGCTGCCCTCTGAAACATGTTTTTCCTGAGGTTAAGAAAGTCCCAGTACTGCTAGCTTTTCAGAAGGCCTTGAAGATCTGGCTATATGCCTGGGTCTGAGGTCCTGAGTGTGCGAAGGGCTCCATTTCCTGATTATGTTGACTAAATGGATTATAATATCTCTTCACTGCTCTTTGTATTTAATTTTTTTTTGTACAGTATGAAATTGTTTTTATGATTGTTCACTGCACAGTGTCACTGGTTTGAAATGGACAGTTATACAAATTGAATAAACAAATAAATGCAGTATAAGTTAGTAAATTGCTTATTAGAAGTAAAATATATATTGTTATTCACATCTATCTTATATATTGATTTTGCTGTCTGATATTGTGCCTATATTGGCTGTGGGCAAAAAAGCAGGATATAGATTAAAATAATGACTTCTAAATTGAGAAAGTTGTATTTTTATCTGCAGTGTCATGAAAACTTCAGAACACACATTTAGAAAACATTCCATAAATTTGCAGATAAATGATTGGGTAATAGTACAGAGAGTTTCATTAGTAGTATATATTTCTTGTTTCTGTGTTCTATACAAAAGATGATAGAATAAAGAAAAACACATTGAATAAGAAATGAATTTTCCATTTGGTCACGCTATTAGTCATAAGCAATAAAATATTATTGGAATCAAATAGTAATACAATTTTTCATCTTAGATATTTCAACTGTTAATGTTTGTGCCACAGTCCTGTGAGCTTATTCCAGTATATATTCCTGAAAACATTTATAAAAATACTGCTTCAACAGAGAAGTTATGGAATAAACAGGGCAAAGGAAATACCAGAATTGCAACAGATGCAATTGATTAGATGCCTTGGGGAATATTTCACTTATTTATTTTAGGTCCAGTGGATGTAAATCAAAAGATTGCAATACTGCTAGTGAATACATATTACAGACAAAATAACCTACAGTGGCAGAGTTTCCTCTTCAATGATACAGCAGATTATTATGTGGACTGAGAGGACTATTTGTGACAAACCCTACTTTTATATAAAAAGAAGAAAACCTGTTTTTAAGCCTTCATTCATTGTGAACAGTGAAACAGTTCATTACTGAAATCCTAGGCTGGTAGGATTGCTTTAGGATTATTGACTAACCTAATTGAACTGCTTTTTCACCACTCTTCTGTCCAGGACATATAGCAATGTTTTTAGTATTCTGTATGGATGGATATGGCAGTAATAATAAATCAATAGATTGGAATGGATAGAAAAGTAGTTGGATATTTTTTCAGAAAACAGTTGAAGTGTTTGACAAACACTTGCCATATTGTTTGCAAGACAATGCAAATCAAATAGTAAATACAGGTTATATTGCCATGTCACAAGCTTCATGAGGTAGCCAAGGGTAATTAGAGAGTGCTAGGATTTGCTTTGAAGTATGAATTCATAATGACATATAAATTGTTGTTTTACTAGCAGAAGAAAGTTGTGCTTGACAATCCAGGCTCTAAGTAACAGGGAATTACATGAGTCTGAATGTCAAGCTGAGTGACTAAAGGCAGGCAAGCAGCAATTGTGACAAGAACACAGGTTTTGAGTTGAAGAGTTGTTTTCAACAGAGGGCCCAGAACTTGCTCTTATATGCCCCCCCTATACTAGTATGGTTAGATTAGGAGTTTTATTATAGTTATTATTATTATAGCAGTGGTCCAGTAGTTATAATGTTTGCTTCATACTCAAAAGGTTGGCAGTTACACTGATTTATAGTAGTAAGGATCTACCTTCAAAATGATATAAAATGTAAATCAAAGCCTTGTAAATCAAATCAAACACTTTTTATATTTAATGCTCTACATTCTTATCTAACCTTAGGGTTTCTGAAGATTCTTAAAAAGTGGTGAGACATGCAAGAAGGAGAAACAATGCAAATATTTTGGATCTAACCACAGAATGTGTGGTTAGATCACCATGTATTAAAATATAGGAAGAACTCCAATGAGACTTTATATGTTTCTGTAATAAAGATGAACCAGTTTCTGAATTGAGATTAATCTGGAATGGCTCCATGAAATTAAATTCCATTGTTCTCACATGTTAGGTGTAAAACCATAATCTACAAGGTTATACTTTTAATGTCTGGAAGCAGAGCTGCTTAAAAGGTCTGCAGAGCACAAAACGCTTTTTGAACTTCACAAATTTACAGTGTATTTTCAGCCAAGCGTTTTCATCCATTCAAATTCTAATATGCAGTTTTCTCATTATCATTGTAAAAATGTAAGAGTAAATTAATAATTAATAGTATAATAAATGTGGAAGGATAATAAATATGCAAGCAATATATATTTTCAGTACATGGATCAGATGGAAATGATTGCTAAATTTATAAAAAAGAAAACATTTTAGGAAATAGCAAAGCATTTTTCAAGGAAGTTGCACAAATGGTGGAAGCACTTTTTAAATATAAATTTCCCATTGTTCAGCTTCATTGGTGAACTATACATCTAGAGGTTTCAAACAGAGATTAAAGTTTCGGCTTCATTTTCTTTATATAATACATACTGTAATTTTATACACCATTACCCTGTTCTGTATTATATGCCTGTTTGTAAGCTCTGCAACCCAAATATTGTAACATTGTCATAGATGAATGGCTAATCTTTGTATATTTTTCATCCCTAAATTTCCTAGAGTAGCAACAAGTATCAATTTGTTGAAAGACATCATAATATCAATTCTCTTTTAGATTCATTCTTGGAATGAATGACATTTTTGAAAATGAAATGAAATATAATTCAACTTGAAACACAGTAGAATGAAAAAAAATGAGAACCATCCTAAACTGAAACTCTTTTTGTTGAATTCAGTAACAATATTACTGTATTTTCCTCTCTTTATTTTGTTCAACTCAAGGCAATGTACAAAATATTCTGGCCTTCTATTTTGCCCTCAACCGTCTCTGAGATGGGCAGAGAATCAATTTTTACATTGAGCCAGCAATTAGTTCCTTGATGCTGCTCCTGAAATACACATTGCAATTGACAGATAGTCTAGCAATAAGTACATGTTAATGCACTGACTGACTCTTACTATTCAGACCATCTTATTTTCCAGTCCTATTTCAGTAAAGATTTATCTGGCTTCCAATGTTATAATAGGTCATTAATCTACTTAGTTTGTGTTTCACTGAATCTCAGCAAACAAATATTTGAATGATGCCTAAGGAACACCATATATATTACAGTCTCACATAATTTCTTGCCAAAATATATTTTCCATCTGAGCCTTTAAATCCATTGTGTAATAAGATAATAACAAAAACTTTGGTCTCAATCTAAAAATATTAGGTTGCATTCAGAAAATTCCTTTTTCTGTTGGAGAAAACCTCTTACCATTAGTGGGAAGATATCTTTGAACATCTAACTAAAACTTTTCATCTCCCTCTCTCTATTAATCTCCTGCAAATCTTTCCATGGGAACTTGAGAATCTGGAATATATGGTACAGAAGAATGGACAATTGGCTGGAAATTATTCCATCTTCTGAAGCAAATGGAGGAACAATATAGAATCCAATATTTTAAATAAGCAAGCATGTTGATTGGACAAAGAGTTCCTTCACCAAAGGAAGGGCTCATTCCACAGAAAAAGAATAAATAAGACATAACTTATTTGTAAAAAGAATTCTTCATGATGAATTGCTGGATAAAGTTATGGTTTGTCTTAAAAATATTCTCATTGGCTTCTAATTCTCTGATGACTAGGGATCTTGTTGTAGTCAGGAGTGTCATTTCACACATTTGCAGCAGGATTGTAAAATATTTGCATATTTAAAAAATATTTAAAGTATTTGATTGCAATGCATTCTCAAGGATCCCAGGACTCATTCCAGGATTAGAAAACAGGGTTCCAGACTGGTGTGGGAAGGGCCAATCCATTATTTAGTTGCTTCATTGTGACTCCTTATATTATCTAAGGGGAACTCTTTCCAAAAATAATTGCAAAGTTGATATAGAATACAGTTAAAATAAAAGGGACTGAGAATCCTTCACATTTTTACTATGTCTCTGCCTGAGTGACATTTAGAATGACCATTTGACTATAAGCAATTGTGGAAGGAGCACATAACAAAATCGGTCCAATAGAAAGATTTATTCCTGAACTCCAGTTAAAAAAATCTGTAGAGGAACACTTGGTCTTTATGGCTCTGTAGTTTTACTGTTATCTATGAGTTGTCTATCAACTCAGTTATTTAACAGCATTTGTAATAGGAATGCTTTATATCTGTTAATAATCAGCATTTTTTTTAGTTCTGGTCTGAAGCACTGACTTAAAAAAATATTTTTTTCTTTAGGTTTTTTCCTCAATTTAAACAACAATAACAAAATCCAAACATTTCTAATGTTTGGGAACCTAACCATATGGATCTTGAGTTTGAAGAATTGTATAGTAAATAAGTAACAGACCAAAGAGAGTTTTTCAAAATGATTTCAAAAATATGGACATTTCTCCTTTTTTCTGTTTCAATCTTTAATATTTCATTAGACATAAGGGTTAAAAACCAAAGTTTTATGTGTTGTAAATAGATTACTGTATCCATGGCAACATCTGGTCTAGGTCTGACCAGATTTTTATATTTAAAATGGCAATTACACTTTTCTTACTGTTCATGTCTTCACAAGTTATAATGGCAATAATGACCTAAAATGAGTCTTAAAACTTTTTGAATGTTTATTTTACACATACCAAAATAATACGTTTTGCCTCAAATCATATAGTTTCCCCAAGAGGTGTCTTTTCATATTAAACATTGAATGGTGCAGTTTCAGAAATTCCAGCCAACAGAAAAGGGGTCATTAATTTGAATGGTCAGCATGGTTACTGCAGTAAGCATAAGGATTTTTCTGTGAAAAGGGCAACAAGTCCATGCTTATTATCCAAGGCATCAGTCGCCACTTTTAATTTTTCCCTCCTCAGTCATATGGGATTGGATGCAATAGCTCTTTATATGTTTTTAGATTTTATCACGAAGAATGATTTGTTTACAGAAGACTAACTTTGTAATGTCCCTCAGTAGAGTAAGACAGTAAAATTGTAAATGGATTCTCTGTGTTAGGTCTGGCTATTCTTTATTTTAGAGATGAAAAAGACAGTCATGCTGAAATAGGGATGCATCTCATGACATCTGGAAGTATGGGGCTGCCTCCATGCCTTTTTGTATTAGTACTGGGTGTATTTTTTAAATATTGCTAAAGGAGTGTGTTAATAAGATGTAGAATAATACTCTTTCTCTTTGAAAATGGAATTGAAGACACTTGAAGATTTACAAAAAATAAAATAAAATATTGCTGTACCATAGATCCAATAGTCATTCACATGTAAACATTAGGGAAGCTAGTAAAGTTCAGTCATTATAGTACATGATCCCAATATAGTAAAATATATTAATGTAAAAATGCTACTTTGATCCTGCACCATACGTGTTACTGTTTCTTATTTACATTTTGTGGATTGATTGCAATTGTTAGTTCAAGAGCAATATTTATAAATCATAGATGAATAAAACTATTAATTAATTTCTGATCTCTTGGGCACATTTTGTGTATTTTACCAGATTATTGTCACTTAGAATGTTACAAAACACTAGTAAAGCAACACAAATAACCGTTTGTGTTTCTGTTGATGAATTAGCTCATAATGAATCACACTAACAATTATTGCAATTTTATACCTTCTGTCCTATGAAAATCTTGGAATAAACTATTGTACTTCAACAAATAATAATAATTTATTATGCAACTTTATCAATATGCAGTAGTACTCAGAAAGGTATAATAAATGCAAAATTCCATACAATACAATTAATTCAAAGTTAAGCAACCAAACCAGCAAACAAATATTAAGAACTGAGGCAAACTAAATACAATAATACATATTTAAAACAGCAGCTTGCATAAAACCATATGCGTATTCATCTATTATTAAAGTAAAACACATATTGACTTGGGAAGCTGCCCAGATTACTGAGATTACTTATTTTTTATTTGATTAGTGAGTGGCATAACCAGGTTTACACTAACCCACTAACCAAATAAAAGAACTCCAAGCCACTGATTTTATTCTTTGAAACATTATTCTTCATGATCTACTGTTATGTTAACTTTAGACCTTAACATTGGCTTATATGTAATTTAACTTTTTTGGAAGAATTTAACAATGATCTTGGGCTTGAGCACATTGTGAAGCTAATGACTGAATGAATGGGAGATTCCAACCAAACCTGGTGGACTTATTTAAATGGAACTACAGGGATGTAGAAAGTATTTTAACAAGTATTCTTCCTTGGTAGATAGCATGAGTGCTATTAAAAGAAGGAAATTTAAAAAGGGTGGTACTCCAAGAGAACTTAAGTTTGAGATCTGACTGGATATAAATACTGAATTAACATTTCTATCCACACAGAAGCTATCAACGGTGCATTATGACCACTACTGCTTGGAATACAATAAAATATGTTTTCTGACCATGTTCATCTTTGTCTTTGACAGTTTGACAGTATTTGTTATTGCTCTCTTACTGGAGAGAGGAGTGTTCATCAATCATAATGCAGAGGTGAACAGGAAGAATTGACCTCACTGCCTATTCTTGAACAAATGGTTATTGCAAGCATTGTTGCTGGAAATATTATTTAGACATTTATTTTATATGTTTAATTTCCCAATTTTTCTATTGTTAAATAAATTGACTTAATGTTAAAATGTGATTATACAAACATTATACAGTGTTTATTATACAACAAAACGAAATTCATGAAGCAGTAGACATAGCATTAGTAAGGATGATTTGCAAGGACTGGAAGTAGCAAGTATGGTGTGACTACTTTTGGTTATGTATTCTTTTGATTTTTTATTTCTTTTTTTTTGCATTTTTGAGAACTCAGTATAACATTACTTATCCTCCATGGGAATAGTTTGATTTACTGTGTATGCATGTACAGCGCTGACATGTAAAATTAATGTTGCTCAGTACATAAAATTATATGCTTTTATGGGCTTTACTGTGTTTAACCCTTTTAATATGCAATATATTTTATTGAATTTATATCCTGTCAAATTCTTCAAGACAGCCAGCAACTTAGAATAGAAAATGTAGTAAAAATTTAAAATATGCCTAGGAATCCCAAAGCAATAATCCCAGTCATCAAAGCAACAATATGTAAACCATATTAAATAAAAAATTGAAGCTCCAAAACCCATTTGAAAAAGCTTGGTTTTTTAACCACTTTTTGCATGACCATTACCAAAGAGACCAATCTCACATCTATTGGGAAGTGAGTGGGTTCCATAATTATGAAGCAAAATTTTCTGGCACCAAAAACTGGGGCATTACAAGCAATTTCAATTTCAAATTAGTTAAATTTCAAATTAGTTACTTTTTGTTTCAAATTAGGGTGGTCTCAAAGTATGTTGACTGATAACAAGTTATAGTGAACTTCCCATGTCAAAATTTATATTTTGGATTGCAGTTGGAAACCTATTTTCTACCAATGAGAAGCCTTCAAAATACAGTAGGTGTAACAAAATGATAAATAGTAACTAATAAAACAATTGCTGCATTTTGAACAAACTGCAGTTTCCAGATTCTCTTGAAGGATGTGTCATGCAGTTCACATTATAGAAAACCAACAGATAGTGAAAAAGTCATGATTCCTTCCACTCAGGGGAAGCAACAGCTAGATAAAGGTTCTCCTGGAATTGGACTCCACTTGCAAATCCAGGAGTAGCTGTGAGTTCCCAAAAAGGATTGCTATATTGCAGGCCTGCTCTCTAATGATCAGTGACATTTTATCAAGACATAACTTGAAGATGACAGAAGATAGCAGTGAACAAAGAGCAGCTCTGTCTGTCTTGCTGAGATCAAATTTATACTCATTTTACTTGTGTGTTTTTTTTTCCTTCGGAGTGACAGGTGGCCTCCAACTACCATGAAAATTATTTTATCCCTTCAGCTGTGTATTTTGGATATTATAGTTTGTTATGAAGTAAGATAAGGGAAATCTTGGTTATCCAAGGTCTGAAAATTATGGATACCAAAGGTTAAATTGGAATATTGATGAGAAGTTTAAAATTATGGAAAAATTAATAACAGGATATGGATTGTTTATGAAGACTGAATATAATTAAGATATGTATTTTATTGAGTTGGTATAATTAGAAATGTACTAGTTTGAACACGAGATAGTAAATGTTAAGGGAAAAAGAGAAGAAATATCTGATGTTGTAACTTGAGTTTTGTACTAAAGATTTTGTTATTGAATTATTGATTAACCCAGTCACCACATTGCTTTTTAAATACTCAAATGTAAAATTGGAAAATTAATAAAATATTATAAGAAAAAAAGAACAAGCACTACAAACTAATACGATGAAAGCAAAGATACAAATATCCACTGAAAATTCAAATTGCCGACTTTGCAATGACAAAGTTGAAACTGTTTCACATCTAATATGTGAGTGCAGCAAAACCACGCAAACTGATTACAAAGCTAGACATGACCGAGTTGCTAAATTAATCCACTGGACATTGTGTAAAAAATACGACTTGCCTGTGTAAACTTTTAAATATGCACTACGCTCTACATCCATGAAGTGACATCGACAGGTTGTACCTGCCAAGAAGAATAGGGGGCAGATGGCTACTGTAAATCCACCAAACTGTAGAAGAAGAAAAATGAAGTTTGAACGACTATGTGAATCAAGGTACAGAAAAATTGCTGCAGGCTGTGAAAACAGAGAGCATTATAAAAATAACAGACACAAAGGCAGAATATAAGGAAAAACGGCTGGATGACAGGTTAAATAGATGGAAACCCAAAGCTTTGCTTGGACAGCATTTGAAAAACATAGAAGGAAAATGTGATAGCAACTTGACATGGGCATGGCTTAAGATGGGAACTATCAAGAAAGAAATGGAAGGCTTAATACTGGCTGCTCAAGAACAAGCACTACAAACTAATGCCATGAACGCAAAGATACAAAAATCTACTGACAATCCAAATTGCTGACTTTACAATGACAAAATTGAAACTGTTTCACATTTAATATGTGAGTGCAGCAAAATTGTGCAAACTGATTACAAAGCTAGACATGACCGAGTTGCTAAACTAATCCACTGGGCATTGTGTAAAAAATACGACTTGCCTGTGTCCGAAAAGTCATGGGAACATAGAGTGGAAAAGGTTGTCGAGAATGAGAGGGTGAAGATCTTGTGGGACTTCCAAATACGGACAGATCACCATTTGGAACACAACACACCAGATATTGCAGTCATAGAGAACCAAAGTGTACAGTTGATTGATATTGCTGTACCAGGAGATGCCAGAGTTGAAGAAAAAGAACTGAAAAAAATTATGAAATACTGTGACCTGGCCATCGAAACTGCGTGATTATGGATGAAACATGTAATAGTGATACCCATTGTCATCGGGGCACTGGGAACGATGTCCAAAAACTTTGCAAAATACATCAAGAAATTGCAGATTCCTGCAATAACTCCAGCAAAGCTACAAAAAACTGCGCTACTCGGAACATCTTACATTTTAAGGATATACCTGGTTGATACCTAGGATGCTGGCATTAACCCGTGTCAACCATTAGTGCCAGTCAATTTGAGTGTTCAGTTGAATGAGTTTCATGTTTTATAAATAAAAGTTTTATAATAATAATAACAGAATTGGAAGGAACCTTAGAGGTCATCTAGTCCAACCCCCTGCTTAGGCAGGAAACCCTATATCATTTCAGACAAATGGTTTTCCAGTCTCTTCTTAAAAACTTCCAGTGTTTGAGAATTCACAACTTTTGGAGGCAGGTTGTTACACTGATTAATTGTTCTAAATGCCAGGAAATTTCACCTTAGTTCTTGGTTGCTTCTCTCTTTGATTAGTTTCCATCCATTGCTTCTTGTCCTGCCTTCAGGTGCTTTGGGGGAAAGCTTGACTCCCTCTTCTTGTGGCAGCCCCTGAGATATTGGAACACTGCTATCAAGCTATTCTCCAAAGTGTAATGACTTTGTTTGCCTCTAGTTGTTCCCTGATTTGTTGCTTGATTATCTTTTCCAGAATCTTCCCAGGTATTGAGGTCAGGCTGATAGGTCTGTAGTTTCCTGGATACATTTTCCCCCCTATTTTGAAGATGGGAACTACAACAGCTCTTTTCCAGTCCTCTGGCAGTTTCCCAGTGCTCCAGGATCTTTTAAAAATATAGTTCAGTGGTTCTGAGATCACATCTGGCAGTTCCTTGAAAACCTTGGCATGTAATCCCTCTGATCCTGGTGATTTGAACCCATCTGGGCTGGACAGGTGCTCACTTACCATTTTCTTGCCTATCTTAACTTGTTTTTCTAATTTGTTTTTTACGGTACTGTTTTTGATCGGTTGGACTGTTTTTTTCCTTTTATGTAAAGACGGATGCAAGAAAAACAAGTTAAGTAGTTCTGCTTTATCCCTGTTGCTTGTCACTTCTTGCCACTTTCTCCCACTAATGTACCAATCATTTCCTTAACTTTTTTCTTGTTTTTTACATATTGAAAGAAGCTCTTTTTTGTTATTTTTGACTTTTGTCACAAGCCTTAGTTCATTTTGTGCCTTAGCTTTCTTCACTTCATCTTTGCAGGCTTGAGCTGTTTGGTGATATTCTGCCTTAGTTATGCTCCCCTCTTTCCACTTTTTATACTTGTCTTTTTTGACTTTCAATTTATTAGAGTTCTTTATGCAGCCATGCTGGGTTCTTTTGAGAGCTGTTATTTCTATTGCCAAGTTTCCGACGTATGGGCTTTTCAAGTGACTCTGAGGCATTGTTTACCTTAAAAGTCCTTTATTAACCTAATACACCGGCAAATGCTTGCTCGAAGGAAGCTGGAATCTGAAATCTCTGCCCCTTGCACAATATATTAAAACACAATTCTCCACCTTTCTAATTTTGTCATTAATCATATTCTCCAATTAATTTAAAGAATCAGTTTCCCTTCCGTTAGAAGAAGCCAAAACCTTATCTTCTTTAGAGGGACAAATGGCCTTGAAAATGGATTCCTACTCTTCCCTCCTCCCAACTTTAAACTAAAGCAATACACAAGTCTTAAAGCAATACACAAGTTTAACATATGAAATAGCTACTTCGTCATCTCTTGTCAAGCAATAACATTTGAGGTTAGCAGCGTTGACATCTATTCTATTCTATTCTATTCTATTCTATTCTATTCTATTCTATTCTATTCTATTCTATTCTATTCTATTCTATTCTATTCTATTCTTAGTTTGCTTTGTATATGCAGACTGTATTAATCAGGCAGGATGGAATCACAATTTACTAAATATGCTTTCAAATCAGTTGAAAGTTTAATTTACAGATATTTTAGTTTACAGATATTTAGTTTACAGATATTTTAAGGTTCTTGAATTTTTCAGGACACTATAGAGCTAAAAATTGTAAATAAATAATACTAATATTTTATGGTGCATTTCATATTAAAGTGAATATTGCAACAGAAAAAACCTTCAATTGTAATTTTGAATATGAACAGAGAAAATAACTAGTGAAAATGACTACTAACTAATGAAATGCCCATAGTCATGCAATGTAGATGTACATTCTGTGAATTCTTTCCTTTCCTTTCCTTTCCTTTCCTTTCCTTTCCTTTCCTTTCCTTTCCTTTCCTTTCCTTTCCTTTCCTTTCCTTTCCTTTCCTTTCCTTTCCTTTCCTTTCCTTTCCTTTCCTTTCCTTTCCTTTCCTTTCCTTTCCTTTCCTTTCCTTTCCTTTCCTTTCCTTTCCTTTCCTTTCCTTTCCTCTCCCTTTCCTGTCCCTCTTTACCTTATGATTTGTTGTCTTTGTGATCCAAAGTATTCTCAAGGCCTTTCTCTGGCATCATGATTTAAAGACATCCCTCTTTTCTTTGTTCAGCATTTCTGATGGTTCTGTTTTCACAGCCATACATTATAAGTGGGAAAATCATGGCCTTCATTTGTGATTCATGTGATGTCTATGTATTTTAAATTTTGCTTAGATCTGTCATAGTCCTTCTCTTAAATAGTAGATAATGCTCTATTTCTTGGGCATTGCCAGCACTGTGTGTTTTTGAACCCGGAAAGCTAAATTTGGATGTTACTTCAACTTTAACTATTTGCTTTGGGTTGCCTCTTGGCTTTGATATAATCTTAGGGATGTTTTTTTTTAAACAGTCTGGAGCAATGTTTTTCCCAGGAATTTAATTCCAATTATATTTCTTTTAGTCCAGCATTTCTTATGATATATTCTCCATGGAAATTAAACTAATGAGGTGAATCTTCTTGCCCTCATTTCTTTGTTTTAAACTATTTTGTTAAATAGTAATTGCTGCTTCCTGATCACCATGTAAATTCTTCAATAGGTAGATGAGTTTGCTCAAAATCTCATGTTTTAATGACAAACCAGAATTTTTCCTGTCTAAAATTTCTTTATAATTGAATGCCCAATTAAAATTCAAGCTAAAAACAAAGATAACTAGGGAGGAAGAGCAGAGTAGGACATTAAAAATTCCCCATTAATATTTACCACCTGAACAACAAATTAATGAGATTGACAAATTAATGGTCACATTTTTCTATACTACACAGACTTATATTTCTACTTAAAGTATACTGTTTGTAGATTTACAGCTATAAATATAAATTAGGACAGGGGTCACCAACCCCTGGTCCATAGACCGGTACCGGTCTGTGGCATGCTAGCAACTGGTCCGCACAAACAAGCAAAGCCCCATCTGCGGGATGCAGGCAGCACACAAAACCACACCCCCTCTGGTCCATGGAAAAATGTCTCTCCAGGTAACCAGTCCCTGGTGCCCAAACATTGGGGAACCTCTGAATTAGGACATGGATGTTTTATGCAAATCTTGATCTCCCTTTCTACTTTGGAGTGATGTCTTTGCCTTTGCCTGGTAGAATGACCTAGAAGACAGCCTGGTGTAGTACTTAAGACAGAAGGAGATTGTAAGTTCCAGTCCTGCCTTAGGCACAATATCAACTGGGGAGGGGCTTGGACCTAAGGCTTTCAGCCCTAGGAAGCAGATACTAAACCTCATTTAATAACATTTATTGCTACTGGAAACTCCATTATTAAGAACCTGGTCATAAATAAAACGGCCACTGTGTCACTTAGTGACAGCAGTTCTGACAGTCCCAGTTGCCATCATAAAGCAAGAACCATGTAGGTCATTATGCAAAGTCCCATGACTGAGATTTCAAAGTTCCTGTCAGGTTATCCATTGACTTTGCTTGCAGGAACCTGGCGTGGAAGAGCTCAACTTTGATGAAAAAAGATTACTTCTGAAGCTCAATTTTCTAATTTTCCTCTGGCCAAATTGACATATTTTTTGCATATGGGATTAGAATATTTCGGACTGGCATAACTGCAAAAAAGCAGATGTCTGAAACTGTTGTGTCTACAGTGAAATATATACAAGAGAGAGCTGTTGAAGTAAACAATGAATAAAACAAACAATCCTCAGATCATTAGACAAAGCAAAAATGTTTGCCTAGAGGTAGTTGGATGCGACTTTAAGCAAGTAGAGATAAAAAATTTAACATCTAGATTTGTAAGAATTCCAAACTTATGAACTAATTATAGGATCTCTCTCTCTCTCTCTGTGTATATGTATGTGTGTGCATGTATGTATGTATGTATGTATGCATGTGTATATGTATATATGCATATATATATATATATATATGTATATATGTGTGTAGAGAGAATGTACTGTATGTATATGAGTGTATATATCTATCACTGATTATATATATAGAGAGAGTTAATGGCTAAAGTCAAATAATAGTTAATTAGGTATCTAAAAATCACACCTTGTGGACTTCCGGTGGCTCCGCGGCGCCGGAGACAGCCTTCCCGGGCTGCCCGCAGCTCAGCTGTGTGATTTTTCGCCCGAAACAGCGCCGATCAGCTGTTCGGGCGAATTTGAAGCCCCCTCCTCGGGAGAAGAGGAGGGGGTGAGCCCCCAGGTGGGGGTTGAGTTCTCCGGGGCCGCCTGAGCTTGGAGCTTGGGCGGCTGAAGGATTGAACTCCCCCGTAGCCTGGGCTGCTCCCAGCTGACTAGCGTCTCTGCTCCGGACTTTATGGAGCAGAGCCAGGCGTCTGCGACCATCCCTGCTTGAAGGAGAGACTATGAAAGGAAAAGAGCAGGCAGAGCAGTACAAGAGGGAAAGATGAAGAGATGAAGAAGATTATTTTATTTTACTCTCAAGCTTGATGGACTTTGCTTAAAACTTAAAGTGAAAGTGCGTCACAATTGTAAGTAAAAGATGGCGGCTAAACCTCCCCCTAGAACTTTTCGGAGTGCTGGAAATTCTCCGGTGCAACAACAATCATTACTGCAGGCGTTGCATTCTCCTGATGTATTGACTTCGAAGGATCTTGAAAAACATACCCAGTTAATTCTGGAGTCAATGGGTGCTAAATTTGCACAGATGGAGGAGAAATTGGAGAAATTGGAGCAGAGAATGGAAGAAAGGATGGAACAGAAACTTAGAGAGATGAAAGCAGACATTTTGTCCTCAGTGCATAAAGTTGCTAAATGTGTGGAGGTGCTGGATGACCAAGTGCAAGACTTGACTCAAAAGAATGCTATATTAGAAGCAAAAGTTTTGGAAATTGAAGATTTAAAAGACAAAATGGATTGTGAACAGAATCTGGCCCAATTTTACCAGATGCAGTTTGCTGTGAGAATTAGAGGCCTAAAAGAGAATATTAAGGAAGATTTAAAGCAGCTGGTTTCTGAGGCTTTTGAGGGGGTATTGAATCATCCAGCATCTGAAATAAAACAAGGTATGGACAAAGTGTTTCGTGTGAATTCGTGGATTGCTAAACAGAGAAAGTTGCCTAGAGATGTGGTGGTTTATTTTGTAAAAAGGGAAGTTAGAGATGAAGTTATACAAGCTGCCTATGATACCAAAGTTGTGATTGCTGGTCAAGAAGTTTTGGTTCTAAAAGAAATTCCTCCAAAGATTTTAAAGAGAAGGAAGGATTTTATTTTTCTTGTGCAAGAGCTCAAGCAAAGAGATATAAGGTTCAGATGGGAGATCCCAGCTGGGTTGAGCTTCATGTATGATGGCAAAAGGTACTGTTTGGGTAATGTGAAACAAGCGCATGACTTTTACAACAATGTTTTAAATGTAACCCCATCAACACTTCTGGAAGCTGCAGAGGGATCTGGAGAAGGAGAACATCAAGAGGATGAAGATGGACAGGACGAGAAGGGTACAGGAGGAGTTCAAGCTGCAACTCTTTTGGATGATATTAGAAAACAGAGGGTGACGCGTGCTGCCTTAAAACGCTCAAAAAAGACAAAAAAATAAGACCAGCAGAAATCTATGGAACTTCCACAATATACTTATAGACAAGTGGTAGTTGTGTTTTTAAAAGTTTTGGGATGATATGTATGGTAACAGAATCTTTAATTTGGAATTAATGGACAATTTATTACAGAGGAAGAGGAAGAAAGTTTTGTGGGTTAATGCGGGTTAATTTGTGTAAGAACTATCTATTATAGTCTATTTTGGCTAGAGAGGTTAATAGGGATAGGTGTTTGTGATGTGTAAATGAGAATATGTTTAGGTAATAGGGAAAGGTGGAAGAACATAGATGGGAATGATGCTAGTTTTCTTTTATTTTAGTTCTTTATATATATTTAGTATTGTTAAGGATTGGTTTACTCTATATAAGCTAGAGAGTGATGGATTTTAGAGTTTATAATGGTTAGTATATGATTGTTTATGATTGCTTTTTAGATATATACCTTGTATTTTGCTCTGGGAAGTCGGAGGGGGGGGGAGGGGGGGAGGAGGGGAAGTAGAGGGGGGGAGGCAGGGGAGGGAGGAGGGAGAGGGGGAGGGGGGGAGATAGGGGGGAGGTAGGGAGGGGAGGAGGGAGGGGGAAGGGGGGTTTTTTAAAGGAAAATTGTATTTTTTAAAACTTTTCAATAAAAATCACACCTTGTGATGCAATTGTATAGAACAAAATTAAGTATCTCATGTGCTACTTCTACGGGCAAAACAGAATAAAAAATTAAAAGATATCATATGACTATTGAACTATTATAACATGAAATGGCATGTCATAGCTAAAGGCATTTCAATTTCAAAAAAGGCATAAAACTCTTTTTACATACATCAAATAACTTGGATCAAATGAAAACTATATCATCTTGCATAGAATGAAATGAAATTTTTATATTCACATAGTTTTGATGCAAGGGAGACAAAATAGATGAATCAAATAATTTCTGACCTTTGTATTTTATAATTTGTATGCCATTTCTGGGAATGACATAACTTTGAATGTAATAAAGGTAAAGGTAAAGGTTCCCCGGCACATGTGTGCTAGTCGTTTCCAACTCTAGGGGCCCGTGCCCATCTCCGTTTCAAAGCCGAAGAGCCAGCACTTGTCCGAGGACGTGTGGTCATGTGGCCGGCATGACCAAAGGCGCACGTAACGCTGTTACCTTCCCACCGTAGTGGTCCCTATTTTTCTACTTGCATTTTTACGTGGTTTCGAACTGCTAGGTTGGCAGAAGCTGGGACGAGTAACAGGCGCTCACTCTGTTAAGTGGCACTCGGGATTCGACCCGCCAAACTACTGACCTTCTGATTGACAAGGTCAGCGTCCTAACCCACTGAGCCACCGTGTCCCTTACTATACCTAGTGCACACATAGTTAATTGCATATTTTATTATCAACTTAACAATAACACAGCATATCAAATACATAAAGATATTGATTAATTTTCCCTCTTTTAAAAGGTATATCAACAGTAAAATGTGCCTATATTTAGTATATTATTGCATTGTATTTAAAACAAAAGCATATTATCTATGAATCAATAGATAATTACTAAAGTTATGCCACTGCAGCATAGTCATAGATATTGTAAATTGGAGATACCTCTTCCTCCCAACCAATCAGTTAAATCAAGATCTCATTCATGCATAGATTTTTCTTTAAAAGTGTAGGCTGAATTCACACACATTTTTGGGAGATCATTTTCATGTATTGTACATATTGGCCAAATACATGGGAACCATATGTTAAAATCATAAGTTCAGTACAAGACAAAATTCTGTTTACAAAAATCTGAATGCAATACCTCCTCTTTCTGCTCAATGGCACTTGACAATGCTTGTCAAATAGATATAATATGGATTCATCCAGTAACAAGGAGGTTACTTGGATGTAAATATCCTTCATTATGTTTGCACTAACAATGTATTTTCTATTATTTAAATTAATCAATAATTATTCATTGAGGGTAAATGTGGAAGATGTCAAAAGACCTACAAATTTTATATTTTGTGCCAGGTTTAAGGAGACAGATATGGGCTCTAGTCTTCCTTTAGGTATAGAAGCTGGCCAGATGACTTTGCCACACTCTCTTAGTTCAACTGCTGTTGAAACTGAGTGTATATACATTCAAATTGCTCAATTCGTCTTCTAATCGGGACACAAAGAAAACATCCCAGATTGACTCAGGCCATCTCAGATGCCTGGCAGTTCAACTCCAAACTAAATATGAAATTCAAAGTACTTATCATAAAGATTCTAAAAGTGCAACGTTGTATTTTTTAAAAAAAAACAACAACAACCCAAAACTTTTAGACTAATTTGATGGAATTAGGAGGAATAATAACTTGTATAAATGAAAGAGAAATGTTTCACTAATAGAAACTGGGGTTTGATTACTGACTTAAATTTTAATTTGTTAAACAAGGAAAGTTTTTATTGCTTTTTCAAAATAGTTACATAACAATAACAAATACATAAATATATTTATTAATTTTCCCTCTTTTAAAAGGTATGTCAACAGTAAAATGTGCCTATATTTAGTATATTATTGCATTGTATTTAAAACAAAAGTGTATTATCTATGAATCAATAGATAATTACTAAAGTTATGCCACTGCAGCATAGTCATAGATATTGTTAGTACAATGTCTTTTTTCCAGCATTTGTAAGTTTCTCCCCACAGCTTGCATTAAGCATGTATCTTAATAAATGATGGTATTTTAAACTGATGTCTTTAATTATCCTTAATGAAAAAAATGTTATTTTATTTTGAATTTGATCCTAAGGTTTTTTAGAATGTTGTTGTGCATAGTATTAATAGCTTTTGAGAGAATTAATTAACATTTCTAAACATATTGTCATATTGCTAAACTTTACCCTGATTCCTGAAGATGCTTTTCTGCTAAACGTTGATAGGTTTTGTTGAATACTGGGTTCATTGCTTCAATGACGAGATGAGGCGAGTGAGTTCAGCAAAGATAATTGTTTATTGCTTGCAGGATCTGAACTGGGAAACAGGGCTGTGAATGCAGCAATTTATACCCTGGCCTCTAGGTAGTGGCCAATAGGTTTAAAGCAACCTATTGCCACCCTAGAGGCAGCCAATGGCGGCGCTGGAGATGGGTTGTCTGAGGAGCTGGGAGCCGTTAGCCAGCTTCCCTGCTTAAGCAACCTTCCAGCGATTAACCCACGTGGTGTTCCCTTAACAAGAAAAAGCTTTGTGGCCGTTCTGGAAAATGCTTCCTAAGCTGATCGATATGGTGACGGACAACTTGCCCACCCTCTAGGCCCACTTCGTATGAGAGAGGGCCTGATGTTTTGGTAATCTTCCCTGGCACCCACAAGTTCCCATGCCCACACCCCGTCACCCATTTGTAGCACCTTTGGGGGTTTTGGGTGAAAGGCCTCAGCTGCCACTCAATCTGGGTGCAGCCTGTCCAGCTTTGTGATTAGGCGCCTCCCCCAGCATAACTCTGCTGGGCTTTTCCCTGTTGCCGTGCAAGGCGTGGAATGTTGGCAGAGCAAAAAGTCAACCAGTCTGTGGTGCCAGTCCCCAGTCACTATACGCCTCAATGACTCCTTTGTGGTGCGAACCATACGTTTGGCTTGACCATTAATAGATGGGTGAAATGGAACCGATGTTGCATGCCTAATGAAGTTTGCTCTCAGGAACACCTGAAATTCTGCTGCAGTAAATTGGGCCCCATTATCGGACACTACGACGTCCATCAGCCTGTGCATGGCAAAAAGTTTTCTAAGCACCTGGATGGTCCTACCAGTAGTCATGTTCGTGATTGGTATAACTTCTAGCCATTTAGAGTAGCTGTCAACCACTATAAGAAAGAGCTGCCCCTGAAAGGGCCCAGCGAAGTCTATATGTATCCTAGACCATGGAGTGTGAGTCTCCTCCAACCTGTGAACTGGAGCGTGCGGCATTTCAGGCCTTGATTGCTGGCATGCACCTGGGCCACAATGGCTTTATCTAATCCTGGCCACCATAAATAGCTTCTTGCCAAGGCTTTCATGCGAACAATACCCAGATGACCTTCATGACATGATTGCAACACCCTGTCTCTTAGTGAGGTGGGAACTATGACCCTGTTACCCAAAGAATACAACCTTGTGAGCTGAGAGTTTGTGTCTCCTCATAAAATAGCTCTGAAACTCAGGACCTGGGCTTTTATCCAGCCACCCTGTGTGTACCCAAGATAGCACTCTACTTAGGGTCTTGTCTGCTGCCGTTTCTGCAGCAATGTCCCCCGTGTGGAGGGGAAACTCTGGCAAGTCCTAAATGGACAAAATGCAGGCCGCTGGGTCTGGGTCTGGTTCAATTTGAGGCAGTGGATGTCTGCTCAGGCCATCTGCATGGCCCATATCCTTGCCGGGTTTGTGAATTAGCTTAAAAGTATAAGCTGATAAAAAATGGACCATCTAAGCATCCTAGGGGATAAAATGTAGGGTGTCTGTCTGTAGTGAATAACCCCAATAGCGGTTTATGGTCTGTGAAGACCGTGAAGTCCCTGCCGTATAAATAGTTGTGGAATTTTTTTACTCCAGCAACTATAGCCAGTTCCACTTTGTCAATTTGAGCATAATTATGCTCAGTGGAGGACAGTGTCCTTGGATAAAAAGCAATTGGAACTTGAGTTGAAAGGCAGCCAATGGCGGCGCTGGAGATGGGTTGTCTGAGGAGCTGGGAGCCATTAGCCAGCTTCCTTGCTTAAGCAACCTTCCAGCGATTAACCCATGTGGTGTTCCCTTAACAAGACAAAGCCCAATATATTACAGGTTTCATAAATTTACATTTCTACAACTGGCATTATGGAGGTGCCATTTTACAAATTATAAGCCTACCTTACTGCAGTTAGATAAAGCCAGGTAACTTAATTAAAGGATATTACAATGGAGAAATTCTGAATGTAATTGCAATCACAGACAATTAAAGACAGAAAATACTGTTATAAGCTTCCTCTCCTCTCATAGCTGAAAAGTCTAGACAGAAGGGGAAAGACTACATTTGCCTCTGAATATTTGGACCCTAAGTTAATTTGAACTCCATAGATTTATTCTTAAACCAAGTAGTACATCCTTGTTTGGATCTGTCTTGTTATTTAAGATTTGATTATTAATTTTACTGACCCTGAAGCTTCACTGAAACCTAAATCAATATTGCTTTGTGCAAGCATCATCCATAGACTCATAGTTGGAGCCAGGTTCTGATCAATCCTAAAATTAATTGAAGAATGTGAGATAATAAGCACAAAATGATTTTCCTTTGTTTGTATGAATTAATTTTTTATTACAAGATAGATGAATTAGATTATTTTGATTTGATTAGAAAAAAATGTTATGCTCAGATTTCCACATGACTTCAGACAAGGTCCAAGAGCTTAATTATATACAGTCAAAATAATAATGCATTGTGACACTCTAAAAGTCAGTTTTTAGCATGTTTATATTTACAAAGGCAATGGGCAAAGTTATACGGTAATGTGATGGCAGATAGCTTTGGGAAGTGTTTGCAAATGTTTGCTGTATAATCTGCACATCTTTTCGTTTGCCAGCACTGACTTGTAATGTGATTAATGAATACACAGGCAAATAATCTAGCTGTACAGGGTCAGGGAGGACTTGATAGTAAGTGCCAATTTGCAAATTATGCTGAAGCAAAAAGAAACTTTGTTCATGTTACAAATAAGTAAAAGCAGGTCAATAACTCATCATAATATTAAATTAAACGGTAAAATCAGTGGTGGGATTCAGCACAACGGATAGCTAATTTTTTGTTGCTCAGGCCCAGAATGGACTTCTGGAAGCGGCATCCACACAGAGAACCAGTTGTTCACATATTTGAATCCCACCACTGAATAAAATACTTTATGCAATATAAAAATTTCAAAATAAAATTGGAGAATTTAAATTTTTGAGGAAGAAAAATAAACTTCTAATACACACATATACACATAACACACACACACACACACATACTGTATATATCTTCTTGTTCATTGTTCAGTTGATTGCAAAGTGTAAGCAAACAACTGTGCATAGACATATTTGAGACTATAGCTACCTACTGGTAAGGCTAAAATGAGAAAGGTACATTTGTTAAATTTAAAGGAATTAATATAGCTGCCGACTGGGGAGGATTACTTGGGAAAGGTATGTAGGGGTAAGATATATCAGGAAAACTACATCTGTTAATTTGTCAATGTAATATCAAGAAAGAATTTGATGAGGGAGGCCAAGGAATTTGATGAATCAATTGATTTGGATAAGGCTAGATGAACACCAACCCTTAGAATCAGATATGACTGGATGGTCCATTAAATTGAAGGACCATACAGTAAATTTACTTATTTATTATATACACTTCAAAATATATAATTTATTAAAAATTTTGGTCCATGCCATTCAAGATTACAATTTTCTCTTTAATTATTTTAGGAATAATTAATAATTTAATTTTAATCCAGAATACTTTGAGTTATTTGAAGGATGGACTGGAGGTTCATAGTACAAATCTAATCTTTTCACAGAATTTAATTTAATTTAATTTTGACATTTCTCCCTGATGCATGTATTTATCATTTCTGTGCCAAGGCTGACATATCTATATCATGTATTTTTATTTATGTGATTTATAACGAGAGAGAGAGAGAGAGAGAGAGAGAGAGAGAAAGAGAGAGAGAGAGAGAGAGAGAGAGAGAGAGAGAGAGAGAGAAAGAGAGAGAGAGAGAGAGAGAGAGAGAGAGAGGGAGAGAGAGAGAGAGAGAGAGAGAGAGAGAGAGAGAGAGAGAGAGAGAACACAGAATAACAAGGCTGGAAAGGACATTGGATGTCCTCTATTTTTTTTTATTTCCAAATTTGCTATTTTTATCTAACAAATGTCCATATGTATAGAGCTCCAAAACTTTACCCATTGAGATTAAAATATTAATTATACATTTATTATTAAACAAGAAATATTTTATACAATCTTCTAAAAGGTCTGTGTGCATTTTTGAAATAAAATCTATTAGCATTTTAATAGCATCATTGTTCCATGTTTTGATGGATTATCAATTTAGCGTATTTGCTGTGCCAATCCTATAAAGTATTCCTATGTTGTGGACAAAAAGCCAAGGATATATTACAGACTGTTTCAGCCATTTTATGTATCATTTTCTTCATATTCTGTATACATTTATCATTATTTCCGATTGCAGAAAATTTCATCAAATAGTTATGCTTCCTTGTACAGTTTCAGGCCTTGGAAATGATTGTTGGAATACCAGTTGAAACATAATTCATCATCTGTTGACTGTCAGCATTTATCCAGCTTATTGATTTTGTTTTAAATACCTTGAGAAAAATACAGTTCCAATTTTTATTTTCCTTTTTTTAAAAAAAAAAATAGCTAATGTGACCATATGAGAAGAGTTATACTTGAAAATAAAGATTCCGCCTAGGCTTAGATTACACATAAAACATAACTTCACTCAGTATAGTAAACATTAATGTAGGCTTTGTGTGCCAATTGTAATCTAATTTCGTGATACAAACCTAGAGCTTGAGGAGAGGAAGCCAAAAATAGACAGAAAATGAACAGCAGCCCCAAAGATTGCCATGCAGTTGTGTGCCTTCTCCTTCCTTTTCTCCCCATCACAGTCATCCCTCTAAATTCAAATGACAGTTCCTTGTAATGCTGTGTGGTTTCTCCTATCAGCTTACACTCAGTGTAATGGAAGTGGATTTGCTTCCGAAGATAATTTCAACATTTTTATTTTTATGCAATTCTCTCCTTCGATGTGCAGTAGAAGAGTGCAGTATTCAGATCCAAAGTGAGCAATGGTGCTTCAGATCCAAGCGTGGCATCCCTGCAGTGTCTGTCAGCAGCTCCTTAAGGGAGCAACACTTTTTTCTACCTTTCTGAAAAATATAGATTTGAATTTTGGGGCCATGAAGTATGCAGGACAGAAATTACATCAATTAACGTAACCAAGACTTTCAGATAACCCTCAAAATTATAAAAAAAACAAAAAAAAAATGTCTGTGATAAAATTCCTAAGAATTTTTCTGACAAGATTTCAAAATGGCATTAATTACTTCAGAAATGTATCCTGAAACACTGTGATAATTATTCAGCCACCCAGACATTATTTTCATTTTGTCTCTTGGCACTGTATAAGTATCTCTGTATGTGCATTTAGATTTGCAGTGGTTTACAACAACATACTAAACTACACAATAAGCTAAAAACTGAAAAACAATACTCGGAAAAAGAAAAACCCAAATAATTACAATATCTCATAATAATAAAAAAAAATGATAGCAGTAGGAGGTAACCATATGGGAAAATTCTCCAGAAGAATTTATTCTTTAGAAGCTTCTAAAAGGTCATTTCTAAAAGGAATGTTTGTTTCATGGCAAACGTGTTAGTGTGTCTCACCTCAGGAAAGTGGGGTACAACAAACAGTTTCTATTGTTGTTCTATTTCCAAACAACATTAGTTGTAATGAAATTTGATGTGATTTGATGCTTATGATCATATTCAGGGAACATGATGAGGAAATATAAATCAAAATATAACAAATTATTATTATTGTTATTATTGTTGTTGTTACTTTGCTGGAAAGTCTAGATGAAATATATACCATAAATAAAAAATGTTCTGGCCAAAATCTATATGAAGAACCATTGGAAAATTTGGACCGCATTTACTAGTTAATATCCTGTACTATTAATATTTATGGGACTACATTTCTGTGATTTTTAAATAATTATATTAAACTTTTAAGAACTTTATTTGGCTTAGTTGTGAAAATGTTCAATACCTTGGCACAATAATTGCTGTTGTTAGTTGCGAAGTTGTGTCTGACCCATTGAGACCCCATGGACAACGTTCCTCCAGGCCTTCCTGTCCTCTACCATCTTCTGGAGTCCATTTAGGCTCACGCCTACTGCTTCAGTGACTCCATCCTGCCACCTCGTTCTCTGTCCTCCTCTTCTTCTATTGCCCTCAATATTTCCTAGCATTAGGGTCTTCTCCAGTGAGTCCTTCCTTCTCGTTAGGTGGCCAAAGTATTTGAGTTTTAGCTTCAGGATCTGGCCTTCTAAAGAGCAGTTAGGGTTGATCTCCTATAGGACTGACCGATTTGATCAGCTTGCAGTCCAAGGGACTCGTGCGAGTCTTTTTCCAGCACCATAGTTCAAAGGCCTCAATTCTTTGGCACTCAGCCTTTCTTATGGTCCAACTTTCGCAGCCATACATTGCAACTGGGAAAACCATAGCCTTGACCATACACACTTTTGTTGGTAGGGTGATGTCTCTGCTTTTTAGTATGCTGTCTAGATTTGCCATGGCTTTCCTCCCCAGGAGCAAGCGTCTTTTAATTTCTTGGCTGCAGTCCCCATCTGCAGTGATCTTGGAGGCCAGGAAAATAAAATCTGTCACTACCTCCATTTCTTCCCCATCTATTTGCCAGGAATTGAGAGGGTTGGATGCCATGATCTTGGTTTTCTTAATTGTTGAGTTTCAAGCCCACTTTTGCACTCTTCTTCGTCACCCACATCAAGAGGCTCTTTAGTTCGTCTTCACTTTCTGCCATTAGAATGGTATCATCGGCATATCTTAGGTTGTTGATATTTCTCCCGGCAATCTTAATTCCAACTTTTGATTCATCTAGGCCTGCCTTTCTCATGATGTGCTCTGCATATAAGTTAAATAGGCAGGGTGACAGTATACAGCCTTGCCGGACTCCTTTACCAATTTTGAACCAATCAGTGGTTCCGTTTCCAGTTCTCACTCTTGCTTCTTGGCCCTCATATAGGTTTCTCAAGAGACAAATAAGATGGTCTGGTACGCCCATCTCTTTAAGAATCTGCCACAATTTGTTGTGATCCACACAAAGTGTTTAGCATAGTCAATGAAGCAGAAGTAGATGTTTTTGTGGAACTCCCTAGCTTTCTCCATGATCCAGCGTATGTTGGCAATTTGTTCTCTAGTTCCTCTGCCTTTCAAAATCCTGCCTGTACTTCTGGTAGATCCACATACTGCTGGAGTCTAGCTTGTCAGATTTTAAGCATAAATTTACTAGCATGTGAAATGAGTATAATGGTGCGATACTTTGAACATTCTTTGGCATTGCCTTTCTTTGGAATTGGAATGTAAACTGACCTTTTCCAATCCTGTGGCCACTGTTGAGTTTTCCAAATTTGCTGGCAACTTGAATGTAGCACTTTTACTGCATTGTCTTTTAAGATTTTGAATAGCTCAGCTGGAATACTGTCACCTCCACTAGCTTTGTTGTTGCTCAGATTTCCTAAGGCCCATTTCACTTCACATTCTAGGATGTCTGGCTCGGGGTCAGTGACCACCCAATCATGGTTATCTGGTATGTTAAGCTTGTATTTGTATAGTTCTTCTGTTTAAATCTTCTCATATAATTCAATTTTATAAAGCTACCATAAATTACAATGATTAAAAATTTCAAAAGTAGTATAGATCCAGAAATGTTATCATCCATTCTAACTATAATGACAATAATGGCCTTAAAATGACCTAACATACTAACATCACAAACTTCATTGTTTGATAGTTGCACTGTGAAATTGCATGTCAGTTCATAAAAGGCAATGTTACACTCACTTGTGTAATATCAGACAGTCCTTGCATAACCACCCTAATGGGGACTGAAATTTTGATTGCTAAACAAAGTGGTTATTAGGCAAAATATCATGTGACCACACTGTTTAGTGATTTCTAAGTTATGGTATTTTTAGTTCCAGGCATTAGATGAGGACTGCATCATCTTTAGACAAGAACCTTATACTTCACTTGTCCTGACACAGTCACCTCTGCCTCAGTTTCCCCCACCCACCTATCTCCCTCCCCCCCTGCATCTCAACCCTTTTGGCCACTCTGCAGTCCATCAGTGCTGACTATCATTGCCATCTTCCACTGGGCCAGTTCACCACCATTTTTTTCCTCTTGCCGCTGACAAGTCATGCTTGGTCAAGACAGTTCCTAGCCCTCCATGTGGCCCCATGCTATAGTCATAAATGCAGGCTGCCAAGGGCCTGAATTGTAGTCATATGATTTCAGGTGCACATTTCTCTATTCTACTAAACTGAGAAGAGTTGGAAGTTAATGTTTTTTTTCCTTTTTACCCTTCATCCTACAATTTTCTCTTCCCCTTCTTCCCTGTCTCACTATTTTCATTTTATTTGTATTTTATATTTTAATAAGTTTAATAAAATTACATAAATAATTATTTACTTACTGACCAAGATGCAATTAAACAAATGTACAATTAAATAAGATCAGAATGACTAAAGCAGCACTGTGATACAAGTACTCCCAATTTTTAATGCGCGATATGATTTCACACATGCATAAAATTAACAATTAAATTTTCTCTTCTGCCATTTATAAAAAAGGAAAAAAAACTGTCTTGTTTTACTTAGAAAAAGTGCAAATTACTAGTGCCTTTGATATCAATTATTATATTTTCTCTGCAGTTCGGTTGTACTGTCATCAATTTAATAGCTGCCAAACATAAAGAAATTTATGCTTATAATAAATAGTATCTAGTAACTATCACCCTTCAACACATAAACTACTTAGGAGTAGTTGCCAAGTAAAACAGCATTGCAGCTGTGAAACTAGTCCTGTGAATATTTATTTGGAGGCAAAACCTCTTGGGTGAGAAATTGAAATTAAATTCAAATCTTGTCATGCCACAAAACTACTTGCTGTGGTAATCCTACAGCCAAATTGTTATAATGCTATAGTAACATTTGACTTCCAATCTTCTCCACAGTTGTCTTTCTCCACAAATAAGATTTATTATTTATTTTGTTTGTATATTTAAACTTGAACATCATAATACTTAGTTATGGGAATTTTCTCTATTGGTGATAAACCACAATCATTCTTTTGGCATTGTAGAGTAGGGCACTAGTGCAGTTGATAATAGAAATATAACAGTAAAAACACAAGAACAAGAACAATTTATTAAATGTATATGCCACCTGACTCATATTATTATTGATATAAAGAACTATAGGACTTTAACAATAGGAGTTCCAGATATTACTTGACTGATATTTTTTTCATCAATTCCTTAATATCTTTCCTTGGACAAATACATTTTGCTCATTTTCTCATTTTCTCAGCTATTTCCAAATCAGATTAGTTCTCCAGGCTGATCAGACATGGCTGTAGGTACCGAAAGGGAGATAAGCTTGTTGGACATTTAAGATTTATGTGTAGCTTATAAAAAATGCCTTTCTGGGTTATAAAAATTGTCTGAACATATAGA